>NC_140961.1:29792178-29947178 GCF_056783735.1 Eptatretus burgeri
CAGCACACACATTGATGAATCACCCACCGGGATGAAAGTTTATAGCTGGTTTGGGATTGGAACCCAGGCTGGACAGCTCAGAGGCGAATGCGGTCTCCTGACTTTGTATCCTGGAGCATAAAGTGGGTTCCAGTCAATTCTCATGGATAACCTCTGAGGGGGATTCCATTCATGCCGCAACAATGTGCTTGTGGCAATGGGACGATGTCTGACAAGCCTGATCAGAGCTGCATCTTCTCTGTTCGATGTCACCCTGAGTTGTCCAGAGTGAGACCTATCTTCAACATCATTGGTTTGTTGATGTTTACAGACCAATCTGCTGATAACTTTCCTATGGAAGCCAAATTGACACCCCAGCATTGTCAGACATCCCAGCATTGTTCATCCCAATAATTTGTCATCTTTGAGCTTCAAGTCTTCTTCAGGCCATAGCAAAATGATCTGCTAATGTAAGTACGTAACAATATCGTTACCTTGACCAGGTAAAAATGTTTTTTTTCAAGTTGATACGCCTACCTATCTGTCGGTGCTAGGTGTACAAATTTGACTTGGTACAGTGTTGAATGGAAAATACAGCTTGTGCATGGAGGATTCTTTCATTTACAATTGGAAGAAATTTTGAATTTGATTCAATATTAATTTATAGACAGTGTAGTCAGGGTAAGATTGTATGCGTAAAAACCTCTGGTTAGCAGGTAGGACCAGTTAAGGACTTGCGGTGACAAAAAGGTGCAACGGGAGCGCTTTGTGCTTAAAAAGGCCATCATGAACTGTTCGGCTAGCGCACCACAAGCCATGGCGGCGAGATGCATTGTGGAGCCCCAGAAGAGGGGATAGACTTTTTTTTTTATTGGGGACACCCCAAGGGTTGGGTCAACCTGGAGGATGGCACCTCCAACAATCAGTGTGCAGCCAATCACAGGAACCGCTGCAGGCGAAGGCAGTCCCAGAGTGTGCAGGGCGAATCGGAGGACCTGCTGTGCAGAAGCAGTGTGTGAAAAATACGAGTCCATGAGGGCTGGGGCTGGACATGTGCACAGAACACGGTGGTAGTGGGACCCGTTGGATAAAGAACATCGCTCTCCGTTTCTCTCACTCTCTTGATTTCTGTCTCTCTTCATCTCCCGCTCTGCTTCATCTTTTCTCAGGAAAGACTGCTCTCTGGAGACGTGGACGCTGCCTCACAATCCCACACCTCCACTGAATCATCCATCATTGCTGTTCCTGAGCCCTGCACACCACTCATCGTGCCATTTGAAAGTCCTTGCCTGCTTACCCACATTGTTTCGTAAGAGTGTGGTCTGTAGCACCAAGCTGGCTGAGGATTGTTTTTTTAATCATCCCTGTAGATATGTTGTGTCCCCACATCCATCTTTGTGTCTGTTGACTCACATGGTTTGTTCTAATTTATACGTCCCATCTGCCTTTCTCCTTGTACTCATTATAAAGGTAAGAAATGCTTTCCATCCATCTGCCTCCTGTGCACGTTGCCGTAAATTTGGTTAATTTGAGGTGACCTTGTGGATCGGAAACATTGCAGATTACACTGAACACAGTAGTTAGAGACCATTGGGCCGTTTCTGGTGCAGACTGCCCGTGTTGACGAAGGTCGTCTGATACGACATCATGTATAAGGTCACTGATATGTCTTCCGACTGCAGTGCAGTCTTCTTTTAAGACGGTGCTAAATACGCTCAGATAAGGGGTGGGAAAGGGAGAAAGGGAAAGAGACCCATGACATTTTCATCATTGCCTGTGATGAAAATGATGTGGGTCTCATTGTCTATCACAGGCACTTAACACCACCGAATACCCCTCAACTTTCAGGGAATTGGACTTCTGGCCCTGCCTCTATAATGTCTGCCATATAGTCTTGCCTGCATAAAGTCTCAGATGAAAAAAATAAAAAAACTAAACCACAAAATTGCTGTTGTTGGTGATGATGTTTTACACCAATATTAAGTAACAATTTCAATATTTACTCATGACCGAATTGGTAACCGTTCACTTTTTGCGACTTCTCTGAAAAGCTGTTTTAGACAAGGTAAAGACAAAATGGATTATGCAATGCCAGGCAAATTCCTCTGGCTGTAGATAAGCTGACCTTTGCTTTGTCGAAGTCCGCTTTGACGGTCGTGTTATCGATGATGCAGATATTGGTGCACGCTCCTAGCGTAGCACCCATCAATAGAATGTAAACCGCTACACGCCACTCTGGGCCTGCCATTTCTGTCCGATAAATAAGCACACACAAATCAAAGGTTGCATTGGCAAAGCACTCCCAAAATGATCCACAGGGTCTTAACGAGTAACGGAATGCTTTCATGGAGACAATGATGACGAGTAACGAGTAACAACGAGTAACGGAAAAAAATTTTTTTTTGTTCCGACAGAGGGTTAACCCGAAACGTCCTGCTTTCCCTCACTTCCCATGACGGTTAGCGTAACTCCAATCAACGTCCTGTTGATTTCATCCATCGTACAACCTGTCCACCGACTTAGATCACCGCTTGCCTTCACTAGCAAGACTAGTTCTTCGTTTGACAACAATGTACACTCTTCTACGTATCGATTTTGTCTGTTAATTGTAAATATATGAAAATGGCAAGGAGCTTAAGTACACCCCATACCCCTCACCCCATCCGAACCTCAACATCACTGTTAAATCTCATTCTATCTGATTCTGATGCGCACTCCTAATGATACTGTAATGGCAGTTTCAAATCCCATGTACCGGGACTGCGTTGGTTTGTCCAAATGCTGATGTTATCGTCCTGCACGTAATGTATGTACAATTCTTGTCAACAAGAGAAGAAATACAACTGTTTTTTTTTTTTAATCAAGTATGAAAGGGCAACATTTTTACATCCCTCTCACCTTCCCTTTCTGTCCCTCAGCTGCTCCTCTCATTAATATGATTTCCTCAAACTCCTTTCCCTTTTATCCCCACGACACAATAGTCCCAAAATGTGGCTTAGTCTGTGACCCTGTCATCTAGTTCTTTTTTTTTTAAATTTTCAAGCCATGAAACATCAATCTCTCTGTTTTCTTTCCAGGCCCCCTACTGTTGACCATCCTTGATATGAGAGTGCCCTCACCTTCCACAAAGTTTATATGATAACTTTGATGCATTTTGTAGATGGCTAGTCGAGTAACTATTGATACTTCCGATTACAATGCAAAAATAGGCTTCCTTACCTTGGACTTCCTATCGTGCGGTGCTCCGCTGTTAAAAAAAAAAAGAAGTGGCCAGCAGATTGTCCATTAAATATGCTTTCAACTGCCCGCCTCCTCAGTCCACGTGATGGGTGAAGAGGACACACAATCTTATTAACCGCAGTGAGTGTGCCAGGAAGATTGACTTATAGAAGTCTGTTTGCTAAGCGATGCTGATAAAGGAAGCAATGTTTGTTGGGCTCGTCGGTAACCAATAATGGACCCTGATCCTTTCTTTTGCATCTCCTTTACTGTGTCAAGAATTCTCAGTTAAAATGCTGAATGCTCCCAGTTTGGCTTGTTCTCAAAGTTTGATGAACTGATCACCATTAAGGGTATGGAATAATACCATCTTTTGTGGTATTAAAGAGAAACGAAGTAGATTAAAGTCATAGTCCCTCAGTAATTGGTAAAGAAGTCTTCATACTAATTGACGAAAGTTTGTGTTTGTGAAGTGAAAACATGCATGCATACAGTGCTAATGGAAAGTCTACACCCCCTTTCAAAATTTTCACCTTTTGTTGCCTGGAATTAAATTGCATGAAAACAGACTTTTTCCACCTTTATTTCTGCTTCAAAAATTAAGAAGCGACACACACACACATCGTAACCCAGAACTTTCAAGTGTAAAAAACAAATTGTACAAATTTCAGAAGATTAATTTAAAAAATTCAAAACAAGAATATTGTTGCGGATTCGCGCCCGCCGGCGTGCGAACGGCCACGTAAGTCGAATCGCGGCATGTCGCCCACCGGACGGACAATCCCGTCGTGACCCTCTCGGACTAACGCCGGGAACTAGTCACGGGTGGGCCTTTCGGCCTCACCACGATCGTGCCAATCGGCCCCCCGCGTGGGATAGGGTTGCTCGCCAAATTCGACCTACCTAAGTACCCACACGGAGGGTAGACCGGGCGATCGCACCTCGCCGCAGGTCGACTTCGGACACGGGCCACTTTAAGCGACCCGTTCCGTACTATCGGGATAACCGAGCGGTGTTATCGTCAACCTCGACGGTTCGATTAATTATTGGGCGTATTTAGCCCACGACCAACCCTTTACGTGAAGTAAGATGGAGATTCAATAAAAGAAAAGACGAAGCGAAACGGGAAAAACAGTTCAACATAAAGCACATTTATTCCATGGCAAACGGAAAGCACACATATACAATCACAACAATTATGCACCAAAAGCAAATGCAACAAAAGAAACACAATGCAGATCTACTACCGACTACCGAGCACACGGCAACACTTATGCAGTTTTACTTCACAGACGGCGCTGACAACACATATACTCAAAGCAAAAGAAAAAGGAAGGGGCCACCCTCAACGATGAGGGGGCAGACGGGCCTGAGGCCGAGACCGCGTCGAGCCTACCCGTCTGGTGATGAGCCGCAAAATGGTGGCGGCGACCCGACTCCGCGGGCCTCGCTGGCACTGCCTGGAATGGGGTGGGAACGGGGCCCCCTTCTCACACTATCTCAGCGCGGGGGGAAACAGGAGGGGGTTGTTGATGCTCGGGGGAATGAGGATATCTGGCTGGCTTGGGTCCCGCGACGAGCGACTCCACTGCGACCTCGGTCGCGTTACCGGCCTCCCCTCTCCGCAGCTCCCCGACTCTGACACGAGCGCAGACCTCCACAAAGATTCTTGGCTTCTCCAGCCTCTCCGGACCCCGACAGACACTCTCTCGACTGCTTTCGCCGCCGCCACAACTCTCCAATTCTTTCCTCTTCTCAACTCTTCAACTCTTCCCAACTCAACTTCCTCGATTCGCTCCGCGCTCGGTGCTTTATAGTCCGACAGGAGAAATCATATGCAGATTTTTGGATCAGGAATGGCTCGGGGGCGGAGCCACGCTCCCCATTGGACAGAGGAAAAGTGGGCGTGAATCATTCTTGATCCGCGAATCTGCATATAGCGATTATACTCCGACGCGCCTGGAGGCGGGGCCAAATCGCCCCACGCTCGCTGATAGGACGGAACAGAAGTGGGCGTGAATCATTCTTGATCCGATTTCTCGGAAAGGCTGGTGTTTTTGCACCCGCTGCTCGGTGCGCGCCCTCTACGAGTCCAGGATCGGTGCCCACAAGCGGCGCGGGAATGGCGGTGATGCGATGGTTGCGAGAGCGAGATGTGATGGTAAGGGTCATGGCTGTTGGCGTTGTTGTTGTTGTGAAGCGGCGTTGCGGTTGGTGGTTGTTGTGTGATGGCTGTTGAGACGTGGTTGTGGTGGTAGTAATGGCGGCTGGTCCAAAATAAAGATAGTAAAAGAAAAACGGCTATCTAAAAGGGTCGCAGCCCGAATGAATGACATTAATTCCCTCTAAACAACGGGTTTGGGCTAACTACACATATACTTACAGAGATATCTCACCTACGGGACCTGAATGGTGGTTTGCGAATTTCGTCAACCACAACAATATCTTGGTTGGATAAGTGTCCACCCCCCTTATAATAACAAATGTAAATTAGCTCAGGTGGAACCAATCACCTAAAAAATCATCAGAAAGTTAATTTGCCACCACCTGTGTTAAGTTGTCGTGATTCTGATAATTTCAGAATAAAATCAGCTGTTCCTGTAGGTTTCCTCTGCAAAGATTCAACCATGAGCACCAACGAGCTTTCAAAATACCTCTGGGATGAAGTTGTGGAAAGGCACAGATCAGGGGATGGGGATAAAAATATTTACACCAAGACCCATGGTACCACCAAGACCCTGTCTTGATCAGGCCGTCCCTTCAAACTGGATGACAAAGCAAGGAGGAGACTGATCAGAGAGGCCAATGTCAACTTTGAAAGAGCTACATGCTTTTATGGCAAAGACTGGTCACTGTGTGCATGTGACAACAATATCCCAAGCACTCCACAAGTCTGGCGATTCTGTGACTTATTCCCCGGTGTACCAGCTTCGATGTACATCGGCACGCAAAATTTCAGCTTTCTACATCACCCGGAAGGTACCGATCTTTAATATCAGTCAGTGAGTCAGTCAGTCGTTAGAATAAGCTTGAAAAACACACACACACACACACACACACACACACACACACACACACACACACACACACACACACACACACACACACACACACACACACACACACACACACACCTGTATAGGGTGTGTCCAGTGTTGTCACTGAACTACTCCCTCCAACTTTTGTGAAATTGTGCAGTTATTTATTAATTTTTTGTAAAAAAAAAGAATTTTTTTTTTCCAAACTTAAATCTTCAACTTCAATTGCTTATAAAAATGTAATATCACAAAGATTAAAAATATAGTTGCAAAATAAATGTTTAAATTCTGCTTGGTGTAAATCATGACAACACAGCAACTCATGTACTTGTCCTGAGTTAAAAATTTGAAGAGGATTCATATTTCAGGTCACTGAATTGAACTGGCCAATTATTTTTGAGGTCAACATCGATCAAAAGGTCAACATAGGCCCAAGGTCAACAATTTAGGTGGGATTTCTAAATTCCTCAATTTTCATCCGATTGACTTGCAATTTGAAGAGGATTTATATTTCAGGTCACTGAAATCAACCAGCCAATTTATTTTTGAGGTCAACATCGAACAAAAGGTCAACATAGGCCCAATGTCAACAACGAAGGTGATATTTCTAAAATCCTCAATTTTCATCCCATTGACGAAATTTGAAAAGGATTTTCAGATCATGTCATTGAATTCAACCACCAATTATTTTTGAGGTCCACATAGGCCAAAAGGTCAACATAGGCCGAATTTCTAAAATTGTCAATTTTCTTCCAATTCACTTGATATTTGAAGAGGAGCTTCGTATTTGGTCGTTGAATTCAACCACCAATTATTTTTGAGGTCAAATTTGTTTTTGTTGATTTTGCAATTATCATGCTCTGCACGTCTTCTTGTTATTAACCTCCGCCATCGAAGATCAGAGGTTACTGTTTTCACCCCTTTCTGTTTGTTACTTACGAAATCTAAAGATTTCGTAAGTGTATTGATGACTTCCGTTTCTGTTTGTTACTTACGAAATCTAAATATTTCGTAAGTACATTGATGACTTCCGTCCTCTGTTTGTGTGTTTGTGTGTTTGTTTGTAGGCACGATAACTCGAGAACGGAAGAAGCCACCAATGTCAAATTACACCAAGTGATTCAGGAGGGTGATGGCTAGTGCTGATTAGATTTTGGTCAAAATCGGTCAAAGTTCAAGGTCACAGTGAGGTCAAACATAATTCCGTAAATTCATGTGGAGAAATGGAGTATTTTTGCTTCGCTCGATGTTACGAGTTCGTTTTAACTTCGATTTTAATTTCGTCTTCGGTTTTTGCGATCGCTTAGGATGCTTAAAACTCGGTTGTCAAAATTCTGGTAAAAATCGGATGTTTTGGAGACGTTTTAAGATTGTAGAAAAAATATTTCACTCGACGTGTCATGGGTCGTCACGTGATGCAGTGCGCTCGAGCAGACGTATCGTTGAGTCATGTAAAAGTTTTCCGTTTGCGCGCTGACGGTGTTTTCGATCAAGATGGTGTTTAAAAGTCATTTTTATCCCAATAAAGGTTATCGTCGCATGCCTGACTTGCTAAGCCGTCGGATTATGTGAATATTGTTGGTGGATGGCCGAATATTACGGTTTTGTGACTTTGATAAAAGAATATAAAATAATTGCGTGGAGAAATGGAGATTTTTGCTTCGGTCGACGTTACGATTTTCGATGGTTTGGTACAGAATCATCGTAGAAACTTATGGTTTGTGTTGGAACCTTCTCTGGAGACAGCTTTTATTAGACAAGGTCAGAGGTCAAGTTGACGATTTCGTAAGTACCAGTCTATGACTGCTTGTTACTTACGAAATCTAAAGAAATCTAAAGATTTCGTAAGTATATTGATGACTTCCGTTTCTCTTTGTTTGTTTGTGTGTTTGTTTGTGTGTTTGTTACTTATGAAATCTAAAGATTTCGTAAGTATTTTGATGACTTCCGTTTCTGTTTGTTTGTTTGTTTGTGTGTTTGTTTGTTTGTGTGTTTGTTTGTTTGTGTGTTTGTTTGTTTGCTTGTCGGCACGATAACTCGAGAACAGAAGAAGCTACCAATGTCAAATTACACCACCTGATTCATGAGGGTGATGGCTAGTGCTGATTAGATTTTGGTCAAAATCGGTCTAAGGTCAAGGTCACAGTGAGGTCAAACATCCAAAAATGATAACTCGAGAACGGAAGAAGCTACCAATGTCAAATTACAACACGTGATTCAGGAGGGTGATGGCTAGTGCTAGTTAGATTTTGGTCAAAATCGGTCAAAGGTCAAGGTCACAGTGAGGTCAAACACCCAAAACATTCGATTTTTGATGGTTTGGTACAGAATCATCGTAGAAACTTCTGGTTTGCGTCGCTACCTTCTCTTGAGACAGCTTTTATTAGACAAGGTCAGAGGTCAAGTTGACGATTTCGTAAGTACCAGTCGATGACTGCTTGTTTGTGTGTTTGTTTGTAGGCACAATAACTCGAACAGAAGAAGCGACCAATATCAAATTACACCACGTGTTTCAGGAGGGTGATGGCTAGCACTGATTCAATTTTGGTCAAAATCGGTCAAAGGTCAAGGTCATAGTGAGGACAAACATAATTCCGTAAAATCATGTGGAGAAATGGAGTATTTTTGCTCTTGCTCGATGTTACGAGTTCGTTTTAACTTCGATTTTAATTTTGTCTTCGGTTTTTGTGATCGCTTAGGACGCTTAACACTCGGTTGTCGAAATTCTGGTAAAACATCGGATGTTTTGGAGATGTTTTAAGATTGTATAAAAAATATTTCACTCGACGCGTCACGGATCGTCACGTGATGCAGTGCGCTCGAGCAGACGCGTCATTGAGTCAGGTAAAGGTTTTCCGTGTGCGCGCTGACGGTGTTTTCGATAAAGATGGTGTTCAAAAGTCATTTTTTATCCCAATAAAGGTTATCGTCGCATGCCTGACTCGCTGAGCCATCGGATTATGTAAAGATTATTGGTGGATGGCCCAATATTACGGTTTTGTGACTTTGATAAAATAATATTAAATAATTGCGTGGAGAAATGGAGATTTTTGCTTCGGTCGACGTTACGATTTTTGATGGTTTGGTACAGAATCATCGTAGAAACTTCTGGTTTGCGTCGCTACCTTCTCTCGAGACAGCTTTTATTAGACAAGGTCAGAGGTCAAGTTGACGATTTCATAAGTCCCAGTCTATGACTGCTTGTTTGTTTGTTTGTTTGTAGGCACGATAACTCGAGAAGGGAAGAAGCGACCAATGTCAAATTACACCACGTGATACAGGAGGGTGATGGCTAGTGCTGATTAGATTTTGGTCAAAATCGGTCAAAGGTCAAGGTCACAGTGAGGTCAAATATTCGATTTTTGATGGTTTGGTACAGATAACTCGAGAACCGAAGAAGCGACCAATGTCAAAATTACACCACGTGATTCAGGAGGGTGATGGCTAGTGCTGATTAGATTTTGGTCAAAATCGGTCAAAGGTCAAGGTCACAGTGAGGTCAAACATCCAAAAAATGATAACTCGAGAACGGAAGAAGCTCCCAATGTCAAATTAGACCACGTGATTCAGGAGGGTGATGGCTAGCGCTGGTTAGATTTTGGTCAAAATTGGTCAAAGGTCAAGGTCACAGTGAGGTCAAACATCCAAAACATTCGATTTTTGATGGTTTGGTACAGAATCATCGTAGAAACTTCTGGTTTGCGTCGCTCCCTTCTCGAGAGACAGCTTTTATTAGACAAGGTCAGAGGTCAAGTTGACGATTTCGTAAGGACCAGTCTATGACTGCTTGTTTGTTTGTGTGTTTGTGAACAGTATTACGGAAAATCTCCTTGACGGATTTCGACGAAACTTGGTGGCGGCGGTTAGGTATGGCCCAAGGATCATGCCATTAGAATTTGAACTTGGTCCCCCCCCCCCCCTAAAAAAAATTGTTAGAGAAAAATATTTTTTTTGCATTTCTACATGTTTTAAGTGATTTCCAACCCCTCCCCCCCCAAAAAAAATTGTAAGAGAAAAACTTTTTTTTTCCATTTCTACATGTTTTAAGTGATTTCCAAACCCCCCCCCCAAAAAAAAATTGTTAGAGAAAATTTTTTTTTCAACTTTTTCAAAATTTAGATTTCTTTTTTTTGCATTTCTACATGTTTTAAGTGATTTCCAACCCCCCCCCCCCACCAAAATGGAGAAAAGAACTATTACTCTGCCAGCACTGTTGACATCATATTTAATGAATAAGATATAAGGTTCACTTGAGTGACCCAGCAGTATTGGCGGCGGAGGTTTTGCACTCTCCCGAGTGTTCCCCCTCTAGTTCTGTCTGTTTTTTTGTTTGTCTCTCAATCGCCGACAGGACACAATTCTAAACCGATCATCATGAAACTTTCCCGAGTTGTAGAGGTAGTTTCAAACTGATAAGCCGATTGATTTTGAGGTCAAAGGTCATCTGGAGGTCAAGTTTCTAAAATCGGCATTTTTCATCCTCTTGACTTGAAAATTAAACAGCAATTGCAGAGTATATCATTGAATTGGGAAACCAAGTATTTTTCTGATCAAAAGGTCAAAGGTCAACGTAATGGCAAACTTCTAAAATCAATTTTCAACTGAAAAATCCTCAATTTTTTTTTGTACACCTTGTCGAGGCTCGTGTGAGATCTAACACACAACGCACATTATGGGGGACATGAGACAAGAGAGGAGGGAGTGGGAAGGACAAAACAGTGGGGAACAGGGACATTAGGAGATCTGTGGAAGGGAGAGGGACGGAACGGGGAACATGTGGAATAGAAGATGGACATTACAGGGACTTCAGGAAGGAAAGCAGGGAATTTGAAGGAGGTGGGCTTGGGTGGATTATCGGGGGTAGAAAAGATCGAGGATTTGAATGGGGGATGATAAGAGGTGGTGGTGAACAGCTGTTTTGAAGCCCTGGAGGGAAGAATGGGAATGAATAGAGTGAGGGAGTTTATTCCAAAGGTGGGAAAAAAAGAGGAATGAAAGAGTGAAGGTGAGCAGTGATTCGTGATTTTGGTAGTTTTACCAGAAGGGGGTTGTTGGCGGACCTTGAGCGCCCTGCAGAAATGTGGTGGGGACAAATCGCAGAGAGAGAGAGAGAGCTGGGGGCGAGGCTGGAGAGGAGACGGTAGAAGACAGAAAGACCACCGACCAATTGGGGTGAATGAGTGAGAGGCCCAAAGACTCAGCCTCATTGCGGGAGATGCCAATGATCCAAAATGCCTTGGTTTCTACAGCGTGAAGCCGAGAAAGGTGGGAGGCAGGAGCACCAGTCCAGAGGGGAGAGCAGTACTCCATCAGGTTGCAGATGAAAGCTTTGTATGTGGTCAGGAGCTCAGGTGTGCCTGCACCCACTGCACTGAGGTGCAGTGGGTGCAGGCATTTAAAGTTTATTCTTCACCATTGAGAGACAGGGCCAAAATCATGATATTTCAAAAATGTATTGGGCCCGCTATTTTCTTGTGGATCAGACATTATGTGATGGACGTATGCACAAGCGAGTGCCCTTCTAGTTAATAATGTTGCCATGACGAGGTGGTGTTTTTAATAATGTGGTGGTGAAGTGTTTTGAAGTACGTGGTTGGTAAGGTGTGTTGACTCATGTGGGGCTGAGGTATTTTAAATAATATGGCGGTGTTTGTCCCTCTGCAGTGATGTGTGGTGAGGTGTGTTTAATAATGGGGTGGTGAGTTGTGTTTTGCATAATGTGGTGATGAGGTGTTTTGAATTATGTGGCGGTGTTTGTCCCACTGTAGTGACGTGTGTTGAGGTGAGCGTAGTGAGCCAATCCACGCTGGTGTGTGTATATGTATATGTATATATATATTGTCACGGGGGTTGCCGGCCCATGTTAACTCCCCGACCCAAATTGTGGTGATGGGCGGTTAACACCGACAGCCCCCGGGATGGCCGAGCGGTTCCTCATTAAGAGGAGGCGGACACGTTGATTCTCGGAGATTTCAACACGTGCTCGAAGGGCATGGCGGAGGGCAATGGCGGACGGGTGGGGAGGAGCACAAGAAATTAAATGGATGCACTGATACAGCCTCTAAAAAGGAATACATTTAATGAACATGCACAAATATGTACAAAGGACGATAATTCAAATGTAAATGATAATAATATGAAATAAATAAATCCTACAGTCGAGGCCTCACACACAGACTCAAATACAGACAATGGGGAAACAAAATAAAAAGAAAAACCCTCCTTCCGAGTATATTTGTACTTAAATTGGCCCAGAGCTGATCCTTGTGAAACTGGAACTGAGGCCCTTCTCTCGGAGCGGGACGAATGCACGTCAGGCAATCCGTGAGCTGCACTCCACATAAAGGCTCAAAGCCCCAGTGTGACGGCTTCCGGTGCTCCGATCGTCCTCATCGACCTGACCAGAAGCAAAAGGCCGGCGTCTAACTTCGCCACACGAGCCAAACTGCCTCTAAACTGATTCAATGGCCGTGTCGTCCTCTTTGGTGTGCGCTCAACCTCCACTCTTGCCCTTCCGGTACAATGTACCTTGTGACTTCACTCTGATCATGGCTCTCCCAGAATGCCAAGCCAACTCCTTCTTCCTCCTAAAATGCGCAGCCTCTCCTGTGCGCTCCCTTTCTTCCGCCTCTCAAAATGCACCACTCTCATCCTCTCAAAATGCGCAAGCTGACTTTCATAATGCGCACGCTGCCTTTCATCACTTCACTTCTCTCTGTCTTATTTTATCCTCTCCCTCTGGGGCGTGGCCTGCTCCCCCGAAACCTGGGAAGGCAGGCTTCTGCCTGCTCGGCGAGCTTCTGACGTCACGCCCATCAATCGTCCTTCGGGGGCGTGACTTCGCTTGTTGTCAACCTTTGAAGATGGGGATTTCTGCCCGTTTGTTGTGGTTTCAGGGACGCGTTCCACACATTTTTGCCGATCTTGAAATATAAAAACAGAGGGAAATATTACAGAGGGCAATCACATCCTGGAGACCTTATTCTTACTCCCTTGGCTAATTAACACCGCACCACCCCTCGTGTGGTGACACGTAACACTTATGCTCACAGGTTCCCTACTTATTACATCAAGATGCTTTCTACTCGTCCACGGACCAAGCAACTCCACACAATGCTAAATTCCATATCAAATTCTTCCATCTAGCCCCACAACCATAACAATATTTACACACACACACACACACACACACACACACACACACACACACACACACACACACACACACACACACACACACACACACACACACACACACACACACACACACACACACACATACATACACACACACTAATCACAAACCTAGCTTTTGTGGTAAACCCTATAGCTCCAGAAAAAGTCATGTAAAATGAAATAATACAATGTGACACAAGTGTAACGAGCATAGCTAAACGAGTTAGTTAATTTAATTTGCACACTTCTCACAGTCATTGCCATTCTTACAACCACTCTTTCGTCCCTTGAACAAACGGATAACTCCTTCTCGATGCAGCATCATCAACACTTGGGCTTCATAATTTCTGTCATGCACTCCAATCGTGTTCAACGTTCTGCCGGTTTTTTTCTCATCCCAGTAATGTGGCCATTCTCCACGAGAGTTTTGGCCAAATCCAAACAAATCCACCTGCACGGTTTCAGCGGAAAAATACAAAGATTAATTCTCAAAAAATAAAAGTACATTATTCTTTCCATGTCTCAAGATACTGAAAATAATGAGTAAATTATTGGATTGTTTCAACCACTCCTTTTTTGCTCGGATATTGAGCTGTTTGCTTCATCTGCATCTGAGTGTGAATGTTAATGCTTACATTGGGAGTTTTGAAACAAGTCTTGGCTGTTGAGTCAATTTGGCAGCAGACAGAGATAATGAGTTTTTGCAATTCAAGAATAATAATGATAAAATCAATTAAAAATCAAGGTAGAACGAGAACAACGTGCGCGCGCGCACACACACACACACACACACACACACACACACACACACACACACACACACACACACACACACACACACACACACACACACACACACACACACACACACACACACACACACACACACACACACACACACACACACACACACACACACACAATGGAGTGAGTAACGCATGAAGCTACACCAACTAATCCCCATGCCTAGCTAAGGGAGGTGGTGACCCCCCCTCTCCCCCCAAAAAACTTGGTGGGTATACCCCTTTGCATTTTGTTCCGTGTGGACAAGGGGAACGTCATGTAAGGACTGGAAATTTTGGAATTTCGTGGCCATAGTGCCAGCGATTGCTCACCTACTCTTCGCGAAGGACATCATGGAATCTTTAACATCCACCAACTCATGGCAGAAAATAGTACAGCAGTTTAACGTCTATCCGAGGGATGGCACACACATTGACGAATCACCCTGCCGTGTGACACACCAGGATGACAGTTTATAGCTCGGCTGAGATTCAAACTTATAGGCTATACTGCTTCGAGGCAAGTGTGCTTACCTTGGCAACCCTGGCACCCCAAAACATGAAACATCTTCCCCAATGCAATGTACTTTTTATGCTGCCCTCACCAAGATGAGAATGAGCTAGTAATCTAGGAGACAACAGCTCAAATTGCCTTCCACTGTCATAAAGAAAATAAATCACACAACTTGTGTACATTGCTACTCATCAATGGTGTAACTGGCAGGTTCACCAGGTGGTGCCATGGGCATCAGTGACAGTGACTCTGCAGACAGAATCACAGAGGTGACATGACTGATAAGGGCTGGAAAATAACATGATCGCGATCACCCATTACCCTGCGTGTGAAGTGCAAAGTGGGGTTTAGCAATTGTTTCACTCTGTCTGTCTGATTTAAATTTTGAATAGTAGACCATGAATCGTAACATGAACCTGCAGTTTAGCAGTACTTTGGCTCTAAATATGTCAAATTGTATGGAATCTTGTCCCAAGTGCCGAAACAGAAAGAAGGGTAAGGTAATTGTTTTAGTCTGTCTGTCTGGCAGTCAAACAAAATTGAAAATCATTCCAAACAGAAACTTACTATTTTTAAGAACGTCATAAAGGACACACACACACAGCAGGTACGAAGAACTGATTTAACATGTTAAGTAAGGTGGTGTAAAAGACGCTGCATCAACAGCGGTAAATGTCCAAAAAAGGGTGGTAAACTTTTTTTCTTTCTACAGCTTTTAAAAGTTATATTTTATTTCAATTGAATTGTCTACTTGAACATTGAAGACCAGAAATGACCTTGTTGGCACTTCCAAAAACCTTTAGTTTAGCAGTACTTGGGCAAAATATTACGACATTTTACGCCATCTCGACCAATGAAATTTGTCACTCGCGCACTCAGTGTTGGGGAATATCAAGTTTCAAACAAAATTGCGGTACTTGAGCAAATGCTGTCCGGGGCATGGTTTTCAGTTTTACTCGATCCTCTTGTGACAACAATTAATATAAAAATAGAAAACGCACCTGAAAATGCAAAGCCCGTTCGCTTTGGATTCGGACTTTTTCTTCCTTTGACCTCTTGACCAAATTCTTAATTTGTCTTCTCCATATTTTCATAATCAAGCTTTGTTGAGAATTTGATGACAGAAGTTCAAATGTTAAAAACAGTTAAGCCACGTACACACGCAAAACCCTGTCTTCCGCTGTTCGGGCTAATGACAGGACTGGAGTTAGATGTACATCATTATCGGAGTAAACAGAGGAAAGTTAAGAAAATAACTCGACAAGCCAAAACAGAGTATGAGAAGGACATGGGTAAGAATATTAAACATAATAGCAAGGCTTTCTTTCAGTATATCAGGGGAAAAAGAACAGGTGAGGACCAGTGTGGGTCCATTGAGGAATATCACCGGGGAGAGTGGTTATTGATGAACGTGAGATGGCAGGCTTATGAAACAGGTAATTTTGCTTCAACCTTTACACAAGAACAGTCAGGAGACTTGCCAATAGCTGAGAGTATCTATCAAGGAGGCGAGATGTTAACGGATATTTTCAATCGCTCACTGGAGTCAGGACAAGTCCCTGAGGATTGGAGAGTAGCAAATGTAATACCATGATTTAAGAAAGGATCCAGAGAAAAATTGGGAAACGAGAGACCTGTTAGTTTGACTTTAGTTGTGGGGAAGGTGTTGGAGACATTAATTAAGGACCAGAAGAGGAACAATTTAAACAAATACAAACTAATTAAAAGGTAGTCAGCAAGGGTTTACCAAAGGTAGTTCCTGTTTCAAATCTTTTGGAGTTGTATGAGGCAGCGTCTGATTGGGTGGATGATGGAAAGGCAGTGGACATAGTATATCTGGACTTTAAGAAGGCATTTGATAAGGTACCACAGCGGAGGTTGTTTGCCAAAGTGAGGGCTTGTGGAGTGGCTGGTCAGGCAGCGAATTGGATTGCAAACTGGCTTCGTGATAAGAACCAAAGAGTGGCTGTGAGTGGGAGGATGTAAGTAGCGGGGTACCTCAGGGATAAGTACTCGGACCATTTATATTCATTATTTACATCAACGATTTGGATAGTGTGGTGAAAAGTAAGCTTTCCAAATTTTCAGATGACACAAAGCTTGGAGGTAAGGTGGATAGCAGAGCGGGTGGTGATCGGATTCAGGAAAGTATCGATACTTGTATAGATTGGGCAAAAGACTAGCAGATGTAATTTAACCTGAGCAAGTGTAAGGTGTTGGGGCTGGGAAAGAACAATGAAAATAGAGATTACAGGATGCAAGATGTAATTTTTTAGCATGTCACACAGGAGAAGGATCTGGGGATGGTAAGCAGGCAGCACAATGCCAGGCAGCTATAGGTAAAGAAAATAGGGGTTTAGGTTGTATTCGGAGGAGGTTGTATTTTGATTCAATTATAAATCAAAGGAGGTGGTGTTAACATTGTACAGTAATTTAGTAAGGGACACATCTAGAATATTGTGTGCAGTTTTGGTCACCACAGTCCAGGAAGGACATAGCTGCCATAGAGAGGGTTCAGTGCAGGGCTGCTTGATTGATTCTCGGCCAAGCCAGACTTAACTATGAGGAGCGGCTGAAGAAGACAGGACTTTATACACCAGAAAGGAGGCGGTTACGAGGTGATCTGATAGAGTTTGAGAGAATGAAGGGTATACACAAAATACGTGCAGAAGAATTATTCAGCACAATAGACAGTGATTGGACCGGGGCCATATAATAGGCTGAGAATGAATAGGAGGAGAGTTAAGACGGTAGTAAGGCAGGAAACTTTTACTCAGGGAGTAGTTAATGCATGGAATGGTCTCCTTGGAAAGGTAGTGGCAGCAGAAACAGGATATAAGTTTAAATTTGAATTAGATAGGTAGCTGGAAGCGTTGGAGGGGTATCGGGATGTTGGCAGGTGTTTTAGATAGCTTGAGTATGGATGGGTGATTGTGTGGAGTATTGTATTTTCAGGGGTCTCATCAAGGGGTGGTGTGTTTCTCACCCAAGAACGGCTTCATTCACTCCACCCCCACCTCCAGAAAGAAGAAGAGAAAAAAACCCCCACAAAAGCTACAAAAAACACACAAAAATATGTTTTTGGATTTTTCTTTATGTTATATAAATTGATGTGGTGTTGCTATGGCGTAGGCGTGATGGGCTGAATGGTCTCCTCCTGTTTCTAGATTCCTTATGTATCCTTGTGCAACAAACGACCCAAACAAATAGATTGTGGCTCCAGAGGGTTTTCGGAAGAGGAAAATAAATAAATAATTGGGGAGCCCGAAGGGGGAGTCCCCTACGAAGTTGATCTATAGACCTTCCACTGTGCATTTTGGGGAGAGGTTGTTATTTTTTTTTTTTGTATACCTTGGTCGAGGCTCGTATGAGAGCTAACACACAACTCACAGCAAGGAGGCATGAGACAAGAGGGGCGGGAGTGGAAGGGACAAAACAGTGGGGAACAGACACATTAGGTGAACTGTGGAAGGGAGAGGGATGGGGATGGGACGGGGAACATGGCGAAGAGAAGATGGACATTTCAGGGACTTTCAGGAAGGAAAGCAGGAGAACTGAAGGAAGTGGGCTTGGGTGGATTATCGGGGGTAGAAAAGATCGAGGATTTGGATGGGGGAAGATAAGAGGTGGTGGTGAACAGCTGTTTTGAAAGCCTGGAGGGAAGAATGGGAAAGAATAGAGTGAGGAAGTTTATTCCAAAGGCGGGAAAAAAGAGGAATGAAAGAGTGAAGATGAGCAGTGATTCGTGATTTTGGTAGTTTTACCAGAAGGGGGTTGTTGGCAGACCTTGAGCGCCCTGTGGAAATGTGGTGGGGACAAATCGCAGAGAGAGCAGGGGGGCAAGGCTGGAGAGGAGTCGGTAGAAGACAGAAAGACCACCGACCAACCTGCGGTGATTGAGTGAGAGGCCCAAAGACTCAGCTTCATTGCGGGAGATGCCGATGATCTTAAATGCCCTGGTTTCGACAGCGTGAAGCCGAGAAAGGTGGGAGGCAGGAGCACCAGCCCAGAGGGGAGAGCAGTACTCCATCAGGCTACGGACAAAAGCTTTGTAAGTGGTCAGGAGCTCAAGAGGGCCGAGGAAGGACTTAGCACGACGGAGGATTCCCAGTCGGCGACTGGCTTTTGAGGCGAGGTTGGAAATGCGACTTTCCCAGGAAAGGTCATGGGAGATAGTGAGACCTAGAAGCTTGAAAGAAAAGACTTCTTCCAGAGGATTGTTGAGAAAGTGGATGGGGGGGTTTTGTAAACGGTCCTTTCGAAGAGACATAGTGAGAGTGTGAGATTTGTCTGGATTGAAAGACATGTTCCACGTGTTGGACCCGTTTGTGATTTTATCCAGATCTGCAGTGAGCGAAGAAGCTGCTGCTTGCCCGTCTGAGGGATGACAGATGGTACGCAGAGGGTGGAGTCGTCGGCAAAGAGAAATAGAGGATTTTCCAGAGAGTCTGAGAGATCATTGATGAAAACCAGAAAAAGAACAGGGCCCAGAACGCTACCTTGAGGAACTCCAGCCTGGACAGGAAGAGGGGATGAAAGAACTCCATTTAGGGCCACACGTTGACTGCGACAGGAGAGGAAGTCTGCGAGCCATGAGTGGAGATGGCCTTGAATACCATGGGAAGAGAGTTTGGTGAGTAGGGCAGGGTGCCAGACTGTGTCAAAAGCACGTGATATGTCCAGGGATACGGCTCGGATTTCCTGTCTGGCATTGAGGACCTCCATCCATTGATGGGAGAGCAGAAGCAGCATATCCAGGGTAGAGTGACCTGGTCTTGGATATCCAGCATATCCATGAAGCAGCATATCCAGGGTAGAACCAATTGGAGCAAAGGAAGAGCAGCAGATATTGTCAGGGAAATTGATGATTGGAAATCAAGCCATTGGAGAAGAGGAAGGATTTCATATCTGAAGCGATGATGGATTCCATCACCTTGCTGATGATTGGGAGAAGGCTGATTGGTCTAGTTATAGGGATCTGTTTTTGCACCTTTTTTATGCAGGGCAGTGATGTTAGCAGATTTCCAAGCAGATGGCAGATGACCTTGGGCAAATGAGAGGGTGAATAGAACAGAGAGAGGGTGAGCAAGAGCAGAAGAGCAGGCTTTGAGGACACGTGGGCTGATGCCCTCTGGACCGGTTGCAGAATCTGACTCGAGGTTTGAAAGCAAGCTCTCCACCTTGTCAGGAGAAAAGGATACAGAGTCCAGGGACAGTTGGGTGCGACTGGGTAAAGTGGGTAGAGATAGTGATGGGTTTAGGACACAACATTTAGCTGCAAACACCGAGTTTAGACATTCAGCTTTATCACGTGTGGAATCAGCAGTGCGGCCATTTGAGGTAAGGGAGGGGATGGAGGGAGAACATACACCAGAAACAGATTTGATTAAACGCCACCAGGATTTTGAGGAGGGAGAGAGGTTTGAGAGTTCAGACTTGAGATGAGAAAGATGTTGTTTTCTGGCTCTCCTGAGGGTGGATACACACTTGTTCCGAGCTTTGTGGAAAGAACTGAGATTGCCCTCAGTTGGGTTTGCTTTCCATGAGGCAAAGGCAAGTTGTTTCAGGACAACTGCCTCGCCACAAGCTTCAGTAAACCAAGGGCGGGAGGAAGGGTAAGACAACTGAACACGAGAGGGGATAAATCTGTGCATGAGGGAGAGCAAGTTTCTTTGAAAGAATTCCCAGGATGAGTTGATGTTTGAGAAAGTAGTGATAGGAGACCAGTCTGTAAGTTTGATGGCTGCTCGGAGACCCTGCCAGTCGGCTTGAGTGAAATGCCAGACTCGACGGCGGTGAGGTGGTTCTCTGATAACAGCCAGAGAGATTTTTTTTTTTTTTTTTTTGTATACCTTGGTCGAGGCTCGTATGAGAGCTAACACACAACTCACAGCAAGGAGGCATGAGACAAGAGGGGCGGGAGTGGAAGAGACAAATCATTGGGGAACAGACACAGGTGAACTGTGGAAGGGAGAGGGATGGGGATGGGACGGGGAACATGGCGAGGAGAAGATGGACATTACAGGGACTTTCAGGAAGGAAAGCAGGAGAATTGAAGGAAGTGGGCTTGGGTGGATTATCGGGGGTAGAAAAGATCGAGGATTTGGATGGGGGAAGATAAGAGGTGGTGGTGAACAGCTGTTTTGAAAGCCTGGAGGGAAGAATGGGAAAGAATAGAGTGAGGAAGTTTATTCCAAAGGCGGGAAAAAAGAGGAATGAAAGAGTGAAGATGAGCAGTGATTCGTGATTTTGGTAGTTTTACCAGAAGGGGGTTGTTGGCGGACCTTGAGCGCCCTGTGGAAATGTGGTTGGGACAAATCGCAGAGAGAGCAAGGGGGGCAAGGCTCGAGAGGAGTCGGTGGAAGACAGAAAGACCACCGACCAACCTGCGGTGATTGAGTGAGAGGCCCAAAGACTCAGCTTCATTGCGGGAGATGCCAATGATCTTAAAAGCCCTGGTTTCGACAGCGTGAAGTCGAGAAAGGTGGGAGGCAGGAGCACCAGCCCAGAGGGGAGAGCAGTACTCCATCAGGCTACGGACAAAAGCTTTGTAAGTGGTCAGGAGCTCAAGAGGGCCGAGGAAGGACTTTGCACGACGGAGGATTCCCAGTCGGCGACTGGCTTTGAGGCAAGGTTGGAAATGTGACTTTCCCAGGAAAGGTCATGGCAGATAGTGAGACCCAGAAGCTTGAAAGAAAAGACTTCTTCCAGAGGATTGTTGAGAAAGTGGATGGGGGGGTTTTGTAAACGGTCCTTTCGAAGAGACATAGTGAGAGTGTGAGATTTGTCTGGATTGAAAGACATGTTCCACATGTTGGACCAGTTTGTGATTTTATCCAGATCTGCAGTGAGCGAAGAAGCTGCTGCTTGCCGGTCTGAGGGATGACAGATGGTACGGCAGAGGGTGGAGTCATCGGCAAAGAGAAATAGAGGATTTTCCAGAGAGTCCGAGAGATCATTGATGAAAACCAGAAAAGAACAGGGCCCAGAACGCTACCTTGAGGAACTCCAGCCTGCACAGGAAGAGGGGATGAAAGAACTCCATTTAGGGCCACACGTTGACTGCGACAGGAGAGGAAGTCTGCGAGCCATGAGTGGAGATGGCCTTGAATACCATGGGAAGAGAGTTTGGTGAGTAGGGCAGGGTGCCAGACTGTGTCAAAAGCACGTGATATGTCCAGGGATACGGCTCGGATTTCCTGTCTGGCATTGAGGACCTCCATCCATTGATGGGAGAGCAGTAGCAGCATACTCTACACCAGGTAGAGTGACCTGGTCTGAAACCAAATTGATGATTGGAAATCAAGCCATTGGAGAAGAGGAAGGATTTCATGTCTGAAGCGATGATGGATTCCATAACCTTGCTGATGATTGGGAGAAGGCTGATTGGTCTATAGTTACAGGGATCTGTTTTTGCACCTTTTTATGCAGGGCAGTGATGTTAGCAGATTTCCAAGCAGATGGCAGATGACCTTGGGAAAATGAGAGGGTGAATAGAACAGAGAGAGGGTGAGCAAGAGCAGAAGAGCAGGCTTTGAGGACATGTGGGCTGATGCCGTCTGGACCGGTTGCAGAATCTGACTCGAGGTTTGAAAGCAAGCTCTCCACCTTGTCAGGAGAAAAGGATACAGAGTCCAGGGATTGTTGGGTGCGACTGGGTAAAGTGGGTAGAGATAGTGATGGGTTTAGGACACAAGATTTAGCTGCAAACACCGAGTTTAGACATTCAGCTTTATCACGTGTGGAATCAGCAGTGCGGCCATTTGAGGTAAGGGAGGGGATGGAGGGGAACATACACCAGAAACAGATTTGATTAAACGCCACCAGGATTTTGAGGAGGGAGAGAGGTTTGAGAGTTCAGACTTGAGATGAGAAAGATGTTGTTTTCTGGCTCTCCTGAGGGTAGATACACACTTGTTCCGAGCTTTGTGGAAAGAACTGAGATTGCCCTCAGTTGGGTTTGCTTTCCATGAGGCAAAGGCAAGTTGTTTCAGGACAACTGCCTCGCCACAAGCTTCAGTAAACCAAGGGCGGGAGGAAGGGTAAGACAACTGAACACGAGAGGGGATAAATCTGTGCATGAGGGAGAGCAAGTTTCTTTGAAATAATTCCCAGGATGAGTTGATGTTTGAGAAAGTAGTGATAGGAGACCAGTCTGTAAGTTTGATGGCTGCTCGGGGACCCTGCCAGTCGGCTTGAGTGAAATGCCAGACTCGACGGCGGTGAGGTGGTTCTCTGATAACAGCCAGAGAGATGTCCACTTTAACAAGGACGTGGTCAGAAGAACCAATTGGAGCAAAGGAAGAGCAGCAGATATTGTCAGGGAAATTTGTCAAAATCAGATCCAGAAGAGATGGAGTACCATTGGTTGAGATCCGGGTCGGGAAGTTGACCGATTGAGTCAGTCCCAATGAGTCGCAGAAAGCTTTTGCTGATGTCCCATGGCAGGTGAGAGAGGTACCCACACCTAGCCAACTGGCGTGATGACAATTGAAGTTGCCACATAAGAGGAAGAGAGAGTTTGGATGAGAAGATAGAAGATGGTCCATGTTTTCGGAGAGTGAGGTGTAGATGGAGTCATCACTGTCCGGTGGACGGTACAGTACACATATAAACATGAGGTGGGAGGGGAGGGGAAGCCGAAGCCAGAGGTATTCCTGGGGGTGTGGGGGAGTGAGAGCAGTGCAGGGAGAGTGAGGAATAGAGTCTTTGATGAAGAGAGCAACACCTCCACCAGGACGAGACTCAGGTCTGTCATACCGTAAGAGGGAGTAACCAGGGAGAGATACTTGGGAGTCAGACACGTCTTGGGAGAGGAAAGTTTCTGTTAGGCAGATAATGTCTGGTTTGTCAGTGGCAACCTGTATGGAAAGATCTGAAAGGTTTGAGCGAAGGCCCCGGATATTTGAGGTCCACACTTTTAATGAAGAGGTAGGGGGAGGAGGCTTTGGGTGCAGGAGGTGGAGGGGGCGGGGAGGGTAGGACGAGGGAAGAGGGGGGAGGTAAGGAGGGTTGCTGAAGGAGTGTGGGGTATTGCAGAATAGCGAGGGGAGGGGGCCGAATGAGGAGGAGAAAAGGCTCTGTGGTGCTGGGAGAGAGGGGGGACAAGAGACAAGGAAGATGGCAGTTGAGGATTTGAGGAGGTGGAGTGAAGAGATGGAGGTGAGAGGGCAGTGGAGGGAGGCAGGTTGGTGGATGAGAAGGGGGGCAAATGAGAAGGAAGAGTGAGGGGGATGAAAGGTGGGAGAAAGGTGAGGGGGAATTTTTGAAAGAGGTGAGAGGGAGGCTTGGAGGGAGAAGAGAGGGATGGTTGCTTTGAGAGTGAGGGTGAGGGGGGTGGAGTTGGCACTGAAGTTGGAAAAAAAGAATGGTTGATGGAAAGCGAGCATCCATGGCAAACTGTGGTTTTTAAAAGTTTTAGGTCAGAGATGCGATTTAACACAATTCTTGATGGATGCAATGAAGGCGAATTCAGAGCATGGAGAGAAGAAGCGCTGTAATAGTTGGATTTTTTAGGCAAGGAATGAAGGAGAGGTCGAAATGAGAGCAGTCTGTTAAAATAGCAGAAGAGTAGTGCATTGTGAAACAGTAAAGAGTACCACATGTGTGAGAGAGGAATATGAAGCATTACAAGATCGTTTTTGTTGTAATATTAATGTATGAGAGAGTTCAACAGATTAGGTCATGGAAGTGTAAAAAAAAAAAAAAAAAAAAAAAAAAATCGAGGAAGACGAGGAGGAAGTTAAGAGGAAGAAGAAGTAGCAGAATCGGGAGAAGGTGAGCGTGTTGTTGTTGTTGTTGTTGGGTATATATATATTTTTTTTTTTTTTGAGATAAGAAAGAGATTAGTTGGGAGAATGGGGGATGTTTGGAAAGTGGGGAGGATGAAAATTGAAGGTAATGGGAGGAAAGAAATTGAAGGTAATGGGGAGAAAAAACAAACAAAAAAAACGATCGAACACCGAGTGGAACCGGTAGGCCTCAAGCCTAGGACTAGGCCTCAAACACCAGGTAAGAACGTCGACATAAATACTCACAAAATAGCACGATTTTTGAAACAAAACCGAACTAGGAACACACATTAACATGTAGGTGAGAAAATTAAACAGTTAAAACGGGACAAATAACAACCGGAACTTAACTTTGAGAAAGTCAGCAGGGAGCCCCGAAGGAGACCTCTTGCCGCTCAAAACCGGAACCGGAAGTGCTCTCAAAGATGTCCACTTTGACAAGGACGTGGTCAGAAGAACCAATTGGAACGAAGGAAGAGCAGCAGATATTGTCAGGGAAATTTGTCAAAATCAGATCCAGAAGAGATGGAGTACCATTGGTTGAGATCCGGGTCGGGAAGTTGACCGATTGAGTCAGTCCCAATGAGTCGCAGAAAGCTTTTGCTGAGGTGCCATGGCAGGTGAGAGAGGTACCCACACCTAGCCAACTGGCGTGATGACAATTGAAGTCACCACATAAGAGGAAGAGAGAGTTTGGATGAGAAGATAGAAGATGGTCCATGTTTTCGGATAGTGAGGTGTAGATGGAGTCATCACTGTTCGGTGGACGGTACAGTACACATATAAACATGAGGTGGGAGTGGAGGGGAAGCCGAAGCCAGAGGTATTCCTGGGGGTGTGGGGGAGTGAGAGCAGTGCATGGAGAGTGAGGAATAGAGTCTTTGATGAAGAGAGCAACACCTCCACCAGGACGAGGCTCAGGTCTGTCATACCGTAAGAGGGAGTAGCCAGGGAGAGATACTTGGGAGTCAGACACGTCTTGGGAGATGAAAGAGGAAAGTTTGTTATTGCTTCGTATGTAGTCTATGGCTGCTGGTTGCATCATTTCTGGAAGCGTGGCTGTGCTGCTAATTCAGTACCTCTGTTACCAGTAAACTGGTACTCATTTTGCTGATCTTCGAAGGATGACAGGCTGAGTCAACCCACCTGGTGTTATTTCAATGCCAACGACAGGGGCTCAAACTCAATACCCTAAGCCTAAGTTCTCAAGCCAGCCACCTCAACCATTCAGCCGGCACCAGGCTATTTTTTGGGGGGGGAGGGGGGGGTGGATGGGTTTTGTATATTTCTAGATTTTAAAGAATTAGGATGAAAAGTAGAAGTCAATAAAAAATATGAAATACACATTTCATCATCGTCTTCTGTGATAGCAAAATTGAAGATGTAGCCACCAATCGTTTTGAATTTCTCGACAACAGCAATTTTTGCTTCCATACGGAGGTGTTCCATCCGCAAGCACCCCACTTACCACTCACCAAGCACATTGCTTAATCACTTGCTCCACTTACCAAGCTGCTTGGCAAGCGACTTGCAAAGCAGTTGATATGAAACGTCTGGCTTTGCAAGCAATAGCAAGCCGCTTGCTAATGGAACGTGCCCTGCTCCAACCTATTGCACAAGTGCAGCTTCAAGTGCTCCGGTGAAACCCTCTTCAACAAAATTGCTTCAGTTGTAATCTTTCTGCAACTGCAATTCCAACTGATTGATTCAAACAAACTCAGCACTATCATTGTATATAACACGGCTCATGTTTCTCATGCTCTTCAGATGTCCAAAGCAATCAGTGATATTCACCATTATCTCTCATCTCTTTGCATGTCAATCAATGAAACTGTCCATTCATCATGCTCTCATGACTAGACACTCTATTATGCCTTCCAATAAGTCACATTCTGTCCGTGTGATCTCCAAGTTTATTCCACAAAGTGGTTACCATGATAAAAGGGAAACCTGGTAATAGAGTGAAGAGGGGCCCCATCTTTCTGATCATGTTCATATAAAAACCAGTCTCGACAGACATTGGGGAATGGAGATCTGAGAAGAACAGCTAGGCTAAAGGGAGTTGAGTGCTTAATGGTCAGGGTGGTGGGCTTGGGACCCGAGGGTCCTGAGTTCAAATCCTGCTTGGCTGTTGAATTAACGCCAGGTGGAGTTGATTCAGCCTGTCATCCTTCTGAGGTTGGCAAAATGAGTACCGGTGTGCTGATAACAGGGGAATTTCATCAGCAGCACAGCCATACCAACACGAAATGCTGCTGCCAAGCAGCCACATGCTGCATACAAGTAAATAAATAAAATAAGGGATGGATTTAAGATCTCTTTGGAGTTAACAATTTTATCGAGTTGAAGAGTTTTGATAATAATCTAAGGTTGTATGTGTCATCATTCCATTTCTACTCATTGTGAAGTTGTTGTAAATGCATGGGTAGTTATAAAAGTATGTTTTTGTAAACGTACTGGCTTTGCTCTCGTTTTTGTGACAACCATAGCAAATGGTGGAGCTCATGTAAAGTCGACTTCAAGGTGCATTTGCAAGGGTTCATCGCTCAGAAATTGAATCGCAGTGTGAAGGTCATTTAGACCTTCAGGGCTGTGGCATCTAATTCCTTTTGGATCGTCAGTTGGACCTCTTGGGCCATGCTGAGACTGGCTGCCAATAAGTCACAACCTTATAGAATCCGCACAGCTTCGTCAATTACAGTTTTTAAAATTTCTCAAAATCTCATTCTTTTACACTTGCTTTTCCTTAATTTCTCTATTTTTTGAGGGACTTCAATGCTAAAGGAGACCATTAGACCCATCATGCCTACACAATGGTTGTCAACTCATAGTTGTTTGTCTATGCTCTTTCCTTTTTAAACACTGAACATCAAGTAAGGAAGCAGCACAGACCAGTCATTGGTATGACTCGCCTAGGATTCGAACCGTCGACTTCCCAGACTCATTGCAGAGGTTCAAACCATTACCCCCATCGAGTCGAGCTCACATACTTTTATTACCTCTTCTTTCTTTGGTAATTGAAAATTGACTGATAAATTAAATATATAATCAATTTGAGAGTCCTATTTTAGAACATTATATAAACTCATACTACAAGTTATCAAGATGTATAGTTTGTACAATGTATCCGTAAGTCTTAAATGAATTTTACAAAAGAGCAACTGTTTAAAAAAAAGGTTTAAAAAAACAAATGTGAACCAGGTACCGCATTTTCCGGTGTATAAACCGCACTTTTTTTATCCGCACAAAAAGGTAAAAGTTTGGAGTGCAGTTGAAACATGGGTGTAGAAAAAGGTTATGGACGGCAAACTTCCCCCATATGTTGTGTTGAAGAGGAAGACATTGCCCAAAGCCAAGTTTCCAGGCGTGGAATTGTTCGTGCGCTGCAGAAAGGGTGGATAGATGAGGGACTGGTCCAGGAATGGGTGAGCATGGTCTGGAGTAGTAAGCCATATGGTGGTCTCTCCCGGCGATGGAGCATGTTAGTCCTGGATGCGTTCAGTTGTTACAAAACTGACGACACCAAAGCGCTGCTCCGTTGGACCAACACCGATCTCGTCATCATCCCAGGAGGGATGACATCGTTCCTGCAGCCCCTCGATGTGTCCATCAACAAGCCGTTCAAGGATGGGCTACGTCGCTGCTGGTCCTACTGAATAATGAGTGGGGAGAAGACCTGCACCAAGAGTGGGAGGATAAGAAAGGTCGACCTTCCGATGATCTGCGGCTAGATCATCAAGGTGTGGGAGCAGATCCCGTCGGACATCATCAAGCGAGCATTTCTGAAATTCTAAACCTCCAACAACATGGACAGCACAGAGGACGACATCATTTTGGAGGAGGAGGCTGCAAATGACGGTGACAGCGATGGGGACTTGCTCTACCCTGATTCGGACAAGGAGTTACGTGCCGTCTTCGATGAGGAAAGCATTGACGAGGACTTCCTCGGGTTTAGCGGAAAAGCTTCATCAAACCCAAACGGCCCTTTTCAGGGCTACAAATCCACAATCAATTATGAGTGATATTGGTGTGAATCCTTTTTCTTCCTTTTTCTAACAACAAAAAATCCTCTTTATAATATTAAAAAAATAAGAAAGAAAAATAAAAAAAAAACTTCATGGTATCCTCTCCTCTCTCTTTAACTTCCTGAAAATGAGAATTAGACTGTGAGACGAAATTAAATGGACATGGGAGTAAGCATGTTGATACCTCCGTCACTTTTTTTCCATACCAAGTTAATGCACAAATGTATTTAGATCTCGATTAGAAAATGAAATGATCAACATGTTCATTTATTTTGAGGGTAAAAAACATGGGTGCGGTTAATACGCCGGAAAATACGGTACGACACAATTTGCTGCATTATTCATACCTTATCACAAAGATGCACAGCAAAAATTGCAGCTGCAAAACCCGTGGAGGGGTAGTGCCCCCAACTCATTCCCCAGTTTTTGTGGACATAGTGTAAGAAAGCCGGGTTGTAGATCACCAGCTGCAGAAAATAATCATGCAAGTTATTCAGATATTACCAAATGGATTTGAAAAAACAGGAAGCAATTGATCGAAATATCACTTTCATTGTCAGAATAATTGATAATACTGCAACAGAAGCTTAGCCATTGCACAATA
This sequence comes from Eptatretus burgeri, assembly GCF_056783735.1. Classification (NCBI taxonomy): domain Eukaryota; kingdom Metazoa; phylum Chordata; class Myxini; order Myxiniformes; family Myxinidae; genus Eptatretus; species Eptatretus burgeri. The sequence goes on from NC_140961.1 coordinate 29,821,307, forward strand.
TGCAGCACGAGATAAACACAAGGTCAAATCAGCATTTGAAAAGCAAAGTTTGAATTCTTTCTATGTCAATACCCCTCCTGTTTTTAACCACATTAAATGTTCTCTCTCTCTCTCTTTCGAAATGTTCTTTCGAGTGCAGCCTTATGGCAGCTGGTTGCATCATTGGTTAGGGACAAAGCCATGCTGCTGATGCAGTGTCCCTATTACAAGTTACACTGGAATTCATTTTGCCAACCTCAGAAGGGTGAGAGGCTGAGTCAACCCCACCTGGTGTTAACTCAGCAGCCAAAAGGGCTTGAACTCAGGATGCTAGGATCCCAAGTCAGCCACCCTAGCCATGAAGCCAACACCAGGCTTAAATTTAAGGAATAAAGGAACAATGATTTTTAAACCTTCATAGAAAAAGAGCAATGAAAAAAAAAATCACTCATTGAGTGACACTTGTCGAAATGGGACGGCATTCTGGAGAGCATACGTCCGCAAGGATGAACTGTTTACATTTTGAATCCCACTGAGGGGTCGGATCTGAATCCGGACCTTCACCAAAATTGAATCCGCTTGTTCTTGTCACCTAACCAACTCATCCACATTGTTTTGTCGCAAGTCGTCCAAAACTTTTAGACCTAGCATGCCATGCATAGTTTTGGCCCCATCTCTCAATGGTGAAGAATCACTATAAGAAATCTCACATCCTGTCCGGATTCGAATGTTCAACAAAACTGAATCAATTTGTCCTCGTCACACTCCCACCATGTCCGCCAAGTTTCATCCAAAGCCGTCCACAACGTTTTCAGACATCATGCAATAGAGTTTTTCACCACATTTATAAATGGTGAAGAATTACTTAAAGATTAAATAATTATCGGATCCAGATTCGGTTCTTCCCGAAAACTGAATCGTTTCATCCTCGTCACACACTCACTATGTCCATAAGCTTTTGAGACATTGTTTTATATATATATATATATCTATATATATATATATATATATATATATATATATATATATATATATATATATATATATATATATATATATATGTATATGTATATATATATATATATATATATATATATATATATATATATATATATATATATATATATATATATATATATATATATATATATATATATATATATATATATATATATATATATATATATATATATATATATATATATATATATATATATATATATATATCGCTTTTGGCCCAATCTCACAATGGTGAAGAGTCACTTTTAGGATTGTCAGGTCCAGATCCGGATCCAGATCTTCACCAAAATTAACCTTGCTGTCCTTGGCCAGCCACCTACACACAAAAAAAAAACATTCAGAACAGAAAAACTGTGGCCAAAAATCGTGTGACAGACAGACAGACAGACAAACGTTGCAGACCAACATACATGGCAAAAAATGTTTTTGCCAAGTAATAATCTATCTATACTTCCAGCAAAGTGTGTGTGTCTATATGTCTGTGTGTGTGTGTGTGTGTGTGTGTGTGTGTGTGTGTGTGTGTGTCTGTGTGTGTGTCTGTATGTGTGTGTGTGTCTGTGTGTGTGTGTGTGTCTGTGTGTGTGTATCTGTGTGTGTGTTTGTGTGTGTGTCTGTGTGTGTCTATCTGTGTGTGTGTGTCTGTGTGTGTGTCTGCGTGTGTATGTGTCTGTGTCTGTGTGTCTGTATGTGTCTGTGTGTGTGTGTATCTGTGTGTGTGTCTGTGTGTGTGTCTGTGTATGTGTCTGTGTGTGTGTGTCTGTGTATGTGTGTGTCTGTGTGTGTGTGTGTGTCTGTGTGTGTGCGTGTCTGTGTGTGTGTGTCTGTGTGTGTGTATGTGTGTGTGTCTGTGTGTGTCTGTGTGTGTGTGTGTCTGTGTGTGTGTGTGTGTCTGTGTGTATCTCTGTGTGTGTGTCTATGTGTCTGTGTGTCTGTGTGTCTGTGTGTGTGTCTGTGTGTGTGTGTCTGTGTCTGTGTGTGTGTCTGTGTGTGTGTCTGTGTGTGTGTCTGTGTGTGTGTCTGTGTGTGTGTCTGTGTGTGTGTGTGTGTGTCTGTGTGTGTTTGTGTCTGTGTGTGTCTGTGTGTGTGTGTGCCTGTGTGTCCCTGTGTGTGTGTGTGTCAGTGTGTGTCTGTGTGTGTGTGTGTGTCTGTGTGTGTCTGTGTGTCTGTGTGTGTGTGTGTGTGTCTGTGTGTGTGTGTATCTGTGTGTGTCTGTGGCTGGGTGTCTCTGTGTGTGTCTGTGTGTGTGTGTATGTGTGTGTCTGTGTGTGTGTGTGTGTGTGTGTGTGTGTGTGTGTGTGTGTGTGTGTGTGTGTGTGTGTGTGTGTGTGACTGTGTGTGACTGTGTGTGTGTAACCGCTGTTTCTCGACAACCACTGATCCGATCAAATTGAAACTTGTCAGGTATATTGCTGGGGACCTGAGTATGTGCCTTTTCAAGGTTTGATATTAATCGGACAAGTGGTTCCCAAGTTATGGGCATTTATTTACCAACCTATGGAAGGACACGTTGCTGCGTGGGCCGATGCGTGGCCGGCCGACGATGACGTCACGTGCCGTGCCGGTTGCGATGGAGATCGATCGGTGCCTCAGTTCCCGTGGCGTCGGAGTGGCAATGGTCAATGGCAGCGAATGTCTTGGCAAGCAAAGACAGGGAGGTAAACTTGATTTTAATTTGGATTTTAATTAACTCTGTGTGTGTATCACAGCAGTTGTTACTTCAATGCAAGCGATAATTCGTGGAATGATGTGAACATTCCGTACTGGCACGCACCACTTCCGGATAGTGATGACTTACTACTGTATTCTAGTAATTTCTCGATTTCTTAGACACATTTATAGATAAACACAATGCCCCAATCCAGTCGTCGTTTACGAGAGCGAAGGAACGGCCTGTGTGGTTGTTGTTTCTGGTTCGCGGTTTGAAAGTTTTTATTTTTTTATATTTTTTTGCACGTACGGGCACATACTAGTAATAATAATATGAGATGGGCTACTTTATAACTGAGGGCAGTTACGACAGGGTTCCAAGCTGTTCAGCTTTTTTTGGGGGTTATTTTGGGTCTTTAGAGGTCTTCATGATCTAAATGGTCTAAAGGAGTCTTCAACGTTTCTAAGGGGTCTCAGCAGTCGATAGGGTCAAAAGGTACATTCTAATAGTACGTAATTCATATGCAGGATGCCACTGAGTTCATACAGTTAATAGACACAGTCACATGGCTGGAGAAGATATAATTGTAAGTTTCTTTCTCTTCTTCAAATCATTTAAAAAAAAATGCAGGTTGTTGGACTGTGCAACTGATTATGATGAAATTTTAAACATCTATTCCTCTTGACGAATAAAAGATACTTGGAAAGCTTGACTTCAATAGCTAGCCTGGTGTTGGCTTAGTTGTTTGGGTGATGGCTTGGGATCCTACGGTCCTGAGTTCAAATCCCGCTCAGTTGTTGAATTAATACCAGGTGGGGTTAATTCGGCCTGTCATCCTTCCGAGGTTGGCAAAATGAGTGCCAGCTTGCTGGTATCCTGTGTTGGAGTGGTGACCCGTCCAGGATTGTGCCCAATAGCCAAGGACACTGCTTCGGCAGAACCCATGCCTTACACAGAGTATGGTCTCTCTCTCTCTCTCTCTCTCTCTCTCTCTCTCTCTCTCTCTCTCTGTCTCTCTCTCTCTCTCTCTCTCTCTCTCTCTCTCTCTCTCTCTCTCTCTCTCTCTCTCTCTCTCTCTCTCTCTCTCTGTCTCTCTCTCTCTCTCTCTCTCTCTCTCTCTCTCTCTCTCTCTCTCTCTCTCTCTCTCTCTCCTGAATTTGAGCCCTCTTGGCTGCTGAGTTAACACCAAGTGGTTGATTTAGCCTGCTATCCATCCTTCTGAGGTCAATGAAATGAGCACCAGAGTATTGGTAACAGGGCACTGCATTAATGGCATAGCAGTGCCCATAACCAACGATGCAACCAGCAGCCAAAAAAAAAGGCTGTACATGATCAGTACTTCAATAGCTTAAGCATTTTTAGAGACGTAATAATTTATTTATTTTAATTTGGTCCAACATGGCTGCCAGACCATGTGATGTATGATTAATTTGTGAACACTCTGGTATCTTCAAGGCTTGAGGAACACGTGTGTGAAGTTTCTCTTCGAGTGAACACGAGTGTGAAGTTTCCTCTCGATCTGTCCGGCTGATCTGGAGAAGATGATTTTTAAAGGTTTACTCTTCAAAAACTCATAGCTGCCAAACCATGTGACTGACGATGTTAAAATTTACACCCTATATTTTCCAAGGCAAGTAGATCATGTGCGTGAAGTATTGGATCAATGTTCTGGAGAAGAAGAGTTTTAAAAGTTAAAAAAAATATCCAATATCACTGCCGAACCACATAACCAATGAAGTCATAAACTTACATTCTCCACAACCATTTTTGCATCGATCATCCTCAATAATTTTCATACTGATCGGATAAGGTGTTGTATTTATGGAATTATGACGTCATAATGAAAGCACCGATGCCATTATGGGAAGCAACACCTATTCCTCATGGGGAGTACTTGACAAGGAACCCTTTTTCAACTTCTTCAATGAGTGGTTTCAGAGATATAGAGGTCCAAAGTCTTTCCTTTTTCCTCACATGGCGGCCACATCACGTGACTTATGACCTCATAATTATTACTCAAAAAAATTCTACATGAGTAGGCGCATACACTGACAATTTTGTGTCAATCAGACCAACGGTTGCCAAGAAAATGAATAAGCGAATAAACCTGCAAAATCCAGACGGAACTATAACAAATAATCTGAACAATAAGAATAGGTTTCCCAGCCTGGAAGGCTTGGAAACCCAATAATCATATTATACCACTATATTGTGAATAGTGGATATTTCAGAAGCGTGTTTGGCATTATCTATTGTGTACGTGCTCTTAAAAACACGATATTTAGATTGCAATATAGTTCAGAGTCCACATCAGTTACATGGAGTAAATAGCCAATACAGCACTTGTGAATTTTGTCATTTATTCCTCTCACATTGGTTCAAACATGCTGTTCAGATGGAACCCCAGCAGTATGATTCACGGCTCGGTTTGCATATGGAACAATAAAGCAACTTGGAATGAAATGGCATGTGGTGCAAACAGACGTCCAGTAACAATCGTTGGACTCCGTGATGAGGCCGAAGCACAAGGTCTGTTTGTTCTCATATCGCAGGCAGGTCAGGTCAGTGGTCTCTGTTTTCTACCATCGATTTTTCCAACATTGCTCCCTCTGCTCTATCAATCCTCTGACCCTCCCCAGCAACTCAAAGATGCAAAAGTTCTTCCGTTAACCCCTCTGTCTTTCTCAATCCACCAATAATCCCCTTCACAAAACTTCAATCCGACAATCCTCCCTTCACCGCATCGGTCTGAACATTCGACCCCACAGCTGGTCAGTCTTCCTTTGGTCCACCTGTGGTCATCAATCATTAATTATCTTCGTCATTATTTCAGTCATTGATTATCTTCATTGTGCTATCGAATCATTCATTCAGTCATTAATTATCTTCATTGCATCAGACTTTATCCCTTCTCACATGCACGTCCGTGCACCCTTGCCCTCCCCTCATGCACCTTCCCTATCCACACTGCTCCTCGCTTCCCTACCCCTCCTCGCTCCCCTGCCCCTCCTCGCTCCTCTTTCTTTCATCACTCCCTCACTCTTCATCGCTCCTCCTCCTTCCTCACTGTCCCACCCCTTCTCGCTACATATATACAGGGTGTCCCAAAAGTCACCTAGGGATTTAGAAATTAAATAGCATTTCTGTTTTTGAATAATTTGTTTTTCTTTTCTTTTCACAATTTAGATTAACAATTGGAAATTACCCATGGAAAAATTCACAACTGAACAAAGAACCAAAATCGTGGAATTTTATTTTTAATTTCATCGATCAATTATTCTCACCCAAAGAGCAGACTGTCGACACTTCAATGCCAGAAAACCACCTTCAGATTTCATGATTCGTCGGTTGATTCAACGTTTTCAGCAATATGGGTCAGTAAGTGACTTGCCACAAGCTGGAAGACCACGTTCAGTCCGTTCGCAGATTAATCGTGAATGTGTACTGGACAGTGTTCAAGAAGAACCAGGAACATCGATCCGCAGACGTTCTGACCAGTTGGGGATGTCTCGGATGTCACTGTATCACATACTAAGAAACGATTTGTACCTTTACCCATACAAAGTACAATTGGTGCAAAAGTTGAAACCGACTGATCATCGACAATGCTTAAATTACTTCGTCCAAATTCAGAGGTTGGTTAATGAAGAAAACGAATTTGTTCATAAACTGATTATGAGTGATGAAGCTCATTTCCATTTGAACGGTTTTGTGAATAAGCAGTACTGGGGGTTCTGGGGATTGGAGAATCCTCGGGCTATTCATCAGCGTGAGTTGCATCCTCTCAAATGCACTGTCTGGTGTGGTGTAACGTCAGGATTATCGGCCATTTTTTTTTTTTTAATGAGGATGGCAGTGCAACGACGGTCACTACTAGTGAGCGGAATCGAGCCATGCTCAAGAATTTTGTGCGTCCTGCAGTGAAGGATAAACCTGAGATGTGGTTTCAACAAGATGGAGCCACTGCCCACACGACACGAGCCACGGTGGAGCTTCTCAGGCAAATTTTTGGACACGGAATAATTTCAGGAAATTCAGAAATTTCTTGGCCATCACGTTCTCCTGATTTGACGCCTCCCGATTATTTTCTTTGGGGTTACCTAAAGGAGCGTGTATACATCAATAAGCCCCATACAATCCAGCAGCTCAAGGACAACATCTGTGCAGAAATTCGAGGGCTTCAGCTGGAGTTATGGTCCGCTGTTATGGAAAATGCTGTCGAAAGAGCCCGTCTCTGCGAAGGCGAAAATGGAGGACATCCAAGTTGCATCATTTTTCATAAATAATGCAAATTTATCTCGATTTTGTAAATTTTATTTTGGTATAAAAATAATCATAAATTATTAAAAAACAGAAATGTTATTTAATTTCTAAATCCCGAGGTGACTTTTTGGACAACCTGCATATATATATATATATATATATATATATATATATATATATATATATATATATATATATATATATATATATCTTCTTCTTCTTCTTTCGGCTGCTCCCGTTCAGGGTCGCCACAGCGGATCATCCGTATGATCCGCATAGTGATTTGGCACATGTTTTACGCCGGATTCCCTTCCTGACGCAACCCTGGTCGCCTCTTACGACACAGGGATATGGTACACCTATTTTAACCGGGGTATACACCGGCCCAGTACACTGGTACTCATTTCACCGACCTCGGAAGGATGACAGGCTGAGTCAACCCCCTGGTGTATTAATTCAGTGGCTCAACGGGGCTTGAACTCAGGACCTTTTGGGTCCCAAGCCACTGCCCTGACCACTGCGCCAACACCAGGCATATATATATATATATATATATATATATATATATATATATATATATATATATATATATATATATATATATATATATATATATATATATATATATATATATATATATATATATATATATATATATATATATATATATATATATATATATATATATATATATATATATATACATATACACAAGCCGGGAGGCAACGATGGATCCGCTAGGATCGAAGCGCTGGATACGATGCTTTTCATTCTGACTGATCCACTGACGAAGATTCATTGCCAAGACGTATTGGTTCACATACAATTGTTCCTCTGCCTGGCAAGATTTTTTCCTATTGCGTATTTTGCCAACTGGCACTCCTCATAAAAAATGACGGTAAATAGACGCCCTATTTTTGAAGGACTACCATTTGAAAAATAAAACCGAAATAAAAAAATCGGCTCAAGTAAAATTTTCTAAATATCTCGAAGTGTTTAATTCTGAAGTCTCGTTTCTCCACATTCAAAACTGTCGAACAAGTATTGAAAATAGTGAACGCGGTTTTTCGGCCGCTGCACAGCAACGGGTGGTTGCTTAGCAACGAAACTCAAACACGCACATTCCCAGCTCATATGGCACCTGCTCGCCAAGTTTCATCGAAATCAGTTTGCTGGTTTGTGCTACGGAGCCTCGCGTTGCGCGCGCGCACGCGCGCACACACACACACACACACACACACACACACACACACACACACACACACACACACACACACACACACACACACACACACACACACACACACACACACACACACACACACACACACACACACACACACACACACACACACACACGCGCACACGCACACACACAGACGGAAAACCCGACAATAAGGGATATCTAGCGAATCCAATATATCTGCAGCGCACCCCACAATAGTGATCAGTTGGCCACAAGTGGCCCCAATGATTAGTCATAACCACCATCTTGGAATACCCCAGGGTATTCCTAACCCTAACAGCTGATCAGTTGCACTGGTTTCAGTGAAAAAAAGATGGTGGTCTGCTGTGCTTTCAGCTGCAATCACAGGCATTCCCGTGAGTTGAAAGTGACCAAAAGCATCACTTTTCACAAGTAAAGGAACTTTGTTTTATATTAAAATCAGACTCTCCGTCAGACTCTCAATCTGAACTCACTAAAATCAGACTCTCAGTTTTGTCAGTCATCTTCATAGCTCTATAACAAGGCTCCGAAGGACAACAAACAAAAGAGGAAATGTGGAAACAAATGTGAATCAATCTGTCAAAGTAACCCAATAAAGTCCAGCACTTATCAAACTCCACAGCTCCGCCTGTATCTCTGGCGTTGTAGCGAGGGAAGGGTAGTCCAACATGGCGACTGCTTAACCCCGCACATGCTGCCGGTGCGCTAGTTATATATACAGCTCAGTGTCACACACACACACACACACACACACACACACACACACACACACACACACACACACACACACACACACACACACACACACACACACACACACAAACACACACACACTCTCTCTTATTATTTTAGATATAAATGTAGGATATATAAACAGCAGTTTGCAAGATAGCTTAAATGTGTACACACTCTCTTCTGACCTGTCTATACTGAGTTTGAATCTCGACCCAGCTATAAACCATCACCCTGGTATTTCACATTGCAAGACGAGGCTTCAATGTGTACACCATCCATCAGAGGGACATTAAGCTGGAGGATATGCCCAAGGATGCCCCCAATGCTGGTAGACATTAAAAATCGCACTGTATCTCTTGTGAAGAGTCGGCAAATTAACGCCAACACCCCTGAACAGAATTCAAATTGCATCCCCGACTTACTGTTGGGAAGGCAAAGACAAATCCCCCTCATAACAATTGCCAAGCGACTGCTCCAAAAGCACTGCACTGACACTGTAAAAACGATGGAACGATGATGATGACGATGATGATGATTATAATGATGATGTTACATAAATGATCAAAATCGTCTTACAAAAGCACTGACAATTATCAAATTGAAGAAGTGACTTACCTTGTCAATGTCCATCCAGTTATACTGCCGATGAGATCTTTTGAAAAAACTGCAAAATAAAAACAATCAGACAAATAAAAAGACATAAAAAAAATCCCAACATGAAAAACTAGAACAGCACTCGGTATACCTCAACCTCAACATAGCATACCTCAACCAGCCTGAACAGTTTACATTTTGTATCCCACTGATAGGCCGGATCTGCATCCACATCTAAACCAAAATCTGATCGACCGGTTCTTGTCGCCTCCCAACTCTTCCACCAAGTTTTATCATCACCCGTCCACAACCTTTTGAAATATCATGCTGTGTATCAGGTTTCACCACTGTCTCTCCATGGTGAAAGATCACTTTGAAATTCTCGTATCTGGATGGAGATCTTCACTCAAATCGAATCCATTCGTCCGTGTTACACACCCAACCTGTCCACCAAGTTTCGTCCGAATCCGTCCATAACTTTTTGAGATATCCTGCTCACAGACAGACAGACAGACAGACAGACAGACAAGACAAGACAAACGGACAAGCAAGTGTGAAAACAAAACCTCCGTCCACCTTCGGTGGCAGAGGCGATACAAATTCTCCCCAAAATGCCAAATTTTGAACAAGCAGCTCAGACTTCGTGCACAAGTTAATGACAACCATATGTGTTTTGCATTTATGCAATTAAAAATAAGCACTACTCACTTGCCAAATTTATTTGCCAATGTCACGTGGTACAACCAATGCAGATCTGACAACTTGAACGGAATGAACACGAGACCAGATCCCTGTATTACACTTGTGGTGCTCTCGGGGTAGATGAAGTAATGTGTGGTGGTGGAACCCACGTCTCTCTCAAAGCCTCTCACGGGAGCACGATTCATCCTGCAGATCAATCGTACCAACAATGGGTTACCAATGTCGTCCAAACAATCCTTTCCTTTCGTCTGAATAATCCTTTTTAAAATTGCCAACTTCTCTCCATTACATCAAAGGAAGTATCATAAGCATTGCATTATTTTTCACTTAGCTCTGCCATGAATAGGTCTCAGTGTTTGTGTTGTGTTGACATTATGTCAGCATTTATGGAAACATTTTTATCTCAGCAAGCACAGTGTATGCAGAGAATCTAGGGACAAGAAAATTAGTTAGGCAAGTTCGTCTCCATGGGCTGGCAGGATGGCCTAGAGTCCTAGACTCTAGAGTCTAGACTCTAGAGGTATGCAATCAGTATAACCTGGGCTCGAATGTCGACCCAGCTATAAACTGTCGTCCCAATGTTTCACAGGCAAGGAGAGGAGGAGATTGGGATCATACTCTGTGCAGAGCGTTGGTGCTGCTGAAGCGGTCTCCTTGGCTATTGGGCACAATCCTGGATGGGTCGCCATTCCGACACAGGATACCATCAAGCTGGCACTCATTTTGCCGACCTCGGAAGGATGACAGGTCGAGTTAACCCCACCTGGTAATAATTCAACAGCTGAGCGGGATTTGAAATCGGGACCCTAGGATCCAAAGCCCACCACCCTAACCATTAAGCCAACACCAGGCACGCACAGGCAGGGTGATTCATCAATGTGAGTGCCGTCCTTTGGATGGACGTCAAATTGGTGTTCCGTGTGCTGGTATTAGTTGGTCCACGTTAAAGATCCCACGGTGTCCTTCGCAAAGAGTGGGTGAGCTATCGCCGGCACCCTGGCCAAGTTCAAAAACCCGACCCTTACTACCACTGTGAAGACAACAACATACCACCCATTGTGTAATCCTTGCCGTGAAGCTGCTTTGGCAGCACCGAGTCTAATTCGATGTCAACTGTAAAGATGGATTCCGTGACTTTGCTTACAATTGGAAGTGAGCTAGTTGGCATGGAGGAAAGTGTATCTGTTTATTGCACCATTTTTGTGTAATACAGTAACATTTGTTACTTCCAAGTAGGCGGAAGTTGACCAATGGCAAATGGTCGGATCAACAGAGCCGAAAGATGATAAGCAAGGGCGGCAGAGTAGGCTTTTAGGACACAGTCCAGCTGTGGCTGTCACAAAATCGGAGTCAAGGGTTACCAGAAACATTTTCGCCTTCTCAGGTGAGAAAGAATAGGTGTCCAATATATAATAGTTGGGTGCAAGACCATAGAGTAGTTGGAGGGAGCAAGGGGTTGTGTATGTGAGGTTTCAAAGCAAACAGAATTAGACATTTGGCCTTTTCATGAACAGAATTAGCTGTGGTGCTATAGGAAGTGAGGGAAGGAATGAAGGGGGAGCACATACCAGAGAAAAACTTGGCAAGGTACCACTAGGCTTTGAGGAAGGAGACGGGTTGAGAATTCTGCTTTGACATTGGCCAGATGTTTCCTGGCTCTGCTGTGAGTGGACACTTGTTTCGGGCTTTATGGAATGACCTGAGATTCTCTTTGGTGAAATTTTGCTTCTATGAAGAGAAAGAAAGTCGTTTGAAGGCAACTGTCTCGCAACAGTATTCAGTGTACCAGGGCCAAGAGGATGGATATGATATCCGCAGAAGAGATTCGACAAATCTGTGCATGAGACAGCAAGCTTATGTGGAATTTCTGCTCAGGGCCCGAGGCAGAAATAGAAGACCAATTCTGAAGTGTGACAGCCGTTTGCAGTCCCTGCCAATCGGCTTGAGTGGACTGCAAGGCCATACGGTACTGAGGTGGCTCTTTGACAAAAGTCAAGAGATGATGTGGACTCTCACCAGAACATGAACAGATATAACAATTGGATCAGAGGAAGGATATGAGACATGAGAAGGAGAGTTTGTCATTGCAGGCCCAGAAGGGAGGATTTGCCATTGGCAGACATCAGGTCGGATAAGGTATGGGAGAATGCACCGGAGCAGCGTGTCGCTGCGTCCACTTTCTGCCGGTACTCCAGGGGCCTCCGTCTGGCCATCCCCCAGGCAGATGCCTGGGCCATCCCCATCTCCTTGAGATGCTGATCAACCTGCTGCAACCATGAGGCAGGTGGTTGGCCCATTGGCCTTCTTCACTCATGAGGCTCCCTCGCTGAGAAAATCTGGTGAGCTGGATCAGCGTCAGGAAAATAAGCCACATGTCCATACAGCCACAGCTGACGCTCACGGACTATGCAGGTAACAAATCTCATTTGAGTCTCTTCAAGCAACCGCTCGTTGGGCACAAAGTCCGACAAGTGAGAGCCAAGGATTCTGCGAAGAGACCTGGTATCAAAGGAATTAAGTCTCCATCTCAGATCCCTGGACAGAGACCAAGTCTCACATCCATAGAGCAAGACTGGAAGCACCAAGGACATGAAGACTCAGGCTTTCGTCCTCCCGCACAGATACCGGCAGCGCCACACCCTATGTTCCAGTGAATCCATGACTCCCCAGGTCTGACACAGATGTCTGTTGACGTCTGACTCAGCCAAGAAAGACATGAATATCACTGCCAAGGTAAGCAAATCTCTCCGTGACCTCAACATCCTCGCCACAAACAGGTACAGACAGGATAGCAGCATCCAAGATGTCATTGAATGCCAGGATGTTCGTTTTGACCCAGGAAACCCGTAATCACAGTGGCTCTGACTCCTCATTCAGCACTTCAAGGGCCCCCAAAATGATATCCAGAGTCTCCCCAAAGATGACTGCATCATCTGCGAAATCAAGGTCAGAGATCTTGACATTCCCAAACGATGCACCGCAACTTGATCTCTCTGACATCATCCCCATAATCCAGTCCATACAAGTGCTGAAAAGTCTGAGGGCCAGTACACACCCCTCACGAACTCCAGTAACAACTGGAAATAAGCCAGAGATGGTATTATCACATCTCACAGCACTCTCAGTACCAGAGTATAGTTCAGACATCGGATTGATGGTAATGGTCGTATGGCAGCTTAGCTGCAGGGATAGCTATCATTTCTTGAAGTGCGACTGTCAATGATGCAGTGCCCCTGTACCAGTACACACACTGGAACTGGTACTCATTTCGCCGACATCGGAAGGATGACAGGCTGAGTCAACCCCCTGGTGTATTAATTTAGTGGCCGATGGGGCTTGAACTCAGGACCCTAGGATCCCAAGCTGCCACCCTAACTACTGAGCCAACACCAGGCTACATCAGATTGATCAGTTTTGTTGGCACCCCACGAAGACCAAGACTCTTCCCGAGGGCATTCAGATTCACTGAATCGAACACATTGCAGAGATCAGCATTGGCTGCAAGCAGCCCCTGCCAAAATCGTCTGCGTTCAGTGAGAACCCGAAAAGCAAGGACACGGTCAATCGTTGACCTCTTTGGTGTAAAGCCTGACTGCCGTGGACACTGGTGCCCAAGCAGATGGTGGTGAACCCTCTCAAAAATTATCCGAGCAAAGATCTTGCCTAGCACTGAGAGCAGCGTCACCCTTCGGTAGATGTTGCAGTTTTGGCGATCACCCTCCTTTTCCAGAGAGGGACAACAAGACCCTTCTTTCAGTCAGTTGGGATGATGCCTGTGCTCCAAACAGAGCACAGAACTGCATGCAGCGACACTAGTACAGTATTTCTACCCGCTTTGAGAAGTTCAGCGTAGATGCCACAAATCCCAGGAGCTTTACGCTAATTCAACGGGTTCACCGCAGTCTATGTTTCCACAAATGAAGGTGGACCGCAGTTAATTGGAGGGTCAGCAATAACGATAGTAACACCCCTGATATACAACGCAACAGCTGGTTGGATCATCCTGGTACAGCCGCTCACAGTAACCGGGCCAACAGGCCTTCACTTCGGACTCCTCTGTCAAGAGCCCATCACCCTCTGCTCTAACTGCAGCGATCCGAGGGACGATGATACATAAATGTAAATATCTCGGCTTGGAGGAACGCAATGTGCGAATTCCCCTGCAAGCAGGATGAGAATCATTTGACTACAGGTGATGCTCTACCCCTCACAGATTCCTCGCACATAGGCCTCCTTGTCCACCCTTAGTGCACGTACAGTTTTATGCCTCAGCTCTCTGAACAGCTCAGCTCTGCCATTCAGCATGGCCCTGCGACTCTGATCAATGGTATCCAGTGTCCCTTGAGAGACAAAATTCTTCTTCGCCCTATGGTGAGTTCCAAGACATCCACCAGCAACATGAATGACGGTGGTCTTGAAGGCACTCCATAACTCTTCAGGATCCCACAAAGCACAGAGACCCCCTAAATCTACACTCCGCCTGTTTGCAAACTCCTCAGCTCCCCTCTCATCCTTGAGCTTGCCAACCTCCAGCCTCGGCTGTGATGGTGTCATTCTCCTGGATTTCAGCTGCAACTTCAGAGTTGCTCCAACAAGCCTGTGGTCAGTATTGAGGAACTCAGCACTCCGGTAGACCCTGCAGTTCTGGATTATCCTCCAGCGACCATCAATGAGGACATGGTCAATCTCTTTTGCCACACCACCAGCATTGGAATACCAAGTCCAGCGATGAGCCTGTGGGTGCTGAAACCATGAACCAGCCGCCCTAATTCCATGACTTCTTGCAAAGTCAAGGAACTTCGTGCTATTCAGGTTCACAGTTCCAGACCCATGGGGACCAACACATGTCTCATATCCATCCCTATCAGTTCCAGTTGATGCAGTGAAATCCCCAAAGACTAGTATCTCACCTGGGGTACTGATCAACCACAGACTCAAAGCGTGGCAGAGAATGCATCCTTCACGGTGAGATCACTCGCCTCAGTTGGAGCACATACAGAGACCAAGGAAATGACACCGAAGGAGTGACGAATCCTTAGTCTCAGAATACGTTCGTTGACCGGTGTTACCTCAATTATTATTGGAGTCAGCTTATTGGACACAGCTACAGCAACTCCTTGGGTATGGTAACCATCAAAGTGACCAGACCAATAGTTGGTGTAACCACTCGCCATGATCTCGCCACAATCCGGTCTCCGTACCTCAGAGAGTGCTGCAATACCGATGTCTAAACGCTTGAGGTGAGATGATAACAGAGACAGGTAGGTGATCATCCTCTCTTTGGGATAGGACATTCCAGGCACCCACCCCAAGGGACCACCTCAGGGTAACCCAAGGAGGCTGCCGTCTTGTGGATGACACCCAAGCACCACCCCGACACACACTACAGCAATCTGACCCTGGAAGGTTACCCCGTGGTTTCCCTCCTATCATCAAAGATTGGGGGCCCTGAAGGCTTTGCCCCAATCCCATCATCATGTGAGCTGCCATTCGCAGGACAGCTGCACAGGAGGTACTCCCACGGAATGGGTTTTTAGATTTATTTTTGCTTTTGGTATATTTTGTGGGATGAAGTGTTTTACGGTGGCTGGAATGCAAATCCTACCACCAACCTCCTAATAAATAGTAACCCAACTGCAGGAGGACGTCTGCAGATACAGTTGGGACACAATTGGGCACGCAGACACAGTTGAGCAGGCATCCACGTTGGAAAATTCACAGATTAGCTCAGGCCCATGGAGTCACTGAAGTCCATTGCTGCAGTGCCATGGCTGGTTGAAGAGATACTAACTCCCAGCCAAATGGCACAATGACAGTTGAAATTGCTGCATATAAGAAAGCCAGATTTGGGATGGGTGGTTTTGAGTTGGTTCCTGTTGCCGGAGAGATGTAAATGGAGTCGCTGTTCAAAGGACGGTGCAGCACACAAACAAGTGGTAGTCGTGGACCGGAAAGTTCAGCCAAAGGTACTCCTGGGGGTTTGGTGGGGTGAGAACAGTATACAGACAGTGAAATATGGATTTCTTGATTTAAACTGCAACGTCACCACTGAGACCGAGTTCAGGCTTGTCGAAACTGATGAGATAATTGTCAGGGAGAGACAGAGGAAACAGGAATGTCTTGTGGATGGAAGGATTCTGTTCAGCAGATCATGTCAGGTTTAGCAGCAACAGCCTGCATCGCCAGATACAGTATGTAAGATTTGAGTGGAGCGTAGGCCTCAGATGTTGGTGGTCCATACATTTTTGATGAGTAAACAGCAAGACATGGGAGCAGGTGGAGGGGGCTCGCATACATCCATTGTTGACATAATCAAAGCAGCCGGCCCAGGATGGAATGACTTAGGTAAAAACTAAACCAACAATCAAAGCTCACAGAAGATAAGAGATGAATCTTGTGGTCTGCCGCATTGATCAATCCCATTATGATACTTCTTTTATGAAGGGGAAAAGGCTGTCCATGTTGGAGTTCAGGTGGTCAGATTTGTCACGTTTCTTTTGAATTGGGCTAACATTGGCAATTTTCCATGGTGCAGGCAGACAGCCCTCATAAGAAGACCGAGGATGAAAAAAAAAAAAAGCACGGAATGTGGAGTAGACAAAGCAGATGAACAATAACCTCCTCCTTGTGAAACTCAAAATCCAGGCTTTCTGCCTACCCCCACTCCTTCATTCCTCTTTTCTCCCATTTGTGGTACTGCCTTCTGGAGATATTTCAATCACATTTTCCCCTCTATGACTTCAAGCAAGCAGTACATCACCCTCTATGTCACCCCTTTCCCATCACTATACTTGTGATCTTTTCTACCCACATTAACCATACGCAACCCAACCCTCTTACTTGCAGGTTACTGAGTTTTCTCACCTCCTCTCTCTCTCTCTCCTCTTTTCCTGTTCGTTAATTCCCTTGCTTGTGTCGAACTCTTACCTCACTTTCCCTGCATGTTCTTTTTACCCTCTGCCACCTTGTTCTTCCATGGGCCTACATTTTGTATTCAAAAAATAAACAATTTCTCTAGATTATAGTACTGATGCAACAAGGTTCAAAACTCCAATAGTAATGGAGGAATGAAAACTAACTATAAACTGTTCCACCTTGGTACGAGGGGGTTATCAGTGAGATGGGGAGGAATGGGGGAAGGGTGGTGTGCGAGGGAGAAAGAGACTTGGGATTTTGACAATTTCTGCAAATACATAGAGCATTGAGCCTTAGCACAAGTCGTGACCATCCTCTTTTATTGTAAAACTAGCAGATAACCCGGTTCCACTGGGCTGCTGTAAGGGAATTCTTTCCCAAAAGAGTGTGGGATATTAAGGGGAGTTTGACAGGAATGTCCTTTGACAGCATAATGGCATGGAGCAAGGAAAATCTGCGTAATGTAAAATGTGACTTTGAGTCCTCAACCCCTTTCATCTTCAAATCCACATCCCTCACCCCCTCGCAACTCCAATTCCAATTCTGCATCCCTCCCCCCATCTACTCCAAGGCCCGATCCCTCCCTCTATCAACTCCAAGGCCCCATCCCTCCCCCCTATCAACTCCAAGGCCCCATCCCTCCTCCCTATCAACTCCAAGGCCCGATCCCTCCCCTATCAACTCCAAGTCCCCATCCCTTCCCCCTATCAATTCCAATTCCAATTCTGCATCCCTCCCTCCTATCAACTCCAAGGCCCCATCCCTCCCCCTATCAACTCCAATTCCAATTCTGCATCCCTCCCCCTATCAACTCCAAGGCCCCATCCCTCCCCCTATCAACTCCAAGGCCCCATCCCTCCCCCAACCAACTCCAAGGCCCCATCCCTCCCCACCTCCTAACTCCAAATCTACATCACTTCCCCCTCCGCCAGCTCCAATTCCATCTCCCACCCTCCAAACTCCATGTTTGCATCTCTCCCTCCCTTCCCAATTTAATCTCCGCATCCATTCCCCTGCCAATTTCGTCTCCGCATCCATTCCCCCTCCCAATTCAGAATCCTTCCCCCATGCACCCCTAACTCCAAGTTTGCATCCCTTCCTCCCCCACCCCCATACCAACTCCAGGTCCAGATCCCTCTCCCCTCCCTCGCAATAATTGACACAAACTGATTAGACCTGTGGCAACTTCGAAGCAATATCAATCAATATGGAAGGTATCATTCTGGTTTTCAGTTTTTCGTTGTTTTCGTCTATTTTGGTTTTCATTATTTTAGTTCATTTGTTCTCCTAATTATTTGGGGCATTAGGGCAATGTGCAAGGCTCTGTGACGTCAAGAGCTTTGCGTCACTGAAGGCTGCGTTCACAAGCCTACAGCATTTCGCGTATGGTATCCCATCACTTCCCATCACGTCGAGTAAATAAATATATAAAATAAAAACACGTTTAACATTCGTACCATCTCATTTCTCGTCACTTCCAACCTGCCATGGATGGACGAGTAAGGAGTCTGAGGTTCCGTTTGTGGGATAATTCGTTTGTTTCCGAAATAATGTCATTTTCTCTGTGAATCAAAATGGACGAAAAGGAAATTATTTGTCGTTTTTGGTTTTTGCTCTGATTTTGCTTTAACAGCATAATAGTCACTAACTATGAAGACTAAGGTTTCTGGGTGAAGTAACTCGATCGAAAGGTAATTATACGTTGACAGAATTGATGGAATAGTTTTTGTTTTTTGTTTTTTTTTAACTTCCTGTAGATGCACGAACCAATGACTGAGCATATACGGTGTCTTCAGAAAGTATTCACACCTCCTGATTTTTTTTCACATTTTGTTGTGTTCCAGGCTGAATTTAAATTGGATTAAATTTAAATATTTTGTCACCGATTTACGCAAAATACCCCATCATGACAAAGTGAAAACATGTTTTTAGAATTTTTTACAAATTTATGAAAAATGAAAAGCTGAAATATCTTGCGTCAATAAGTATTCAACCCCCTGAGCCATTACTTTGTGGAAGCGCCTTTGGCAGTGATTACAGCTTCGAGTCTTCTTGGGTATGTCTGTATCAGCTTTGCACATCTGGATTTGGGGATTTTCTCCCATTCTTCCTTGCAGATTTGCTCAAGCTCTGTCAAGTCGGATGAAGAGCCTCGGTGAACAGCAATCTTCAAGTCTTTCCACAGATTCTCAATGGGATTCAAGTCTGGGCTTTGGTTGGGCCACTCAAGGACTTTCACATTCTTGTAATGAAGCCATTTCAGTGTTGCTTTGGCTGTATGCTTGGGGTCATTGTCCTGTTGGAACGTAAATCTTTTCCGCAGTCTGAGATATTTTGCACTCTGAAGCAGGTTCTCCTCAAAGATCTGCCTGTATTTAGCTGCATTCATTGTTCCCTCTATCCTTACAAGTCTCCCAGTCCCTGCTGCTGAAATTCATCCCTATAGCATGACGCTGCCACCACCATGCTTCACAGTAGGGATGGTGTTAGATGGGTGATGAGCTGTGCTCGGTTTCCGCCAGACATAGCGCTTTGCATTCAGGCCAAAGAGTTCAATATTTGTCCTATCAAACCGCAGAATCTTTTGCCTCATGCTCTGAGTCTTTCACGTGCCTTTTTGCAATCTCCAGGCATGCTATCATGTGGATTTTTCTCAGGAGTGACTTCTGTCCAGCCACTCTTTCATAAAGCCTAGAAATGTGAAGTGCTGCAGAGATTGTTGTCCTGACGGCAAGTTCTTCCATCTCAGCCAAGGAACACTGTAGCTTCGTCCAAGTGGTCATTGGGTTATTTGTCACCAAGGTCACCAAGGTCACCAAGGACCAAGGTCCTTCTTGCATGGTTGCTCAGTTTGGTCAGACAGCCAGCTCGAGGATTAGTCTGGGAAATTCCATATTCTTTCCATTTCCTAATGATGGAGCTCACTGTGCTCTTTGGAACTACCAACACTCTAGAAATTGTTTTATACCCTTCCCCAGATGTATGCCTCCTCACAATTCTATCTCTGAGTTATACAGACAGTTCCTTGGACTTCATGGTCAAGTTTATACTCTGACATGCATTGTCAACTGTGGATCTAATATAGAAAGGTGAGTTTCTCTCTAAATCATGGACATTCAATTGAATTGGCCACAGGTGGACTCCAATCAAGTTGTAGCGACATCTCAAGGATGATCAAAGGAAATTGGATGCGCATGATCTCAATTTGGAGTGTCATAGCAAAGTTGTTGAATACTTATTGGAAAATACAAATATTATATGTGGAATACTTATTGAACCAGGATCAAATACAAAAATTCGTTGAATGCATATACAAACTTTAATTTAAAAAATGTTTCAAAGTGCAAGCATTTGCATATTTTCATATTTGATCTTTTGACCCTGCTCCAGGCAGTATGTATATGCAGTGTTGTGGTTCTGCGAAGCCTGCACTCCCCCGAGGCAATGTCACACAACATATAGTGTTCTCGAGACAGTTATTTCATGAGTATTCGTTTAAGATAACCCTTCCCTATTGTTTAGTGAGTTTATGGGTCATATGCGTTGCACAGGCTTTTAGTCAGGTCTTATTCCCATTCTTTTTCTATTTCATTTACTTTTCTGCACACAGGAGCCTTCCCTTCATGCATGCATGGCAGAAGAGTATCTCACTTGCATAAGCATGCCACTTCCCATTCAAACCACACGCCATTCTCAAACGGACACTTCACTTCAACCTTCTGCAGACTCGGACCACAACACTACAACATTTCACCAACCACCGCAACGCCTTCCTAAAAATCAGCACAGCATCGGACTACAACCCAAGCCCACCTTCACTCACCATTGATGCCACAACCACGATGTTCAACCACTATCATCACTATCGATGCCAACACCACCTTTTGAGGCCAACAGAACAAGGGAGCAGTCTGTGCCATTATAGCTTCTCGAGTCTGGACATTCTGGCATCTAGCTTGGAGCGCAAGAGTGTGCCGAATTCCATTCGACATCGTGTGGATAGCCCTGGCATTCTGCTCAATTACGGCCCTCATTGGGTGTTTGATACGTGTTCGTGGCTGGAGGGCATAACAAGGTACCTTGCCTCATGTTATTATCAGGGCTTCATTGTATGGTGAGGTGCAGAGCGACTGTAGCCATTTTGAATGCCAAATCCTGGCCTGGGTGGGGCCAAGGCCGTGTCGGTGTCCTCACACCAATGTGTGCGGGGAAATGCCCACAGCCCCCCTGTTCCACCTCCCAGACTCTGCCATCACTCGTGGATTATAAATGTACAGTGTTCCATACATGGTTCTCTCTTGTCTGGCCCTCCCTCTCTGCTGTTCTTGTTCTTGGGGTCACGGAGCGGAATGGAGTCCACGATTGAGAGTGGAAAAGCCAGACGCCAGATGGAGCGCAGTTACACAGGATAGACATTCCATATACAGACCTCTTTACACTTCACATTCGGACCATCTTCTCACACACACATTCTTTGTTTTATTTCCAACCCCCCGATCCACATCTTTACACTATCCTCTTTGCACCTCGGCTACAAGTCACCGCACACATCATCGCACCTCCCTCTGACCACTCACCTTAGACACCCTCATTTTTTCCTACCCCTTTCCCCCTCCTCAGCGACTGGGTTGCATTGGTCCGTCGACCGTGCAAGGTAGAAGGTCACAAACACCTCGAATGTTCTCTCTTTTTCTTGCTCTCTCACCTTCCTTGGGTTTGATTCTGATGGCACCTGTCATGTTAATATAAGTTAAGATTGTGCAAGTTTTTCATCAGTATAGCTCTGTCCTGTGACTCTTTTCCTTTGTAAATATTTGCATGTCCTTTTGCCTCACCTGCTTGTAATAAATGTCCCCAGTTTGTCACGTCCTTTCCTCCATTGGTCCAGTGTTATCTGCAAGTAGTGTGGCCGGGAAGTTTTACCCCACCAATTTGCTCTTGTCAGCCAGTGCACAGTCACTGTATCGCTTGGCAGTAATCCTGGTATGCGTTGAGGGCAGAAGACCCCACTTGGTGAGGCCGTCCTCAAGTAAGGTACCCCCACAAAGTAGTGAAACCCTGCTTAGGGACCTGTCACAACTTGACGTTTTAGCCAGCGTATGGCAACGTATCAAAATGTATGTAAAACGCTGGCGTACGCTGAACTATTGATATTTTTTTCAGTTTTGGGCGTATTCATAACGAGTTGGACGTATGCATAACGTATTAGTAACGTACACAGAACGTTTTGATTACTTATAGATAACTTATACCAACGGATGCTTAGCGTGTTGTCGGCGTTCACAACCTATGCCCAACGATAGTCTAACTTATGCATAGCGCGGCAGTGTATCGCCGACGATCACGTGGCGTAGCCTATTAAAAGGCTGCCGCTCAACGATTTAAATCATAACCGCACTAGAAATCGAAGTGTCAACATCACCGTCATGCCGAAGAAAAAAAAAACGAAACAAAAAACCATGGAGTCTGGAACACTGACGGGTTCCTCCTATGAACCCCATTTTTATATACTAATTCCCCTAAACGCTGCTAATACGCCATTATACGGTAGCTGTAAGTTAGAAACACGTTCAGTAAGTTCTGTGGTCGTCCGGAAGACGTCAAATACGTCAATATGTGTTGGAGATACGTCACACATAGGTTCAAAGCACGTTACTCATAGGTTAGAAATAAGTTTCGGATACGCTAAACATTACCTCGACATGTTTCGACTTATGAGTAACTTACAAGTAACCTGTGTCGACATGTGTCAACGATCGCATAATGTGCCTACAACTTATTATATGGCCAGTGTATGCGGAGCATGTGAGTCATACGCTGGCATACGTCGAAAAATTTTGAGCATGCTTAAAATTTGTCGACGAGCTCGGCGTACTACGACATATGCCAGCGTGCTTCAGCATGCTCTTAACGTATACAAAACTTACCCATAACATATTCGACATGTGCCAGCGTATTCGCCAAATTTTTCATACGTCGGCATACGCTGGCTAAAACGTCAAGGTGTGACAGGGCCTTTAGCAATGGCTTTCTTACTGCCACTCGACCTGTCAAACCTGCAGCTCGAAGTCTTCTCTTTACAGTTGAAACTGAAACTTCCTTACTTTGACCAGTTTTAAGCTGTGCTTGAAGCTGCTGTCCTGTGAGCCGCCTATCACACAAGCTGTTGACTCTCAGTAACTTGTCTTCTGATTGTGTTGTGGCTTTGGGTCTGCCAGACCTCTTCCTGTCAGAGTTTCCTGCACTTTCCTCGTATATTTTGATGGTGTAGGAAACTGTACTCATTGACACCTTGGCTTCTTTGCAATTTCTTGAAAGGAAAGGCCTACACTTGTAAGGGTTAAAATGGTCTGTCTTCCTTTGTTAATTGTCTTTTTCTCACCATTATGATTGCAGTATTGTCCAAATAATGCTTCAGAGGGTGTAGCAACACAGTCTGTTCCAACACTGCTTTTATACAGACAGAGGGTTTGTAACTAATCAACAAAAGTTGGGACACATGTAGGAATTATTTGCATCAACGTTCAAGGCTTAATTTACTCCCATTGCTGCAAACAGCTGCATTTGCTAACCCATTACTTATAGAGCCTTATTTAACAACTCTGAAATTTGCATTATTTTTCAGTTTTTGGTCACCTAAACTTTTTTTTAACCTCTGGCAGTTTACTGCTTAGCTTTGTACCACTTCAGGTTATTCACTGGACTTGAACTGCTTAAATTTAAGGGAAAACTAAAAAATGGGGGTGTTCTAAAACTTTTTACCGGTAGAGTATATATTGTTTCCCAATCAGTATATATTGTTTCCCAAACAGTATATATTGTTGTAGATTTCCGCCCATTCGGCGTCCGCACGACCTTTTCAGCCCAATCCAGGCCGCGCGTCCACCGAACGCGACAATCTAGTCGTAGCTTCCGGACAAACGCCGAAACCCAGCTACGGGTGTTTTTAATACACCACAAACTTGTCAATGCTCTACCCGCGCTACAGGGTTTATCGCCAAATTATCGATTTACCTAATTATTCGTGCGGACAGACTACCAAGAGTTTGTACCTCGACGGGACCTGCACGAAAACGAGCCACTTAAGCAGCTCGTTCCGTATGCGAAGCCGAGTGGTTATAAATCGCCAAATCCCGTCGGACCAAATGATCACTTTTATCGGCCTTAATAGCCAGTTAATATCCCGAGCACACCATGGCAGTCAATGGAGAAAGTGATGTAACGAGCGGGTTGTCATTCAAACAATGGGGGATTTATTTTCACACGTAATGCAATGAATGGGGGTGGATGGGGAAAAAGACACGTGCAAAAGCCTACAGCCGATTTCTATTGGAATGCAAGTATATACAGGCACTTAACAACAATTCTACTTCAAGACAAGGCGCCACAGACTTGCATACAAAAACCCAAGAAAGAAAATACATGGACTCGTAAGCTTTTAATATTCTTCAGAGCCTGGATGACCGAAAGGCTCTGAGAGGCCGGGCAGGTTACCCCGCCGCCCTGGTGGCGACTCGATGGTCTTCGTGATCGGCGACCTCTGGTATCTCCGTTCGATCCGGTGCGTCGCGAACGCGCCAGTTGCTTGGGTGGCTTGACGAGCAGCTTGTACGGCTGCTTGGTCGGCCTCGGTGGTCCGGCTTCGTCGTGTGCGTCGCGAACGCGCAAGTCGCTTGGGCGGCTTGACGAGCAGCTTTTACGGTTGCTTGTCGGCCTCGGTGGTCCGGCTTCGTTGCGGCCCCTTTTTGGCGATCCTGGTTGGCGACGCTTTGGAGGAGCGAACAGGTCCCTTGCTCTTTCAGAGTTGATGCTCCTCTAGACCCCGTTCACTCATCGGCATCGCCCGACCGTACCAGGGCTGTCTGCCCGGACCCCCACGCTCCGATGCTGCCGCAGGCTCTGACGACTCCAGGCTCTACCGGTGAACGACCCGTCGAACCACCTCCACTCGTCAACTTCACCACCAACCAACTCACCAACCCTGCGACACGACACCGAACGACTCTCTCACCACTCGGCGTCCCAACGCGGCTTTTTATAGCCCCGAGGGGAGAAGCCTCTGTAGGCTTCGCCACCC
Organism: Eptatretus burgeri; assembly: GCF_056783735.1. Classification (NCBI taxonomy): domain Eukaryota; kingdom Metazoa; phylum Chordata; class Myxini; order Myxiniformes; family Myxinidae; genus Eptatretus; species Eptatretus burgeri. The sequence continues at coordinate 29,846,468 of NC_140961.1, forward strand.
GAAAGCGGCGCCTTCCCCCTTTCACCTTTGAGCCTTCACCCAGGCTGGATCCGCCCCTCTCACTTCCGATTGGACAGTTTGTTTCTCGGCAGAGGCCGTTTTGATCCGATTTTTCAGTGAAAGCGGCTGATCACACGCGGACGTGGTTGAAATCGCCCTGCCTGTTGTGGCATGAGTTCACACCACTGGCACTTTGCCGCTGTCGAGGATATTATGGTGTTTGTCGAGGAGTGGATGTGTTGTGGAGATGACGTGGTTGTTGAGTTGTTGTTGAGGAGATGTTGTTTGTGGAGATGTTGTTTGTGGAGATGACGTGGTTGTTGAGTTGTTTGTGGAGATGACATGGTTGTTGAGTTGTTGTTGAGGAGACGATGTGTTTGTTTGAAATAAAAGATAGAGAAAGAATAATGGCTAACTCAAAGATGCATAGCCGGGCACTCGAACAATGCACGTTTTACATTGGTGGGGGAATCTAACCTGGAACACACACTTATCGAAATATCTGATCTTCGGGGAACGTGAATGGTGTTCTGTGAATTTCCACCACCGTAAAAAAAAAAAAAAAAAAAAAAAAAAAATATATATATATATATATATATATATATATATATATATATATATATATATATATATATATATATATATTTACATGCATACTTAAATGGCTGGAGTTAACTCGACCTGTCATCCTTCCGAGGTCGGCAAAATGAGTGCCAGCATGCTGGTATACTGTGTCAGAGTGGCGATCTGTCCAGGATTGTGCCCAATTGCCAGGGAGACTGCTTCAGCAGCACCAACATTCTGCACAGAGTATGGTCCCAATAGATGGATATATATATATACAGTATACACACATACACACATATCAGAGGGGTGTCTTGTCATCTGACTGTTTCTCGCAGTAATTGGTTGAAGAAAGATATATTGAAAAATATGTGCAGCAAGCCCAAAACCTTGATTTAACCCCAAATTAACATCTTGCAATGTCACTTGAATGGCAGGGTGTGCAGAACACAATCCACCAGTGAACTGTCATTATTCTATGCCACAACATTCTATGAACAAAGACAAATGCCACAACATTCCAGCTGACACCGACCAACTTTTGATATAAAGTGCTGATGACAAGGTCTCAACTAGACAGCTTAAAGACAAGTATACTACGTCAGAACGTAAAGCTTACCTGTCCCTCACAGTTCACAAGGTTATCTGATCGCAAGCATATACAAATGATTTATCATGTCCCAAACACTCACCTGAAAACATAGTCATGGCAGTCAATAGTCCTTCCAAAGCCTGAACCACGTAGGATGTGAGAATTCCCAACAACAGCACAGCGTATGCAGTTATCCTTGGTCTTCTCTTTGAAAAACACCCGATTACTGGACAGCTTTTGCTTCAGAAGAGCCAGAACACCACGAAATGCATGGTACGTGGCTGACCGGAGCTGCAAACTCTGGAAGCAGTGAGGAGTCATATTAAAGGACCAAATATAATCACCTTTATCCATGTTATACTAATTGCATCAAAGATAACACATAACAGTGGATAGAAACATGAGTGTAGTTTAACTGTGATCTGGGCTTTTTCATACTCGTAACCTAGCTTGTACATGTATTGTAATGCAATTGGTATTTGCGATCACGCTGGAGATTATCTCTGCAGGCCAGCCGAATGGCATTGGAGAGTGTCACCGGAGACCGCATGCAATACGAGACTTTTGAAACACTGTTATCCACCCCCAGAATACTCCGTGCGCATGCGCAGATCCCACTAGAAAGAGCAGTCTTTGAGACATCTTAACATATAAAGTGTGCACAAGACAAGGATTGTTATCTGAAATGGCTTACAACGCTTCGGTGCCTGAGAGAAAGTGCTATACTTCTGCACGATTAAAGAGTTGGAGAACTTTCTCAGCTATCAGAAAGGGCTAAGACATTGCAGATTCCCAACAATTTTGTCAGGAGTTTGCAGTGCAAGGCCCGAATAACTGGATGGGTGCATTCTACCAAAACCCTTGATGATACTTGCCAGTGAGTGGACTTTGAACCTTGCAGGAATGCCTCCTGCGTACATGGCAGGCTTGGTGATTTATTTATTGGACACCTGCAATTGGAAGACTATGCTGCGCCCAATTACAAACAAACTAATGGACACCAACTGTTCAACAAAGAACATCTTCATGACGTGAAAATACCCAAAGCATGTGCCAGCTATGTTTACGTGGGAGCCAGATGTAACAGGCAGACCTCCATGAGAGTGACACCATATCTGGTTTGTGTGCTTCTGAACACTGATAGGAAGGTCATATCTGGGACTTGTGAATGCAGAGGTCAGGTCAGGTATGGGAGCACACGCCGAAGCAGTGCGCCGCTGCATTTACTTTCCGCCGGTACACCAGGGGCCTCTGTCTGGCCATCCCCAGGCAGATGCCGAGCCCATCCCCATGTCCTTGAGATGCTGATCAACATGCTGCAACCACGAGGCATGTGTTTGGCCCATTGGCCTCCTCCACTCACGAGGCTCCCTCACTGAGAGAATCTGGTGAGCAGGATCAGCATCAGGAAAATGAGACACATGATCATACAGAAGCAGCTGATGCTCACGGACTATACAGGTAACAAATCTCAACTGATTCTCTCTCAACATCCGCTTGATGGACACAAAGTCAGACCAGCGATAGCCAATGATTCTCTGAAGAGACCTGAAACGGAAGGAGTTAAGTCTCCATCTCATATCCGTGGTCAGAGTCCAAGTCTCACATCCGTAGAACAAGACTGGAAGCACCAAAGACTTAAAGACTTGGACTTTCATCCTCCTGCAAAGGTACCAACAGCGCCAAACCCCATCATCCAGTGTATCCATGACTCCCAGGTTCGACCCAGACGTCTATTGACCTCTGGCTCACAACATGCGGAGACGTGAATATCACTGTGTGGTGGAAAATAACTCAATTTTCCACAAGTTGGATCAGCATACCAAAAGAGAATCTTTAATTTCGTATATACAGAGGAAGAACATTTAATGATTCACTGAAACATTAAAATGAAGTTCACTGAAACAGAAGCTGAAGCAATCCCTCTTACACACAATTTGACATCCAAATAATGGGAGGGTGAGACATTTGGCAATTCAACTACAGGAGGAGCTGATAGGCACAAGGCAAAAATAACTCAGAGCTGCAATGCGTAACCACTTTGGGTGGGAGGGAGAGAAAGATACACTCATGGCAAAAGTTTGCAGTGTTAACAACCAGGTCACCCTGTTTCTATGCAGCGAGCAAGACCTTTTTTCATTGCAAGATATTCTTTTTATCAATATGTTTGTCAAAAGACTGTCGGGAAAAGGGAAACATTACTGACAGCCAATTCGACTACAGTACAAAAATTGAGTTTATAAAGTACCAGCAATAATTGAGAATATATGAATATAATTACTTTTCTTCCACAACTGCCAAGGTAAGTGAATCACTCCGTGACTGCAACATTCTCACCACAAACAGGTACAGACAAGAGAGCAGCATCCAAGATGTCAATGAAAGTCTGGATTTTAGTTTTGACCCAGAAAACCCATAATCCCAGCAGCTCCAATTCCTCATTCAGTGTTTTGAGGGCCCCCATAAGGATATCCAGTGTCTCTGCAAAGATGACTGAATCATCTGCGAAATCAACATCAGAGATCTTTACATTCCCAAACGATGCACCGCAGTTTGATGTCTCCAACATCCTCCGGAAAATCCAGTCCATACAAGCGCTGAAAAGCATGGGGGCATAGTCTTCCAATTATACACCCCGACGAACTCCAGTACCAAATGGAAATAAATCAGAGATGGAACCACCACACCTCACAGCACTCTCAGTACAAGAGTATAGATCAGAAATCACATTTATCAGTTATGGTGGCACCCCACAAAGACCGAGAATCCTCCAGAGGGCATCCTGATTCCCTGAATCAAACGCTTTGTGGAGATCAACATAGGCTGCAAGCAGTCCCTGCCGAAACTCTCGTTTGCATTCGGTAAGGACCTGAAGAGCAAGCATACGGTCAATCGTTGACCTCTTTAGCGTAAAGCCCAACTGCTCTGTTGGGCTCTTCCAGGCCCCTCTTCCAATCAGTTGGGATGATGCCTGTGTTCCAGACAGCACTGCATGCAATGACACAAGTACAGCATTTTCGCCTACCTTGAGAAGTTCAGCATGGATGCCACAGATCCCAAGAGCTTTAACCCATTTCAACTGGTTCACCACAGGCTGTGTTTCCACAAACGACAATGGTTCACAGTTGATTGGAGGGTCAGTGATAGTGATAGTTACACCCCTGACATCTGACTCAACAGCTGCTCAAAGTAACAAACCCAGCATGCCTTCACTTTGGACTCCTCTATCAAGAACCCACACCCTCCGCTCTAACTACAGCACACCAAGAGATAGACTTGGAGAAAAGCAATGCACGAATTCCTCTGTAAGTAGGTTGACAATCACTTGACGACAGGTGATACTCCACCCTCTCACAGATTCCTCGCACATAGGCCTCCTTATCTGCCCTCAATGCATGTACGGTTTTATGCCTCAACTGCTTGAACAGCTCAGCTCTGCCATTAAGCCTGACCCCATGATTCTGGTCAATGGTATCCATTTTCCCTTGAGAGACAAAATTATTCTTCACCTGATGGTGGGTTCCAAGACATCCACCGGCAACATCAAGGATGGGAGTCTTGAAGGTACTCCACAACTCTTCAGGATTTCCCAAAACACCAAGACCCCCCCCCCCAAATCGCCACTCAACCTGTTCACAAACTCCTCAGCCGCACTCCCATCCCTGAGCTTGCCAACAACCAGGCTAGGCTGGGATGGTGCGAATCTCCTGAGATTAAGCTGCAACTTCAGAGTTGCTACAATAAGCCTGTGGTCGATATTGAGGAACTGAGCATTCCGGTAGACCCTGCAGTTCTGAATCATCCTCCAGTGCCCATCAACGAGCACATGATCAATCTCCTTTGCCACACCACCAGGGTTGGAACACCAAATCCAGTGATAAGGCTGTGAGCGCTGAAACCATGAACCAGCCACCCTAATTCCACGACTTCTCATAAAGTCAAGTTCTCTCATAAAGTCACTTCTCATAAATATTCCTTGCAAGTTTCAATTACATCGGATTAGTGGTTGTTGAGAAACAGCGGTCACAGACACACACACACACACACACACACACACACACACACACACACACACACACACACACACACACACACACACACACACACACACACACACACACACACACACACACACACACACACACACACACACACACACACACACACACACACACACACACACACACACACACACACACACACACATTGCTGGAATTATAGAGAGATTTTCGTGAGTCCCACATCCAGAAACATAACAATTATGGTCAACCATTTTGAAATTTCCAGTCTTTCGTTTAAATGGTGAAAATTATGTTAAAAAGACGATTTGACTCACATTTCACCTGAGCAATGGCAGGTTAAAAGAACCCGGAAGTTACTCGCTGAAAACACACACACAGCACATGCACAAAAGGCCTCATGAACATTCATACATCATTTCGAAAGTCCCATATTAAACCGAGTAGATTTGGACAAGAATTCAAATGACGATTTTTCTTTTTTTGTATACCTTGTCGAGTCTCGTATGAGAGCGAACACACAACGCACAGCAAGGGGGGCATGAGGCAAGAGGGGCGGGAGAGGGAAGGACAAAACATTGGGGAACAGAGACATTAGGAGATCTGTGGAAGGGAGAGGGATGGGGTGGGGAACGTGGGGTATACAAGATGGACATTACAGGGACTTTCAGGAAGGAAAGCAGGGAATTTGAAGGAGGTGGGCTTGGGTGGATTAACGGGGGTAGAAAAGATCGAGGATTTGGATGGGGGATGATAAGAGGTGGTGGTGAACAGCTGTTTTTAAGGCCTCGAGGGAAGAATGGGATTGAAGAGAGTGTGGAAGTTTTTTTATTTTTTTTAATTTTTTTTGTATACCTTGGTCGAGGCTCGGATGAGAGCTAACACACAACTCACAGCAAGGAGGCAATGAGACAAGAGGGGCGGGAGTGGAAGGGACAAAACAGTGGGGAAGAGACACATTAGGTGAACTGTGGAAGGGAGAGGGATGGGGATGGGACGGGGAACATGGCGAAGAGAAGATGGACATTTCGGGGACTTTCAGGAAGGAAAGCAGGAGAAATGAAGGAAGTGGGCTTGGGTGGATTATCGGGGGTAGAAAAGATCGAGGATTTGGATGGGGGAAGATAAGAGGTGGTGGTGAACAGCTGTTTTGAAAGCCTGGAGGGAAGAATAGGAAAGAATAGAGTGAGGAAGTTTATTCCAAAGGCGGGAAAAAAGAGGAATGAAAGAGTGAAGATGAGCAGTGATTCGTGATTTTGGTAGTTTTACCAGAAGGGGGTTGTTGGCGGACCTTGAGCGCCCTGTGGAAATGTGGTGGGGACAAATCGCAGAGAGAGCAGGGGGGGCAAGGCTGGAGAGGAGTTGGTAGAAGACAGAAAGACCACCGACCAACCTGCGGTGATTGAGTGAGAGGCCCAAAGACTCAGCTTCATTGCGGGAGATGCCGATGATGTTAAATGCCCTGGTTTCGACAGCGTGAAGCCGAGAAAGGTGGGAGGCAGGAGCACCAGCCCAGAGGGGAGAGCAGTACTCCATCAGGCTACGGACAAAAGCTTTGTAAGTGGTCAGGAGCTCAAGAGGGCCGAGGAAGGACTTAGCACGACGGAGGATTCCCAGTCGGCGACTGGCTTTTGAGGCGAGGTTGGAAATGTGACTTTCCCAGGAAAGGTCATGGCAGATAGTGAGACCTAGAAGCTTGAAAGAAAAGACTTCTTCCAGAGGATTGTTGAGAAAGTGGATGGGGGGGTTTTGTAAACGGTCCTTTCGAAGAGACATAGTGAGAGTGTGAGATTTGTCTGGATTGAAAGACATGGTCCATGTGTTGGACCAGTTTGTGATTTTATCCAGATCTGCAGTGAGCGAAGAAGCTGCTGCTTGCCCGTCTGAGGGATGACAGATGGTACGGCAGAGGGTGGAGTCGTCGGCAAAGAGAAATAGAGGATTTTCCAGAGAGTCTGAGAGATCATTGATGAAAACCAGAAAAAGAACAGGGCCCAGAACGCTACCTTGAGGAACTCCAGCCTGCACAGGAAGAGGGGATGAAAGAACTCCATTTAGGGCCACACGTTGACTGCGACAGGAGAGGAAGTCTGCGAGCCATGAGTGGAGATGGCCTTGAATACCATGGGAAGAGAGTTTGGTGAGTAGGGCAGGGTGCCAGACTGTGTCAAAAGCACGTGATATGTCCAGGGATACGGCTCGGATTTCCTGTCTGGCATTGAGGACCTCCATCCATTGATGGGAGAGCAGAAGCAGCATATCCAGGGTAGAGTGACCTGGTCTGAAACCAAATTGATGATTGGAAATCAAGCCATTGGAGAAGAGGAAGGATTTCATGTCTGAAGCGATGATGGATTCCATAACCTTGCTGATGATTGGGAGAAGGCTGATTGGTCTGTAGTTATAGGGATCTGTTTTTGCACCTTTTTATGCAGGGCAGTGATGTTAGCAGATTTCCAAGCAGATGGCAGATGACCTTGGGCAAATGAGAGGGTGAATAGAACAGAGAGAGGGTGAGCAAGAGCAGAAGAGCAGGCTTTGAGGACACGTGGGCTGATGCCGTCTGGACCGGTTGCAGAATCTGACTCGAGGTTTGAAAGCAAGCTCTCCACCTTGTCAGGAGAAAAGGATACAGAGTCCAGGGACAGTTGGGTGCGACTGGGTAAAGTGGGTAGAGATAGTGATGGGTTTAGGACACAAGATTTAGCTGCAAACACCGAGTTTAGACATTCAGCTTTATCATGTGTGGAATCAGCAGTGCGGCCATTTGAGGTAAGGGAGGGGATGGAGGGGGAACATACACCAGAAACAGATTTGATTAAACGCCACCAGGATTTTGAGGAGGGAGAGAGCTTTGAGAGTTCAGACTTGAGATGAGAAAGATGTTGTTTTCTGGCTCTCCTGAGGGTAGATACACACTTGTTCCGAGCTTTGTGGAAAGAACTGAGATTGCCCTCAGTTGGGTTTGCTTTCCATGAGGCAAAGGCAAGTTGTTTCAGGACAACTGCCTCGCCACAAACTTCATTAAACCAAGGGCGGGAGGAAGGGTAGGACAACTGAACACGAGAGGGGATAAATCTGTGCATGAGGGAGAGCAAGTTTCTTTGAAAGAATTCCCAGGAAGAGTTGATGTTTGAGAAAGTACTGATAGGAGACCAGTCTGTAAGTTTGATGGCTGCTCGGAGACCCTGCCAGTCGGCTTGAGTGAAATGCCAGACTCGACGGCGGTGAGGTGGTTCTCTGATAACAGCCAGAGAGATGTCCACTTTGACAAGGACGTGGTCAGAAGAACCAATTGGAGCGAAGGAAGAGCAGCAGATATTGTCAGGGATCAAAAGATGGGGAAAAGTTTGATCGAAAGATGGGGAAAAAGAGGAATGAAAGAGTGAAGGTGAGCAGTGATTCGTGATTTTGATAGTTTTACCAGATGGGGGTTGTTGGCGGACCTTGAGCGCCCTGCGGAAATATGGTGGGGACATATCGCAGACAGAGCAGGTGGGGGAGACCGGAGAGGAGACCATAGAAGACAGAAAGACCACCGACCAGCCTGCGATGAAGAATTTGACATGAATTTGGCTACATGCACGCTCATTCAAAGCATGCACTTATTCAATTTAAGGCCTCAGTCACATTTGCTTTATGGCTATGATACGGCGGCCGTACCCCCCCTGATTGACAGAAACGTGCGGCGGCCGCAGAGTTTCTGAGGTGGCCTCAGGGTGGCCCTACGCCGTATGGCTATCTTTTACAGACCGTAGGGGTCGCCGTGGAATTATAGCGCGGAGTTATAACTTTTTTCATTTCTCGGTTGGCCGAAGAAATTCGACAAGCCAAGCTGTGACGTAGATGTGTTCCACGTCGACCGTACGTAAGGCGTACAGTGGGCTTGCGTTATTTGTGCGGCTGCTGTAGGCTCTTATGAATGAAAAATGAATTTTGCCAACCCCCAAAAAATTACGGTGGCCGCACTATTTCCACGGTCCCCGTAGGGTAGTCCTCAGGCGTCCCTGTGTTCAACGTACGATGGCCTTGCGGTCTGTGTGACTACCTGCGGGCAACGCAGGGTCGACGCACGGTTCCCCTACGCCCGCCGTGCGTCCTACGTAGGCCTCCGTGGCAGTCGGCGTCGACCGTGCGTCCACCGTGCGCTACCGCTAGAGATCGGAGTATAGGTGTTTGCCTATACTCCGAACTGGTATATTCTGTTATATATATATATGTATATATATATATATATATATATATATATATATATATATATATATATATATATATATATATTATAGTTATAGTATATTCAGTTACATATACTGGTATATTCCGAACTGTTATATTTTTATTTCAGGAAAAAAAGAACTGGTATATATACCCACTCGTTACCGTCCGTCTGGCCACACGTTCGCCTTAGGGCCCTCCTGCAGTGGCCTTGCGGGCACCTTGAAGCTACCTTAAAAATTCTATGGCCGCCGCTAGGGACACCCTAAGGTCACCGTGCGACATCAAATCAAAGACCGTACGGCACCCCAACATTTTCGGTCTCCACAATTTCTAAATACGCCGTGCGGCTCCCCGGAAAATAAAAACATATGTGACTGCTACATTGTGTGACCGTGGAAATACTGCGGCTGCCCTATAATTGCTCGTGGCCGTTGATTTTGTAGACCCTACGGCCGCCGTGCCAAATGTGACTTAGGCCTAACCACGTGGGACGAAGATTCATGAACCACAATCAAGCACACAACAATTATAATGAGCTGGTTTAATATATAATTAATAGGAATGCAGAGATTACTGACAAGTAAGGAAGGAACACGACAGGAGGAAGATGCATGCTTACTCCGAATGAAACGCAAACGGGCTCACTTACTTTAAAAAATCAAGAAAAAGAGCAATCAGAGATTGCAAACCCTTGCCAGGACTTCTTTTGAGTGGTGTATTTTTTTATCGGTTTTCAGGTAAATCCAATATGGCTGCCAAACCATGTGACCTATGACGTCATATGTGTGACTATTTTGTTCCTCATGGATAGGCAGTTATGTGTAAAGTTTCTCCTCGATCTTTCCAGCCATTTCAGAGAAGATTTTTGAAGGTAAAAAAAACAAAACTATGGCTGCCGAATCATGTGACCGATGATGTCATTAAAAAATTTTGTGGACCATTTTATCCCAAGATGACCCTCAAATTTTGTTATACTGATCGGATGTAGCGTTCTACATATGCAATTATGACGTCATAACGAAGACAAGCACCGATGACGTCATAAAATACCACACTCATTCTCCATGAGGAGTGCTTGCTATGTGCCACTTGTACACCCATGGCTTGGGGAACACTTGTGTGAAGCTTCCCTTCGATTTGTTCAGCCATTCTGGGGAAGATTTTTAGAGGTTTGAGGGTAAATCAAACATGGCTGCCAAACCATGTAACCAATGACATCATATGTGTGAACCTTTCATCCCTCACTGACAGGCGGTCATGTGTGTCAAGTTTCGCCTCGATCTGTTCAGCCACTTCAGAGTAGAAGATTTTTGAAGGTTTTTAAAAAAAACAATATGGCTGCCGAATCACGTAACCGATGACGTCATGAAATTTTTTTCTGTGGACAATTTTATCCCGTGATGACCCTCAAAAAGTTTTCATATTAATCAGATGTAGCATTTTACATATGTAATTATGACATCATAATGAAGGCACACATGATGTCATAAAAAATCACTCATTCCCCATGAGGAGCACTTGCCATGTGCCAAGTTTCAATTTTTTCACTTGGTGCCGTTTCAGAGATACAGAGGTCCAAAGTTTTTTTCCATTTTTCCAAAATGGCTGCCACACCACCTCATGGCCTCTATAAGTCTTGCAGAAAAAGAAGGGGCCGTCGGATAAATTTGGATGAGAAACGTGTCCTTGTGAGTCCTATATAGAAAGGAAGAAAGTTCCTAGAAAGTGCGGCCAGACGGAACAACCTGAGGCAAATTCTGTCGGTGCCGTCCATGAATAATGGCAAAAAGGTGGGGACATCAAGACTGCGATTGAGGGGTCCCGTATGGGCCCCGCTGAGAGCTCATGGCAGCGCTGGATGTGGCTGCCGAGGTTGCGGGTCAACGTGGGGGTTTCACGGGGGCCCTTGTGGGTAAGGTCGGATATAGGGATCAGATAAAGCAGGCTGACTGTGACAATACAGGAAGGTATTATATGGTGACTTGTTAGATTGCCGTTTAAATTGTAAACAAAACAGAATTGGCATAAGTATAAAACCTCCAATTGGGTATAGTTGATCTGGATTATAGTTGGATGTAGATCAGTTTGAATGTCTTCCTCCTACTCCTTCCATCTCTCTTTCAAACAGCATTAGGGATGATGGAGGTATGAGTGAGATTGTAGAGATGAGTGGATGTAATTTGGCAGAGTGCAGGGAACTAAATTAACATGAGTGATGTGTGAATGGAGTGTGCTGTGGGTTGGGCATCGATCAGTGGGGTCAGTGGGGTATGTGGGGTGGGGTGGAGGAGGTGGTGACATGTGACCCCCCCTAACTTTTTGGAGTGGGTTGGGCTAGTTGGGGGCTCTGAGATTGTCCCCCCACCCTCTAACTCAAAACAAAAAAGAACTGGAAAGAGCGATCAGAGATTGCAGACCCTCACCATAACTTGTTTTGTGTGGTGTATTTTGCATGGCGTTTGTGTACTGGTGTGTTATATAATTAATGAGACATAATTAGAACTGCCACTTTATAACTGCTGGCAGTGATGACCGGGTACCGGGACGTCCAACTTTGATGCAAACTCACTTTGATCGGACACTTGACCCTGACCCATGACATTTATGATTATTCAATTGAATTCAGAAGGGGATTAAAATAAATTAAATTCAAGTCAAATGAAAGACCAAATTAGTACATTCCTGCATTGGAGTCATCAGAAGGAACCCGAACAAGCAAAAAGCAAAGATGAAGTCATCAGGAGGAACCTGGAAAGGATTTGGGTTTCAGCTACTACTCCTCTACCTTCAAACCCATCCAGGTACAGCCAAGTGAGCCTTATTAATAAAGAAAATCAAAAAGAACCCAGATCAGAAAATTAAATAATTCTGGCTGTCAGACCATGTGTCCGATCAGGTTGAAATTTAAAATATATATTCCACATGGCTACTCGATCAAAATTGTGAAGTTTCATGCCGATTGATGAAGCGGTTCAAGAAAAATAATTTTAAATAGATTTTTCCCTCAATACAATATCGCTGCCACTCCATGTAACCTATCAATTAATCATGAATACCCTGGTATCCCCAAGGCTTGGAGAATATTTGTGTGAAGTTTCCCCTCGGTCTGTTCAGCCATTTCAAAGAAGAAGATTTTTGAAGGTTTAAAATTTAAAAAACAAACAATATGGCTGGCGAACAAAGTGAAAGATGACATCATCAATTGTTTTTGTGTGGACCAATTTATCCCTCGATGACCCTGAAAATTTTTCATACTGATTGGATGTGGCGTTTTATGTATGCAATTATGACATCATAATGAAGGCTCTGATTACATCATTAAAAAAGTGCGGCCACATTAAAAAAGTGCATAATGGACACTTATTACCTCCACCACCGAAGGTGAAGGAGGTTTTGTTTTCACCCCTTTCTGTCTGTCTGCGTAGAAGATATCTCAAAAAGTTGTTGACAGATTCGGACGAAACTTGGTGGACAGGTTGGGTGTGTGGCAAGGACGAATTCATTCAATTTAATCCTAACACCTGAAGACATTCCTTGTAGAACCTCTCATTTTTGAGCTCTTTCAACCAGTGCAAGAATAAAAGGCTTCCTTTTTGGTTCACGAGCGCCAGCTAGAGTGACCATTATATTCGTTATGTCTGTGTGTCTGTGTGTCTGTCTGTGTGTCTGTCTGTCCATAGCATAACTCCGTGGACTTTGATCCGATCTTGATGAAACTTGGTTATGTGTTCGATATCAATGTCGAGTTGTGTTTTCCTGGATGAGGGTGTGCTACGCCTATTGTGGGCGGAGCCAAGGCCAAAAAATTTCCTTTTTGGGGGGGTAGTCGGATTAAAAATCTATCTTCTCCGAGGGAATTGACTGAATGGAATGGGTTATTTGGTATTTGAATAGCAAAATGAATTATCTAAAACTTGTCGTTGTCCGATTTTTAGCTCGCCTGTTCGAAGAACAGAGAGCTACAGCGATACCCCCGGCGTGAGCGTGAAAATGTTAAATTTTTTGCATTACGGAAAAACTCCTCAACGGATTTCGACGAAACTTGGTGGGGGGGGGGTTAGGTATGGTCCAAGGATCATGCCATTAGATTTTGGACTTTTTGGACCCCCCCCCCCAAAAAAAAATTGTTAGAGAAAAAAAGTTTTTTTTTGCATTTCTACATGTTTTAAGTGATTTCCAACCCGCCCCCCAAAAAAATTGTTAGAGAAAAAAATGTTTTTGCAACTTTTTTTTCAACAAAATTTCGATTTCTTTTTTTTTGCATTTCTACATGTTTTAAGTGATTAGGATTTCGACGAAACTTGGTGGGGGGGGGGGGGGTTAGATATGGTTCAAGGATCATGCCATTAGATTTTGGACTTTGTCCCCCCCAAAAAAATTAAGAGAATTTTTTTTTTTTTGCATTTCAACATGCTTTAAGTGATTTCCACCCCCCCCGCAAAAAAAATTGTTAGAGAAAAAAATTTTTTTTTTTGCATTTCTACATGTTTTAAGTGATTTCCAACCCCCCCCAAAAAAATTGTTAGAGAATTATAAAAAAATATTAATTATTATATGTCTTTTAAAAACGATAAATTTATAAACAGGCGAGCATTGGGTGGCTTTGATACCAACTCTGGTTCATTTTCGTCACAAGGTCAAAAACTTATAAAATTGCAAATTTTGACAAAAATCGTACGACCGCCCAAACTTTGAGAGCGAGGATGACTATTTTTTATGCATAATCTTGAGGTCATTCCGCACCTAATGTCTTGAAACCATTTTGCTCTATCTCGAACACCTTGCCCGTGGCGCCCCCTTCAAGTTTGTTTTTGCGCTGATTTCATCAAAGTATGGATAATAATCCGAGGAGTGCGAAATGCCATATAGCCTATATGACGTTATATTGTTCCTGGAATGTTCCAGAGGAAGTTTTGCACCAAAGGTCATAATCCTTTACCTTTGACCTTTAAAGTTCACAAATGTCAAATTTTCATAGTTGTGGGAATCGAACCGGGTTTTCGACCTTCTTTGACGTACTAACTCCAATAAGCTAAAGCATGTATCCTGTTTACTTATTTTAATGTCCACAACATTGTTTTGGGACCTTTAAATGTTATGCAAAGGTCAAATTTTGAAAGTTGTTGAACGAAACTGGGTTATCGACATTTTGCAGCTAATAACCTGTCACTCGTACCACATCATGTTGATCATTTTTCTAACTTGGTCAAAAATTATCACATTGTCTCATCCTTGACTCCTGAAACAATCTACATCGTCAAATACCGCTCATGAACCATTGTTGTCTTCAGACTTTTTATCCTATTTTTTTCTATCTGGTATTTTTACCACGGGCTTCTGCTGGTATACAAGACAAACACAGCAGTGAGAGATTCAAAGTGGCAGAAAATGTACAATTAAAAGCATTTTTACAAAGCAATACATTTTTACACAGTTGTATGTTTCAGCAACAAAAGAAACGCAATTGATATCTGACAAGTCTGGAGACGGCGATGGTTCACGAGCAATGTACACGGTTCGCCTTTTTTATTTTTTGCCCTTCGAGGGGACGCCACGGGCAAACTGGCAGGAATCGGGAAAAACGTAAATGATGAAAGTTGTAGTACTCGAAGAGCACGACTTGCATACCAACTTTCATTCGAAACAGTTGAAAACCCGAGGAGCTCGATGTCCAATTTATTGATTTTTTTTTGACATTTTCTAAGTTCGTGACCTTGTGACCTTGACCTTGGGACGAAAATGAAAAATCGAGCTCTGTGGGGCGATGCAGGTGCCATTGGGCTAACCAAACACCGAAACCCCTGCCAGATTCGACAAACCCCCTCGGAGAAGATGTAAATTGAAATCGGCTACCCCCTAAAAACACGTTTTTTGGGCGTGGCTCGGCCCATAATGGGCGCACCACGCCCATTCTCAGGTAAACACAACTAGATCATGATATAAACCTCCCACCCAAATTCTATCAGGATCGGATCAAAACCCACGGAGCTATGCTCGGGACAGACAGACAGACAGACACACACACACATAACGAATATAGTGGTCACTTACTGACTCGTGAACCAATAAGATGGAGTTAATGTGCAGTTAGCAATAATTTTATTTAAACACTCATTTTCGTGATCGGCTGAAAGAGTCCTTTGAAGATTATCCCAAGAAGAAATACATAAAGCTCGAACTTTGCCTGCACAGTCAGTCATTCATTCTCACTGACAATGACATCAAAGTCTTTCCGTTCCCTTCAACAACAGGCTTGCTTAAAGAGCATCAATGACTTCAGGCAATGTTTCACCTGTCTGACAAAGTATGTTCCTTAATGTGATTGTCTCTTTGTGGAGATGATGTATCCATGTTGTATGTTGGTGTATTCACCACACTTTTCCATGCTCTATCAGTTTTACATCAGTTCTGAAATATCCAACCCCCCCCCCCTTATTTTTGGACAATATAATGCTTCATAACATCACTTGCTTTCAAAAGATGCTTTGTCTTAAAGGCAGTGCCATGATTGAATTATATTTATCCCCCAAATGTATTTCTCATTAAATGGATTACATTGTCAATTTTCTGCTGGTAACATTATTACGATATAAACATTGACAGAGAGAGAGAGAGAGAGAGAGAGAGAGAGAGAGAGAGAGAGAGAGAGAGAGAGAGAGAGAGAGAGAGAGAGAGAGAGAGAGAGAGAGAGAGAGAGAGAGAGAGAGAGAGAGAGAGAGAGAGAAAGAGAGAGAAAGAGAGAAAGAGAAAAAGAGAAAGAGAAAAAGAGAAAGAGAGAAAGAGAAAAAGAGAAAGAGAGAAAGAGAAAGAGAAAAAGAGAAAAAGAGAGAGAGAGAGAGAGAGAGAGAGAGAGAGAGAGAGAGAGAGAGAGAGAGAATAAGAGAGAGAGAGAGAGAGAGAGAGAGAGAGAGAGAGAGAGAGAGAGAGAGAGAGAGAGAGAGAGAATTTATGGAAGTAAGCAATATTGTTTTTTAAATACAGTGTTGAGGCTTGTTGAGAAGCAAGAACACAGAACGGATGAGAGAACACAATAACAACAAGGCTGAGTGACAAAATAAAATATAGGGAGACTTGGAGAAATAAGGGATGTGTGGAAAATGATCAGGATAAGGGAAGGATACACTCGGGGTGAAAAAGATGGATACAGCCGAGAGATAAAGCCTTAACAGAGATAAAGGAGATCATAGGATCCCGTTGAGAGCCACATGTTGGCTGAGAGTTGAGGAAGTCAGGAAGCCATGTGTGAAGGTGACCTTGGATGTCATAGGCTGGAGAGTAAGACCAGGTGCCAGAATGTATAGAATGCTCGAGATATCCTAAGAGAGATAGTCCTGATCTCATCTCTTGAGATTGAGGGTCTCCATCCATTGTTGGAAGAGCAGGAGCAGCATGTCCAGGGTAGAGTAACCGTGTCTGATTCCGAACTGATGGTCTGAGATCTATGAGGGGGTGATGTGAGAGGGAAGCAGAAATTTGGACAGGAAGTAGAGAGATGCCAAAGAGGGGTCACAGAGAATGGGTGTGTTTGGTAGGACAGGTTTGTAGGAGATGACTCAGGGGAGAGTCCTGACATGGAGGGGTATGATGCCATTCCTGGACATGAAGGGGAGTTGATGGTCATGTGCAAGCAAAACGACTTCTCATGATCTCCAATTTAGATATACGGAGACAGACATCACAGTAGGGGCCAAATGATTGGTTGTTGAAGGCACGGTTGGAAATAGTGCTTCAGGTACTTAATTAGGAGGATAGGAAGGGATTCCATCGATGGACCGAGTGTTTGTGAACCAGACAGGGTTTGGAAGGAAACTTTGTGAAGAAAAACTCATGGGATGTTCATGATGTAGAAATGAGCAGGTAGGATGGCTTTGAGATATGCACACTCACCTTTGAGTTTCCTCGATTTGAATCTCGGCCGAGCTATGAACTGTCATCTTGGTGTTTCACAGGCAGGGCAATGCGTCAACATATTGTCATCCATCAGATGGATATTATACTAGGTTTTCAGTCTCTCAGAATTAGCTGGTGGATGTTAAAGATCCTGTTGAGAATAGTAGGCGAGCTATCACTGGCAACTTTGCCAAATTCAAATTTCCTGCCCGAACGTGCCGGTGGTGCTGTATCAGCAACACAACTGTGTTCCCAGCAATTATGCAAAACAGCAGTCATGTGCTGGATAAGAAATCATGAAGATTCTTGTTTTCACCCAAAAAAATTGACAAAAGAGTTGAATACAAGCAAGAGGACACCAGGCAGTATGTATACAAGAAGTACATCCTTGGATTAGTGGTCATTGGAGGTCATTTTCATGCAATAGTGTAATCCTCTACCTTACACGAGCCAATAGTTCAAAACGAGCATGAGCAAGGCAGAAAAAAAGCTCACCTTCCACCAATTGAAGTCTTCCAAGGAGATTGCTTGAGAGAATGGCAACACTGGTTGAGCTGAGTTGTCAAATCGCTTTACAAACCAGGGGGACCTGTTGTCTTGGTCTGGCTTGCAGGACGTCCATACAGAATCTTGGGAGGACCCCAAGGTGCTCCTGGAAAAACCTGTGAAGGCCCGCAGAACCTCCCGGACTGAATCCAAACCATTGAACATCCGCTGATCTGCTTGAGGCAAGTTAAAGCTTTTGGGGGTTTGAACAATTGTTGTATGAATCAAACTTGGAGTTCCTCGATGCAAATGGGAATCTCCCATGATGATTTGTTGGGGGACTTCCAGTTCTAAATCCATGCTCTTCCGAACCAGAGGAACCACCACCCGTGGTGAATTCAACCTCATGGGACTCTTCTGCAGAAAGTTTTGATGTGAATCAGAGTCCATTAAATAAATCCGTGAAAATCTCTCCTTCATATCGGTATCCGATATCAATACATCAGGTTCTACATTCTTAAAATCAGACCTCCATCCATTCTTCAATTCCGGATCATTCATTCCCAAGAATGAGGGGACGACGAAGTACAAGAACATGGCGATTGCCACGAGCATCAAAAATTTATTTGCTCTCCTTTCCATGGTGCTCTGCCAGATCACCTGGGATCAAAGGTCGGTGAAACTTTCTGACAAAGGCAAAGTGCAATATAATCTTTCTTCTCAGTCTCGTTGAAAGAAAAGGTTTGATCTGGAGAAACTTACGAATGTTTTAAAATAGGCACAACTACAGGAGCCTGCGCTTACGCTTCCACATGTACATGCTGTAAAACTCAAAACTACAATGACTCAGAAAAATGCAGGCTTCTTAAGGGCGGTGCCCCTAGCAGCATCGAGATGTTAGTCTCGACTGAAGCATTTCATGAACAGGAAAAACTGCATTATAATGTGAGAATCTTTATTATTCAACAAGAAGAAATCTGAGGCAGACTCGATTGAAAGTACTGGAGCTGCTGAAGCAGTTTCTTGGCAATAGTTATACTGGGTGGCTTGCCATTCCCTTCCCAGCATCATTTGACCTTGCTCTATCCTTTTTAAATGTTGAGCGTCAAGCAAAGGCTGTTAGGGGCTGTTAAAAACTACAAAAAAACTAAAAAATCAGGTTCTAAAAAAACTAAAAAATCAGGAAAAACTTAAAAAAAAAAAGTATTAAAAACTAAAGGGGCACTACTTGGTCGAGCGCATACCTCCGCCACATAATGCCTGATCCACGAGAACATATCGGGCCAAATACATTTTTGAAATATCATGCTGTACAATAAATACTACTGTACATCGTTTTTAACCCTATCTCTCAATGCTGAAGAATCACTTTTAAAATTACCAGATCCGGATCCGGTTTTCTGATCTTCATCAAAATTGAATCAAGTCTTCCTTGTCACACACCAAACGTGTCCACCAGATTTCGTCCGAATCCATCTTCAACTTTTTGAGATATCATGCTGTATATCGTTTTTGGCCCAACAAGTATCTCTCAATGGTGAAGAATCACTTAAAAAAATTCTAGTAGCCGGATCGGGATCCGGATCTTCATTAAAATCGAATCAGTTTGTCCTTGTCACACACCCAACTTATCCACAAAATTTCATCTGGATCCGTACAAAACTTTTGGAGATATCCTGTCCACAAACAAACAAACAGATAGAAAGGAGTGAAAACATAACCTTCTTCACTTTCAGTGGCGGAGGTAAACTAGAAGGGAGGTAAACTAAACAAACTTCGATGATGCCAAATATGCCTCCACCCACATAATGACATCATTATACATACTTGTCCCAAGTTTGATTTAAATCCCTGAACTCAGATTCAAAATATTTAACAATTATGGCTGCCAGACCATGTGTCCAATCAGGTTGAAATTTAAAACATCTATTCCCCATCACTAATAGATCATCATTTTGAAGTTTCAAATATATGGACGAAGTGGTTCAAGAGAAATAATTTTTAAAAAAGATTTTCGTTCAATTCAATTTGGCTGCCAGACCATGGACATATTAATTACCAGCAAATACCACTCATCGCTACGCTGACGGAAACAATGAGATGGGGGGAAAAAGGGGGGGTTGTTGAGAGAGGTGGAGGGAGAGGGAGGGGACAGAGGGGGAAAGAGAGAGGAGAGAGGGGAGGGAGGGGGAGAGGGAGGGGAAGAGAGAATAGGGAGGGGGAAAGAGAGAGGAGGGAGGGGGAGCGAGGAGGGAGAGTGAGGCGGAGGGGGAGGGGAGGGAAGGCAGACGTGCGGTGGTGCGTCAATTACGATTTTTACTGTCTCATCAAAATGATTCTGCATGGAATAACAGTGAAAATGGAAACAAAATAATGTCTGAAATCCATTTTCTACCGGTCATACTAAAAATACCACCCAGAGACAAACACGCCCGGATACATCTGGAGAAAAACTCCCATCCGGACACGTCCAGAGACAAACCCCAATCTGGACACGTACGGAGACAAACTCCCACCCGGACTAGGGTGGTTCACAATATAATGGTATAAGTAAAAGTTTTCCAAATTTTGCCAGATCGCATTTTGCCTTGTTCCTATTGATATTTTGAACATCTGTACCAAAAATTTAGCCAATAGGACACCAGTAAAGGGTGGCACACTTTTTCACAATTTTTATTGCTCAACCTAAGAATGCGTAACTTTCGCAGGAAACAGAAACTTGAATGATATAAAGATAAGTATGGTCATTAATAATCTTTCCCTGTACTTATACTAAATGAGTAAGAACATTAGAAGAGTTCAAACACTGTATTCGCTGTATGATGACTTTGTTCTCTTTGATACTTTATCTCTGTGTCCTTGCACAACACGGAGCAAAAATTGCTTTTGGTCTTCGTTTCGCACAGATTGTTGACAGCGTTTAATAAGGGCAATGCCTCTCTCTGCGCGGTCGTTGATGACCTTCAAGGAATGAACTTTTTGACGCAGATTCTCATCTGTGAGAATGGACCTCACATCATCAGGGTTACTTCTGCCATCAATTTGGCCTTCAGTAAGAACCTCAAAGAAGTGGATTGAGCGGCGAGTGATGAGGCTAGAGATGGTAGCTGTACTGCTCTTGCGTAAGAAAGACTTTACATCAAGTCTTTTGAGCATCTTCCCAGGGCGTCTTTCAAGATTTCACAGCATTGTCTCCTTTTCTTCAGCGTCAATGCGAGCATTCAAAAATGCCAGGGCGACGAGATCTTCCGACAGATACCACAAATGTCGTCCAATGCTGTTCAATGCAGCATCTGCAATGGTTTTATCCAGATACAGATGCAAACTCTGGATCAAGTCCAAATCATTCTTTGGAGCATGTGTTGCCAGGGAAGACTCATGCCAATACATTATGTAGATGAAACAGACAAAGTTGGTAACTTTCCTCACTGATCGCTTCTGCTTCAATGTCAGTCTTGTGTGGGCCTCAAATAAAGTTATTTTGACGCAGTAAATGGCCTTAGCCATCCACCGTGCCTGATGGTAAGCTCCTGACGCTCAAAAATGGAACTCAGTGTCAACTGCAAGGCCTTGTGCATCCTGGTTGCCCTCAGGTTCAGACTTCTCAAATCCCCCCAAGTAGAGCAGACACAAGTTCAACAGCTCAGCGTAGTCCTCCCTTGGATGTTTGGCAGTAATTGCTCTCTTCAAAAAGGGCACAACAATGGCATGCCGACCTTGAAAGTATTTATCCATCGAATCCAAATTCAAGGTGGTGTAGTCTGTCTTGTTAATCTGATCCCACTCAGCTTGAAACTTTTTGAAGATGGGTATGTCCGGGCCACTTGATGGACCACAGGCTGCTTCGAAAGAATGCTTGAGCACGAGTTCATAGACGTGATGCCTGCAGGCCAACCATAGGAGATCCTTGCCCAGTTCATTCTGTAGTCGCATGCATGCTCCTGAAAGCATGCCACTGTTTGAGGCAGTCGTGTCAAATGACATTCCAATTATCTTGTCCTCCAAAGCTAGGCGTCGAACTTGTTTCACGACCATGTCAGCCACCTCCTTCCCAGACCCATCAGCTGCCACTGGAACTCCCAAAAGGTCTTCAAAATCCACCCCACTGGCAATGACTGCAACCCTGTCTTCATGGTTGCGCTGGCAGGTGGCTTGAGGAAATAGTTTGCCATCCCAATGAAGCACTAGAAGAGGTGGATCACAAAAAGCTTCAGACTCCCACTGAGATGCCACCTTTGCTCTGTTCTTGCTGCGAGCTCTATGGACAGTTGCGGAACTTACTGAGTAATTGCTAACATCATGTCCCAAGCTCTTTGCTGTCACGATGAAGGATGCAGCAGCCTGACAATTGGATAGACCCTCTCTGTCCCATGTTGTTGTCAATGAAGCAACAAGTACTTCAGATGAGCCTCGCTTCTTTAATCCTGCATGTGAGATATGGCTGGGCTTGGCAGGCATTGCCCTGTAAGCGAACTCTTCGTCTAAACCATCTTCAGAGGCTGTTGATGAATCTTGTCCAACTTCTTCCCTCAATCGAGATAGCGTGTGAGTACCTCGGATACACTTCTGTTTTGCCATTGTTTCTGCACTGTGTTCAGCTCTTGCGTTTCTCTCAGCTTCTCTTGCCCTCTTTCTCTTATCCTTCCCTTGCTGAACCTTGTCTACACATCCAAAAGAGCATGACATCCGGTCTTCTCTTTGGTGCCTTAGAAATTCTTTGTCTTCTTCGGGGATCTTCAGGTCGAATATGTTTGCTGCAGCAATATCGAAGAGGTCCTGAAGATCCCCTAGCCAAGTTTCACGACGTAAAAGAGCTCCATCCGTCTCTCTGTTTTTCTCTTTTATTAGCTTCTTGTACTCCGCATACAGCTTCTTGATCTTTTTTCGAAGATTGGCATCCGTCATTGTCGGTAAACTGGCTCTCTCCCATATCTTCTATACTTCATCCATTGTTGTTGTGGCCTTTGATAATGCCTTCCCCTCTTCAATATGATAGAGGAGGTGGAGTAGCACTTGCTCCTTTAAGGGAAGGCGAGCTCCTAAAATGAAAGGTAGAGGGGGCTTCTCAAGCAAGTTACATTTCTTTCTTGATGCCATTATTCCTGAAAATAGAAAAAAACGTCAACATTGTGAAAAAGTGTGCCACCCCTAAATGTGCAGCAATTGACTCCATTTTTGGTATGCTTACAATGCCAGATGTCCCCATATCCAGATGCTTACAATGCCAATTGGAACAAGACAAAAAGCGATCTGGCAAAATTTTGTGAAAAATAAATTTTGTGAAACACCCTAACCCGGACGTATGGAGACAAACTCCCATCTGGACACGTCCAGTGACAAACTCCCATCTGAATACATCTGGAGACAAACCCCGCCCGAACATAACCACCACCCAGACACATATGGCGATACATGTCCGGAGACAAACTCCCGTCCAGACACAAACACCAGCCGGATACATTCGGAGACAAACACCGCTCAGACGTGTCCAGAGCAAAGCTGACCGGAGTTGAGCACTGCCCAGACACGTCTGAAGACAAACTCCCATCTGGACATAAACACCACCTGGACACGTCCAGAGACAAACTCCTGTCCGGACATACACACCGCCCAGATACATTCGGAGACAAATACTGCTCGGACACATCCAGAGACAAACTCCCTTCTGGACATAAACACTGCCTGGACACAAACTCCCATCCGGCCATAAACACTGCCCAGACACGTCCAGAGACAAACTCACATCCGGACACATCCGGAGATAAATACTATCCAGACACGTCTGGAGACAAACTCCCTTCTGGACATAAACACTGCCCGGACACGTCCAGAGACAAACTCACATCCGGACACATCCAGAGATAAATACTATCCAGACTCTTCTGGAGACAAACTCTGCCCGGACATAACCACCATCCAGACACATATTGAAATAACCACCGTCCAGACATAAAGACCATCCAGATACGTCGAGAGAGAGAGAGAGAGAGAGAGAGAGAGAGAGAGAGAGAGAGAGAGAGAGAGAGAGAGAGAGAGAGAGAGAGAGAGAGAGAGAGAGAGAGAGAGAGAGAGAGAGAGAGAGAGAGAGAGAGAGAGAGAGAGAGAGAGAGAGAGAGAGAGAGAGAGAGAGAGAGAGAGAAATATATATATATATATATGAAAAGAAAGGTGAGGGGTGGAGGTGGGGTTCGCAATGAGAATGATATGTTATGTGTAATGACCGAACACACAAAAACAAATTCATGTCAGAACAGCTGTACACACAACAACGCAACAGAGTTTATAATGTAATCTACTGGCAAATCTGCCAAAACTTTGATGTCACAGTTCCAGAAAATTTGTGGGAACATGAACTAAAAGTAATCATTGACAAGTCTGAAGACGATGATGGTTCACGAGCGGTATTTGACGATGTAGATTGTTTCAGAAGTCAAGGATGAGACAATGTGATAATGTTTGACCAAGTTATAAAAATGATCAACATGATGTGATACGGGTGACAGGTTATTAGCTGCAAAATGTCGAAAACCCGGTTTCGTTCAACAACTTTAAAAATTTGACCTTTGCATAACCTTTAAAGGTCACAAAACAATGTTGTGGACATTAAAATAAGGAAACAGGATACGTGCTATAGCTTATTGGAGTTAGTTCGTAGAAGAAGGTCGAAAACCCAGTTCGATTCCCACAACTTTGAAAATTTGACCTTTGTGATCTTTAAAGGTCAAAGGTCAAGGATTATGACCTTTGGTGCAAAACTTCCTCTGGAACATTCCAGGAACAATATAACATCATATAGGCTATATGGCATTTCACACTCATCGGATTATCCATACAATACTTTGATGAAATCAGCATAAAAACAAACTTGAAGTGGGCGCCACGGGAAAGGTGTTCGAGATAGAGAAAAATGGTTTCAAGACTTTCGGTGGGGAATGACCTCAAGATTATGCATAAAAAATATTGTCATCCGAGCTCTCAAAGTTTGGGCGGTCGTCTGATTTTTATGTCAAAATTGAAATTTTCTAAGTTCGTGACCTTGTGACCTTGACCTTGGGACGAAAATGAAAAATCGAGCTCTGTGGGGCTATGCAAGTGCCCTTGGGCTAACCAAATACCGAAACCCCTGCCAGATTCGACAAACCCCTTGGAGAAGAAATTTTTTGCGTCAAAATTCGCAATTTTCTAAGTTCGTGACCTTGTGACCTTGACCTTGGGACGAAAATGAAAAATCGAGCTCCGTGGGGCTATGCAGGTGCCATTGGGCTAACCAAATACCGAAACCCCTGTCAGATTTGACAAACCCCTCGGAGAAGATGCAAATTGAAATCGGCTACCCCTTAAAAACACGTTTTTGGGGCGTGGCTCCGCCCATAGTGGGCACACCATGCCCATTCTCAGGAAAACACAACGAGATCATGATATAAACCTCCCACCAAAATTTTGTCAGGATCGGATCAAAACCCATGGAGCTATGCTCGGGGCAGACAGACAGACAGACAGACAGACAGAGACACACACAACAATAACGAATATAGTGGACACTTATTTTTTTCGTGAAAATATTTTTTCGTGAACCAAAAACATGGAAGTACCTGCCGCTCATGTATGACCTAATGATCCCATTGAGCGTGAACATCGAAAACAAAGCGTTGTGACCAGATATCATACTTCGGTACAAAAAAATAGAAGAAGGCATTGCTGATTGAGGTGTTAATAGCAGTGATTTTGGACTAAACGACGCAGAAATTAAGAAAATGTCCAAACACCAAGACCTCAAGAATGAAGTGAGAAGATCCTGGAAGCTGAAGAATGCCAAACTTGGACCAGTGATAGCTGGACCTACAGGAATGATGACAAAGAACCTCACAGATTTTTTTAAACATAGTGGCAGTACTCCTGAGCGCTCACCTGGTCATGGCTGGATAAGATAACTAGACAACCACTGGTTGGCATGGATGACCCACAAAATATATAATGGAGAAGAAAGTAAATCCCATTGGATGTGTTTTTAATGCCATGAACAAACCTTGGTACATCACAGGTGATAAAGGATATGGTCAAGTTTAATCAAAATTGTGTGTGTGGTTTCAGAAAAGAAAGCAAATACACATTTTGGGGGGCAACCCCTCCGTAGAACCCCTATTTTTTGTCTCGTGAATAAACTTTGGTTCATCACGGGTGGTGAAGATGGTGGTCAAGTTTAATCGGAATTGTGTGTGTACTTTCTGAGAAGAAAGCAAATGTATATTTTGGGGGGCAACTCTCCTCTTCCCACCATCCTAGACCCCAATTTTTTTTAATGACGTGAGAAAACTTTAGTACATCACGGGTGGTGAAGATGGTGGTCAAGTTTCAGTGGAATTGTATGTGTAGTTTTGGAGAAGAAAGTAAATACATATTTTGGAGGGGTCAACACCCCTTAAATCACCTTCGAGACAGATTTTTCGAATGCCATGAGCAAACTTTGGTACATCATGGGTGATGAAGGTTGTCTTGAAGTTTCATTGGAATGGTGTGT
The DNA here is from genome assembly GCF_056783735.1 of Eptatretus burgeri. Lineage (NCBI taxonomy): Eukaryota > Metazoa > Chordata > Myxini > Myxiniformes > Myxinidae > Eptatretus > Eptatretus burgeri. The sequence goes on from NC_140961.1 coordinate 29,872,755, forward strand.
ATCGTTTGAGAAGAAAGCAAATACCTCTTTGGGGAGGAAACCCACTTACCCCGTCCCCCCATCCCCCAGTAAACTCCCTTTGTAGATCCCTTCAGACCCCGTTTTTCACCTCTGCCACGGAAGGTGAAGGAGGTTAAGTTTTCACCTCTTTCTGCCTGCTTGTCTGTGTACAGGATATCTCAAAAAGTTGTGGACAGATCTGAATGATATTTTGTGGACAGGTTCGGTGTGTGACGAGGACAAACTGATTAGATTTTGGTGAAGATCCAGATCCAGATCCGACTACTATAATTTTATCAGTGATTCTTCACCATTGAGAGATAGGGCCAAAAACGATATACTGTATAGCACGATATTTCAAAAAGTTGTGGACGAACTTTGATGAAACTTGGTGGACATGTTGGTTGTGTGGCAAGGGAGAATTGATTCGATTTTGGAGAAGATCCGAATCCGGATCTCAATGCGAGAATTATTCAATTCATAATGTGATTCTTCACCATTGAGAGATTGGCCCAAAAATGATGCATTGCCTGATATTTCAAAAATGTATTGATTGGGCCAGGTATGTTCCCGTGAATGAGGCATTACGTGGTGGAGGTATGCGCTCTACCAAGTGCCCTTCAGGTTCAAAAATGTATTGGGCCAGATATGGTATCGTGGATCAGGCATTACGGGGTAGAGGTATGTGCTCTACCGAGTGTCCTAGTTTTTAATGCCATCATTGGTGATGGAGGTTGTGGTCAAATTTCATTGAAATCAAATGTGTAAGTATTTGTGGAAGGACGGATGATGTGCCATCCTATAAGCTCCCCGGAACTACTTTGTAGGTGAGCTAAGATCCATTCCTGGGAATATTACCACAAACAAACGACAGTTGGAAGCTGTCCGGGACTCAGTGACGATCCTCAAGAGAGCCCTTGGCACAAAACTTTGAGAAGAGAAAACTTCGCACTTTGGTCCATGTATCATGACCCCATATTAAAATGAAGGTGGATACTTTGAGCCTCCCCTGTGAGGACTCCATTCCACATTCTGAAACTTGCATATGAAGATACCAATCATCAACACACACACACACACACACACACACACACACACACACACACACACACACACACACACACACACACACACACACACACACACACACACACACACACACACACACACACACACACACACACACACACACACACCAGAGATAGGTCTCGGTTTCACCTCCTTAAACCGAACCACATGTGAAGATAGCATGCAACAGCAACTTGCACGTACACACACAAACACATACTCAAAGGTAGATGGATACTTTGAGATCTAGGAGGGCTTCATTCCACATTCTGGAACCCACATATGGAGATAATAACCAACAACAACAACATCACACACACACACACATACACACACATACACACACACACACACACACACACACACACACACACACACACACACACACACACACATACACACACACCTGATAGGTCTCGGTTTCACCTACTGAAACCCACCCACATGTGAAGATGGCATGCAACAGCAACTTGCACATACACACACAAACACACTCACAGGGAGATGGATACTTTGAGATCTAGGAGGGCTCCGTTCCACATTCTGGAACCCACATATGGAGATAATAACCAACAACAACAACAACATCACACACACACACATATGGAGGTGGATACTTTGAGACCTGGGATGGCTCCATTCTACTTTCTGGAACCCCATATATGGAGATAACAACCAACAACCAAGAACCAATAATACACACACCAGTGCAAAGTGCCACTGGAGTAATACAGTTGATACACACACACACACACACACACACACACACACACACACACACACACACACACACACACACACACACACACACACACACACACACACACACACACACACACACACACACACACACACACACACACACACACACACTTGCAAATGTACACACGCATCAAGTAAAGAAAAACGACAAACACAAAGATTTACCTTGAAACAGGGTTCTTTGAAAGAGGATTTATAGTGGGTAAATAGCAAAATTCAATTCAAAAATGTATCAAGCCACAGAACACAAAATGTCGATCTATACTCTGTGGAAGAAAATAATTATATTCATGTACTCTCAATTATAATTGTTGCTGGTGCTTTATAAATTTAATTTTTATGCTATAGTCAAATTGGCCGTCAGTTATATTTCCCTTTACCCAAGAGTTATTTGACTGACATATTGATAAAAGGAATGTCTTACTATGAATCGGGGTGACCTGGTTGATATCACTGCAACTTTTGCCATGATTATGTCATTCTCTCGTTCACCCAAAGTGGACACGTATTGCAGTTTGAGTTATTTTGCCTAATGATTATCAGCTAACCCTGTAGTTGAGTTGCCAAATGTCTCCCCTCCCATTTACGGAATGTCAAGTTGTGTATAAGAAGAATTGCTTCGGGCTTCTGTTTCAGTGAAGTCCATTTGAATGTTTCAGTGAATCATTCAATGTTCTTCCTCCGTATATACGAAATTAAAGATTCTCCTTTGGCATGCTGATCCAACTTGTGGAAATTGAGTTATTTTCCACCACAATTTTGGCACCCCAGATGGGACCTGAACCTTGGCAGAACTGGGAACAGCATCATCTGGTATAACAGCAAGCAAGTGGCCACTTACTAAGATGTTTGCTCTTACTTCAGATCGGATTCTGCATCTCTCAGCCGAACGGGTAACGTGGTACTTCATTGATAGGAGAGGTATACAAAAGAGAACCAAACTTTAGTGATATGCCTAAGAGGATCCTGCGGTTTGAGACCGCTTAAGCCTATGGGGCTGAACAGAGATCAGGGATCTCTTAACGGGAAGTTAGAGTTTCCGCCGTACCTTGAGCGAGTTTGGTACTCGGCTAACTGTGCTGTACTCGGTACAGCAGAGGGGAAAAGCCATCCCTTCTGGTCAAAAGGAGGGGGTTGGAATCCCACCTCCGCAAAGAGAGGGTTAATGCCCCTGCTTGCTAAAAAGGTTCAAGTCCCCAAGGGGTGGGGGGGGGGGACGAATAAGTGTTATGAATGTTTGTTGAGTTACCTCTTTGGATTTCTGTTTGTTCATTGTACTCACTGGAAATTTGTTTGCTGTGAAACTGTTGCATTGTATTGTGTGGAGGTGTTACGGATTCGTAAATCCTATAGTTTTGTATTCAGGAGTTACCTCTTTCTTTGGACGGATTTGTGAATGCTATGTGATTGGAAATGTTGAGTTTTGTGTTAAAGACGTAAGTTGAGTGTTCCAACCTGGAACTGTTGTATGTTTGTATTTATATATGATTTGTATGCGCACTGATTTGCATTAATCTGCATGTGGTACGAAGTGAGTGTTGAAAAGGAGCATTTGCGGGTCCAGTAGATTCCACTGGAATAAAATGTGCTCTATTGTGTATTGTGACCTGTGAAGCTTATGGGAATGGATGAGTACGGAAAGTGGAGATAAGGACTGGTCGTCACCGTACACTGTGAAGACTTTGGATGAGGCGAAGTGCACACGCCGATTCCAGAGGAACAACGATGACGACTGACTCTTCGCACACTGTTACAACTTTGGCGTAGACACAAATAACTGGGTATATGTAAGCTTGTATTGAAAGACGGAGCCCGAGCATTGTGCTGCGATCTGTTGAGAGTGCAGGGCGGATGTCGTTGAGAGTGTTTTAAGACTAGATTGAGAGGTGGTGTGTGTGTGTGTGTGTGTGTGTGTGTGTGTGTGTGTGTCTGTGTGTCAATTCAATGTTGGTGAAAATCTGAATTAGAAGCAATTGTGAGCTCGATAAGGAACTGAAGATTACTGTACGATGTCATCCATGAATGTCTTGTTAGAAATGATATTGCAACAACGAAAGAACGAATCAATTGAATGTGGAACTTCAGGCAGAGAGTTAAAGTAGCCTGGCTGTTCGTGGATTGGTTACTGGCTCATGGTGAGACCACTTTGGATTGGGGCCACTTGCTTGGTGCTGATAAAAACCAAGGTCACGAATCTCCCTGAACGGGCCAACACGAGACTGGAATGTCTGTGCTTTGCCGGCAGGGAAGGATAAATGTGTGTTCCCTGCCTTGGATAGACACTGAAGCAAGTGTTGAGGTTTTATTTAAAAGCCATGGAGATTTTGGATAAATTGTGAAATAACAATTGTGAATGTGGAATATATTCTGAACGGGAGTCCATTTAGGAGACTCGCTATCGCCGGCATTATGAGACAAAATTAATTAAATAGCGCTTTGTTCAGACTGAACTGATGGAATAAGTTGATGAAAAGTGGGAATTTGCCTCCAATTACTCAGCCCGGCAAGCTGAGGTCTTACAAGCAGCTGTTCGTACTGCAAGACAAGATGTGTGGGTACTGAACCCCCTTCCCCCCCTCCCATTCAATTAATATGCGACCATTGAGGATCAAGTGACCATAACACCGTGTGTGCAAGGATTCTGTTTAGGGTTAGAGTTCAGGATAGTAGAGTAAGGCTATTAGATTTCAGGAAGGCAAACTTTGAGGGTATGAGTAGAGAGCTGGGTGATGTAGATTGGGAGAAGCTAACAAGAAGACAATCAGCATCAGAGAAATGGGAAACCTTCAAGGAGCAAATGTGTAGAGGGCAGAGTAAGTACATTCCGATGAGGTGTAACACCAGAAGCAGAAAGAGGCCAGGGTGGTTGAGTATTGAGATAAGGAATGCTATTAAGGAGAAGCAGAAGGCATTTATTTGGTATAAAATAACAGGACTGGAGTTAGACTTGTATCACTGTTGGAGTAAACAGAGGGAGGTTAAGAAAATAACTTGCCAAGCCAAAAGAGAGTATGACAAGGACATGGCTAAGTTAAGAATATTAAGCATAATAGCAAGTCATTCTTTAAGTATTTAAGGGATAAAGAACAGGTTAGGACAAGTGTGGGCCCATTGAGGAATAGCACAGGGAGAGCTGTTAGTGAGGAAGTGAGTGATGCCAATGGAGGTACTAGCTGACATCACCGTTCACTGCATCTGGTTGCGAAAAATTATCGACCTGAATTAAACTATTCAACTGCGCAACTTGACATCGGCACAATGTCAGTCATATGTTGGCATTGTTGTGCCAAAAAATGGAAGGGCAAGCCACCCTCAATGTGCTGCTCCTTGGGTAAGGTAAAGTTTGATTGTCCCCCTGAACTACTGGCTCTTGAGAACGCTCACGAAAGGTAACATGTCAGAATCTGCAAACTTTTTGAAGAACGTATGGAGGTGCAGCTATTGCTTCCAAATGACATTTTTTGGTGCAAATCAGACAACAGAGCATGGCTTCATGCCAACTTTCAAAGTGCAGGGACAGGTGTATCATGTCGCTGGCTCATTGTTCTCACAGCCAGGTGACACCCCAAAATTTCTCCAGATTTATTTCATTTCTGAAGCAGAAGAGCATGTGCAACAATGATTAGCCTACTTCCCTCAAATACATGAACAACTCATTCTGAAATTGCAAAACATGCTGCATGAGTGTAATGGAAAAAAATGATTCCGAATGAGATATGCTCCTCAAACGCTGTAACTTTATAGTGTGGGACAAATGTACCATGTCACACAAACAGGCATTCGAGGCACTTGACTGAACTCTCCAAGGTATTTGACAAAAGAGTTCACCCATGGGCAGAGTAACGGTTCTTCTTGCCAGTGATTTCAGACAAACTTTTCCCATAATTTGGTGTGGAACTCAAACCAATGCGAGTTGAAAATCGTCAGTGCTGTGGAAAAATGTTGAAAAAAAATCTACCAATATGCGTGTGCACTTACTAATAGATCATAGTGCACACCAGATCATAGTGCACACCAGTTGTGCTCAACGAATCAAAGTGATCATAGTGCACACCAGTTTACCACTCTTCTGCTTGACATTGGTGACGTGAAATCAAGCCTGATATCGGTGAAGGCCTCATCCCCCTTCACGAAAATATAGCTGCAGTGGTGAGTTCTGACAATGATTTGACAAACAGTGTTTCCTAATCTTTCACAAAATTATGGAGACACAGGCAATGCTAGCCCCAGGAAACGATGTTGTTCATTCACTGAATCATTGTCTCTTGGAACGTGTGCCCAGTGAAGAAGTCACCTATAAATCCATTGTTACTGTTCCGGTCGTGGATCAAATTGTACACGACCCTGTTGAGTTTATGAACTCGCTACATCCTCTGGCATGCCACCTCATGTGCTGACATTAAAAGTCGGTACACCGATCATGCTTCTTCACAACCTGGATTCCTCAAAATTGTGCAACGTAACTCTGTTGGTCATGCGGCAGCTGATGAAAAATGTCATATAAGCCGCAATCTCCGTCGGAGAGTTCTTAGGAGAGACGATGTTAATTCCCCATATACCACTCGTTCCCAGTGACTGTCCATTAAAGTTAAATTGGCTCCAATTCCTGGTATCTCCGTCATTCGCCATGTCGATAAACAAGGCAGAAGGACAAATGCTGCGCCAAGCAGGACTCTATTCCGCTTTCAGTGTATCGCTTGAGGTTTCTTTCCTTTCCTTTTTCCATTACTTGTATTGAATAGTGTCTTCACTGACTGGCATGTATATTTTATATATTTTTTGTAATTCAATCCTCTCTCTCTCTCTCTCTCTCTCTCTCTCTCTCTCTCTCTCTCTCTCTCTCTCTCTCTCTCTCTCTCTCTCTCTCTCTCTCTCTCTCTCTCTCTCTCTCTCTCTCTCCACTTGCTGTCTGTTGGTCCGTTGGGTGTGGTGCTATGGCATCCACTCGTGTTTGAGTGTTGTATCTTTGTGCTCATATTTTTTGTCCCCCCCCCCCCATCCTCTCCTTTCGCCCATTTTCACTCTCAGCTTTGTGCCCTTCGCCAGAGTGAGAGAGTACATGTGGTGGTACCAGCTGTGTAAGGTTTTCGATGTTGGGCCGGTTCCCTTTTGAGTTTTCTTGCATCGCGTTACAATTTATAATCTACTAGCCGAAACCCCGTCACAGACGGATTCCGTTCCATGAGCCCAATGTGACAACCAGTGGCGGCTCTTGTAAGAGCCGGGTCCCAGTCGATGTACTCCATGGCCTTACCTCATGAGGCCTACAAAACGTCCTTGTACACGACATTTTTGGTGTACACTACTCCTTGTGAAGAAGTGCCCTGATTTGTGCACGTGTCTACTTTGACGTACAAACACCGTGTCGAAACTTCTCAGGTCACAGTTCCGAGAAAAACGTGACGCGACCGCTAGGAGGAGCACAAAATTGGTCCTTCAGTATTAATATATAGATTCTTATCGTTCCCTTTACGTAATTATTGTTTTTTTTCTTTTTACTGGAGCCTTTCGGCTTCAGTAATACTCCATATATTTACCATTTCTTTAAACGAGGATCTTCATTTCTTTGTAGCTCTCGTTTACATGCCTCTTGAAGCACTAACATGGAAACACGGGTGAGTCTCTTCGCCTCTGTCGGGAATCGACATCGAGGCCATGATCCTTGTCATTGGGGAGATAATCGGTTTGGATGATATAAACATGTGGTCATCTTTGTTTCCACAGTCCCTATAGTTGCTGAAATAGTCGAGCATGGCCTTCTTTTCCCCCTCCTCACATGTTGTGTTTGTCCAGGTATCTCCCGTCGCCACACCGGCAGTTTGTATCTTTATAATATTCCTCCGTTCTTTAAGAATGTTGAACTGCTTACCGAACTTAACAAGCTTGGTTCCTTCACGAGGCGATAATAATCGTTTAAAACACATGTCCTTTCATCGTTTTTTTTTTCTTTTTTTTTAACAACTAACAACAACAAACGTTTAAAACAAGATCTTCACACCTTCCTTGTAATCTTGTAAGCCAGACTGGCATTCACTTCTGATGCATTGTCCAGGTAGTTATAGTGTATTTCAAGAAACCCTTCATAAGAACTTGAGATTCACCCTCACCGTCAGAATCCTCTTGTATACATTGTATATATTTTAAGATTTTTCAGATTCTTTCCCCCCCAACTGACAACAAGAACAATTCTAGAAATCCTCAGAACAAATTCTTGTTGACCTTTCAGTGCTATTATTCTCCATCAATTGCTTTTACTTTTGCCGTTACAGTGGAACCGAATTCTGACCTTCGACATGAGCTCGGAATGCAATCCATACCATACAATCAATGCTCCCTTATATTATATTTTTTTATTATTTTAATTTTTTTAGATTGACGGTCAGTTTGATATCAGTCAGTACCCCTTCAATAAACCACTTTATTTGGCTTGACCAGTCTCCTATCTCTACATCATGATATCTCTTCGTGATCATGCATCAGTTATACTAATTATCAAAACTTCGCAACATAATTGCAACAAAAGTTCATTTTAAATTATGATGTCTTCACTGCAGAGTCTCCTGTATCAGAGACGAGAATGCGTGTCACCCCTCCCTGGCACTCCACAGCAGATAGCCACCATCTGGAGGGCTTTTTACTCCACCTGCGAATACAACACTTTGGCACGCATTCTATTATTACAAAGCCAACAGATTTTCGAATCCTCTCCCTCAATGGTGAAGAATCACTTTAAAATCAAGTAACTCTCCTATCCAGATCTGGATTCAGATTTTCACCAAAATCGAATCAATTCGTCATGGTCACACGCCCAACCTGTCCACCTCATTTTGTCTGAATGCAAGCATGTTCTCAGTCATTTACACTCTTAAGTCTTGTACAATTTAATTGATTTTCCTTATAATGCCGGCTATAGCTTGCCTATTGGTTGGCAAGTCAAATACGTGAGAAAAAGTTGATCACGGCATGCACAAAATGCCACTTAATTATTATATTTTCTTTTTTTCTCTATATTACATGTTATAACTCGCCCACTCTCACAAAACACCATGGGGATCCTTAACACTGACAGACTCATGCCGATACCTCAGTTTGTATTTAAAATAAATACAATATATTGAATATTCTGCTATGAACCTTATAATGTTTTTTTGATTTTTTTTTTTTAATCAAAAGTTCCATCTTTGGAGGGGCACAACATCAATGGCACAGTCACGTCCCTCAAAAAATGACAGCTATCCAGCAGCGAAGCTGTCATACACATTAAAGAATCTGCCTATAAAACACTGGGACGACAATCCAAAGCTCGGTGAGTATTCACGTCCATCCCAACGTCCATCCGAGGGACAGCACACACCCGGATGCATTGCCTGCCTGCGAAACACCATGATGGCAATTCGTAATCGGGCTATGAAGTTCAAAGGCAAATTGATACATCTGCTGTACAAAAGCGTTCTTACCCCTGCTCTTATTATTGGGTCGCCGAAATAGGTGACCCTTATTGTCAGTAATTCTGTCTGTTTGTTTGGATGTTTGTTCGTTTGTCATCAGCATAATTGGTAGTAAACGTGGGTGGATTTTGACCAAACTCGGGTGGTCGGTACATCTTATGACCGAGTGCTTTGGAAATTGTGATGGTTGCTAGGGACGCTTTGGTTCCCTAGCAACAACCGAAAAACCTTCAAAATCGGTACCGTTCACGCGAAATCAATTCCGAAAGCCATTATCCCACGTAGGGTTATGAAATTTGGCACGAATGATCTACAGGTGTTGCTCTATCAAATATACTCCGGTTTTGGTGATATATGGAATACTTTACCCGCAGCGCCCCCTACAATTAGGGTATGAGCGAAAATTGGCGAAAATTGAAGGCCCCCTAGCGACCAGGTGAGTGCATTGATACGAATGAAACTTTGCAGGTTCATGGTACTCAATGAGTACTACAACTTTGCCTCAGGACATATTGACCGATTTCGCTTTGGTCAGGGGTCAAAGGTCAATTAGTACAAAAATCGATAATATGCGAGAGCTGGAGGTGCCTTTGCGCCAAATGCTACTCTTCCTTGGGTTATGGTCGGATGGTCATGAACATTCACACTAATCGTCTGGAATACATTGTGCACAAACGATCGAGACGGATTCTCGATTTAGATCTTTGTTCACCCACAGCACCCCCTCGAACTTTGGGGATTTCTGATTTCAAACTGCATTTTCGGTATTTTTCATTCAAATGGATACCGAGTAGTTATCAGTAGATGGAACTGGATGAGATTTGATTTGCATAATCTAAAGGTGATTCCCTATCCACTATGCGACATCCATTTTGCTCTATATCTTATAGTTTCCATGCTCGGCGACCCATCGCCGCCTACTGGCTTGTTGAGGTTATTTCCCTGCTCCAGATGAGAATCCTGGTGATTTGATCAAAATCTTACAAGCAAAACCATCGCTAATAATAATAATAATAATAATCACAAAATAATAATAATACAATACAGTCCAGTACAGTACACTGTATTAGACATCATAATTTCTGAGCCTTTGATCATTTTAACGTGATAAAACAATTTTCATATCTTTTTCAGAGCATAATTTCATACCACTTGCACAGAAGGCCTTCAGAGCCATCCCATAATACCGTGCACACTATATTGGCTACATTTACCTCCTCGGAAAAGACAGCATCAGTAAGTCTACAATCCATCACGTTTTATTTCCTTACTCTGATCCACTGCAATGGAAGGTTATGCTCTTGCTTGCCCGGCCTGACAACTAACATGGCGCTCAAGCAAAACCATCCTTACATTTGTATGTAGACGTCACGACTTTTTTTTGTATACATTGTCGAGATTCGTATGAGAGCGACACACAGCGCACAGCAAGGGGGGCATGAGGCAAGAGGGGAGGGAGTGGGAAGGACAAACCAGTGGGGAACAGAGACATTAGGAGATCTGTGGAAGGGAGAGGGATGGGGTGGGGAACGTGGGGTATACAAGATGGACATTACAGGGACTTTCAGGAAGGAAAGTAGGGAATTTGAAGGAGGTGGGTAAGGGGGGATTAACGAGGGTAGAAAAGATCGAAGATTTGGATGGGGGATTATAAGAGGTGGTGGTGAATAGCTGTTTTGAAGGCCTCGAGGGAAGAATGGGATTGAACAGAGTGTGGGAGTTTATTCCAAAGGCGGGGAAAAAAAAGGAATGAAAGCGTGAAGGTGAGCAGTAATTCGTGATTTTGGTAGTTTTACCAGAATGGGGTTGTTGGCGGACCTTGAGCGCCCTGCGGAAATATGGTGGGGACAAATCGCAGACACAGCAGGGTGGGCGAGACTGGAGAGGAGACGGTTTAAGACAGAAAGACCTGCCTGTGGTGAGAGAGTGAGCGGCCCAAAGACTCAGCCTCATCGCGGGAGATGCCATTGATCCGAAATGCCTTGTTTTCCACAGCGTGAAGCTGAGAAAGGTGGGAGACAGGAGCACCAGCCCAGAGGGGAGAGCAGTACTCCATCACGTTGTGGATGAAAGCTTGGTAAGTGGTCAGGAGCTCAGGTGGGCTGAGGAAGGACTTTGCACGACAGAGGATTCCCAGTCGATGAGCAGCTTTGGAGGCCAGGTTTGAAATGTGGCTTTCCCAAGAAAGATCATGGCAGATAGTGAGACCCAGAAGCTTGAATGAAAGGATTTTTTCCAGAGGTTTGTTGAGAAAGTTGATGGGGGGGGGGGTGGTGGATCAAATTGTACAAATCAAATCAAATCAAATCGTGGAGGTGTTCTAAATGATCCTTTCAGAGAGACAAAGTGAGAGTGTGAGATTTCTCCGGATTGAAAGACATGTTCCACGTGTTGGACCAGTTTGTGATTTTACCCACCCACATCTGCAGTGAGCGAAGAAGTTGCTGCTCTGAGGGATGACAGATGGTTCAGGAGAGGGTGGAGTCATCAACAAAGAGATAAAGTGTTTTCCAGAGAGTCGGAGAGATCATTGATGAAAACAACAAAAAGAACAGGGCCCAGAACGCTGCCTTGAGAGGATGAAAGAACTCCATTTAGGGCCACACGTTGACTGCGACAGGAGAGGAAGTCTGCGAGCCATGACTGGAGATGGCCTTGGATACCAGTGGAAGAGAGTTTGGTGAGCAGGGCAGGGTGCTTTGGAGGACCGAAAGGGGAGGAGGCTTTGGGTGCAGGGGGTGGGAGGAGAGGGGGAGGGTAGGACAAGGGAGGAGTGGGGGAGGGAAGGAGGGTTGTTGAAAGAGTGTGGGGGAGGGGGCCGGATGAGGAGGAGAAAAGGCTCTGTGGTACTGGGGGAGAGGGGGGCAAGAGATGGGGCAGAAGGCAGTTGAGGATTTGAGGAGGTGGGGTGATGAGATGGAGGTGAGAGGGCAGGGGAAGGAGGCAGCTTTGTGGATGAGAGGGGGGCCGGGGGAAACTTTGTGATGGGTGGGTGAGGTGGGTGAATGGTGGGAGAAGGGTGAGTGGGGAGTTTTTGAGAGAGGTGTGGGGGAGGCTTGGAGGGAAAAGAGTGGGATGGTTGCTTTGAGAGGGAGGGGTGAGAGGTGTGAGTTGGCACTGAAGGTGGAAAAAAAGAATGGTTGATGGAAAGTGAACACTCATGGCAAACTGGGGTTTTAATTTTTTTTTAGGTTAGAGATGCGATTTAACACAATGCAATAGAGGCAAATTCAGAGAATGGAGAGAAGAAACGCTGCAACAGTTGGATTTTTTTAGGCAAGGAATGAATGAAAGGTCGAATTGAGAGCAGTCTGTTGAAATAGAAGAAGAGTAGTGCATTATGATACAGTAATGAGTACCACATGTGTGAAAGAGGAAGATGAAGCATTATAAGAGATCGTTATTATTGTTATTATTATTATTTTATTATTGTTTGAGACAGTTTTCATCAGATTAGGTCATGGAAAGGTTGTAGAAAAAAATCATGAGGAGAATGGTGAATTTGGATCGGTAAACGTCGAGGGTGGAAACAGATCACATGGTTGTGGGAGAAGCACGTGGCTACGGGAGGTGTATAGTCAAAAGTGAATTTATTTATTTTAAATAAGGATTGCATAACATTTGGAAAATGAAGGTTAAAGTAAAATCGTGGAGGTGTATGGTGAATTTGGAACGGTAAACGCAGAGTGAAACTGATGGGTTGATGAAAAGTACCAGGAAGAGGGTGGAGAGACACACGTGTTGCAGGAGGTGTATAAATCGAAAAGATACAAGGAAGATTATTAATTTTTGATGTATTTTTGAAGAACAGGTAAGATTCGGGAATGGAAGGTTGTAGGAAGACATCGTGAAGGTAATGGCGAGAGTGGGTTAGTTCAAGTAGAATAAAGATGGCGTGGGAAGAGGAAGAGAAAGAGGAAGAGGAAGAGGAAGAGGAAGAGGAAGAGGAAGAGGATCAGGATCAGGATCAGGATCAGGATCAGGATCAGGATCAGGATCAGGATCATGACTCATGGGTATGCATGGAGAAAGGTAGTTTTTTTTGTTTGTTTGTTTTGTTTTGGATTTAAGACAAGAAACAGAGTGTTTAGATTGGGAGGGATGGGGGACGTTGGGAAAGTGTAGAAAATAGGAATTGAAGGTAATAGGGAGAGAATACAAATAAAAACGATCGTACACCGAGAGGGAAAGGATGGGTAGGCCTCAAGGAACCCGGTAAGACAAGGTCGACGAAAACTCACAAAATAGCACGATTTTTGAAACAAAACCGAATTACGAACACACAGTGACGTGTAGTTGAGAAAATATACAGTTAAAATGGGACATATAACAACCAGAAACTTAACTTTCATAAAGTCAGCAGAGAGCCCTGAGAGAGAACTGCCGAAGCTCAAAAACCAGAACCGCAAAGTTTGATGTTTTCACCACATTTTGCATAATCATACTGAAATCTGCCCAGCTGCAGTGGGTGCCAGTTGGCATCGATGAACTGGTGAAGGATTGTGCCCACCATGACCTCGGACATATCTACGATTAAGCTTGTTGGTGCCTCTGGCTTCGGATGAATCAAGAGTGAGGCATTGGCCATTGTGGAAGGATGACAAGGCTGACCATGGGACCACTTCATAATGCTACCAGTTGTGAGTAACTCGTTCAGTAGCTGCAGTGTTGTAGCTGCATTTGAAATAAATTGATGGTAAGAGTTGACAATGCCCAAAATCTCTCACAGTCGGCATTGAGATGACAGTAATGGGAAATGCCAAATAATCTGTACCTTCTCCTCGAGAGGACGGATGCCTGAGCCATTAACACAGTGTCCAAGGGAATTCAACTCCTGAACACCAAATATGCACGTTGTGGGATTGATGACCATGCCAAAGTCCTGCAATCGGGTGAAGAGGAGACAAAGGTGTTCCTGATGCTCTTCTGCGGTTGTGCTGGCGATTTAGAATATCATCCACATGGCCGGTCAAATGTTTGAGAACACCCCCATTTTTCCAGTTTTTCCTGAAATTTAAGCAGTTTAATGTATCAATGCACTCTAAAATTAAAGCAAAGAACAAATAAACAATTGCAGATAAAAAAGAAATCATGGAATCGTTTTGTTGAACAAAATTTAATCTAAATTTTGGACTCATCAAAGTAGCCACCTTTTGCAGATATAACAGCTGAACATACTCGTGGCATTCTTTCAGTAAAGGAAATCAAATATTGTTCGGAAAGTTCTTCTCAACACTGTTGCAGAGGTTCCCACAAATGTGTTCCACTTGTAGGTTGCTTTGCTTTCACCCTTCTGTCCAGTTCATCCCAAACCAGCTCGATGGGGTTTAAGTCTGGAGACTGTGCTGGCCATTCCATGATTTGAAGCCTACCGTCTTGTTCTTTTCTTCTATGGTAGTTCTGACATACCGTGGAGGTATGTTTTTGGTCGTTATCTTGCTGTAGGATGAACCCTTGACCAACTAGGCGTAAACCAGAGGGTATTGCATGGCACTGCAAAATGCTGTGGTAGCCCTTTTGGTTCAGGGTGCCAGTAACTCTGTGCAAGTCGCCGACTCGATCCAGCAAATGAGCCCCAGATCATCACACTTCCTCCTCCATGTTTGATAGTTGGTGTCACATACTGAGGAACCATCCTTTCACCTACTCGACGGCGTACGAAAACCCTGCGTGATGAACCGAAGATTTCAAATTTTTATTCATCGGTCCATAAGACCTTCTTCCAGTTTTCAGTTGTCCACTGGCAACTGTCATGTCATGAAGTTGTGTTCATGGCCCATGCAAGCCTCTTTTTCTTATTTTGCCATCTTAGCAATGGCTTTCTTACTGTCACTCGACCTGTCAAAC
The DNA here is from genome assembly GCF_056783735.1 of Eptatretus burgeri. NCBI lineage: Eukaryota > Metazoa > Chordata > Myxini > Myxiniformes > Myxinidae > Eptatretus > Eptatretus burgeri. The sequence goes on from NC_140961.1 coordinate 29,887,880, forward strand.
CTGCAGCTTGAAAGTCTTCTCTTAACAGTTGAAACTGAGACTTCCTTACTTCGACCAGTGTTAAGTTATGCTTGAAGCTGATGTCCTGTGAGCCGCCTATCACGCAAGCTGTTGACTCTCAGAAACTTGTTTTCTCATTGTGTTGTGGCTTTGGGTCTGCCAGACCTCTTCCTGCCAGAGTTTCCTCCAGTTTCCAACTGCCTTTTGATGGTGTAGGAAACTGTACTCCCTGACACCTTGGCTTTTTGCAATTTCTTTAAAGGAAAGACCAATACTTTTAAGGGTTATAATGGTCTGTCTGTCTTCCTTTGTTAATTGTCTTTTTTTCGCTATTATGATAGCAATATACCACTTCCTGCCGTGCAATATTGTCCAAATAATGCTTCAGAGGGTGGAGCAACACAGTCTGTTCCAACACTGCTTTTATACAGAGGGTTTGTAACTAATCAACAAAAGTTGGGACACCTGTAGCAATTGTTTCCATCAACTTTCAAGGCTTAATTTACTTCCACTGAGCTGCAGAACAGCTGCAGTTGCTAACCCATTACTTGCTCTCTGAAAAGGGCCTTTTTTCAGAACTCTGAAATTTACATTATTTTTCAGTTTTTGGTAACCTAAACTTTTTTTTAACCACTGGTAGTTTACTGCTTAGCTTTGTACCATTTCAGGTTATTTGCTGGACATAAACTGCTTAAATTTCAGTAAAAACTGATAAATTGGGGTGTTCTAAAACTTTTGAGCGGAACTGTATATATCGGGCCCTGAGGGGGTCAACGGGGGTTTCCCCCAGAATATATATTTGCTTTCTTCTGTGAAACTATACACACACAATTTCGATGAAACTCGACCACAACCTTCATCACTCGTGATGTGCCAAAGTTTGTTCATGACATTAAAAAAAAATGGTCGAAGGGGGTGTGTGTTGGTGGCGGTGCGGGGTGGGGGGGGAGGGCTTCCCCCCAAAATAGGTATTTGCTTTCTTCTCAGAAACTACACACACAATTCTGATGACAATTGACCACCACCTTCATCACCCGTGATGTTCCAAAGTTTGTTCACAACATTAAATAAAAATCCATAGGTATTTACTTCTCCGTTACATATTTTGTAGGTCATCCATGCCTACCAGTGGTTCCCTGGTTATCTTGACCAGCCGCTATCAGGTGAGCACCCAGGAGTATTGCCCATATGTTTATTATGTAATGCTGTGACGTTGGCCGATTTCCAAGAAGATGGAAGATGCCTGAAGGCAAATGACAAGGTGAAAAGGGCAGAAGGAGGAAGTGCAAGAGCAGCAGAGCAGGTTTTCAGGACATGTAAAAGTCCAGTTTTATTCAGAGTCGAGGGTTTCCAGAAATTTTTCCACTTTTTTAGGCATAAAAGACACAGAATTCAGGAGCATTTGGGTATGACTAGGTTTTATGGTTTTTAATTTATGTAGGGCACACACACACACACACACACACACACACACACACACACACACACACACACACACACACACACACACACACACACACACACACACACACACACACACACACACACACACACACACACACACACACACACACACATTATTAACCTCCGCCATCGAAGATGGATGGAGGTTACTGTTTTCACCCCTTTCTCTTTGTTTGTTTGTTTGTTTGTTTGTGAACAGTATTACGGAAAAACTCCTCGACGGATTTCGACGAAACTTGGTGGGGGAGTTAGGTCTGGTCCAAGGATCATGCCATTAGATTTTGGACTTGGTCCAAAATCCAATATGGCCGCTATGGCGGCCAATTTGAAAAAATATTTGAATTTTTTTTTTGCATTTATACATGTTTTAAGTGATTTCCAACCCCCCCCCCCAAAAAAAAAATTGTTAGAGAAAAAAAGAATTTTGTACATTTTTTTTTTCAACAAAATTTCGATTTTTATCCCCTGCCGCGTGGCGGAAGGGGAATATTGTTGTCACCCAGGGCGTCCGGCTGTCCGTCCGTCGGTCCGTCCGTCCGGGCGTCAACATTTATAGCTGTGAGTGCGATAACTCATAAACTGTTCGCCATATCGATTTGAAATTTAGGTCACACATGAACCACCTGAAAAGGAAGAACCCTATTGATTTTGGGCGTGGCCGGATCCAATATAGCCGACTGGGGCGGCCATCTTGAAAAAAGTTTTTTCGCCATATCGATTTGAAATTTGGGTCACACATATACCACCTGAAAAGGAAGAACCCTATTGATTTTGGGCATGGCCTGATGGTATATTTGATGGTTCACTCAAGTGAACCTGATGATGGGCGTGGCCCCATCTCTGATGGTATATTTTTTTTTGCATTTCTTCATTTTATAAGTGATTTCCAACAAAAAACATGCCAAAATTATAATTGCGGCTGATTTTGGAACTTCAGGTGGATATACCCACGTAAAATCAATTTCTGTCTCAAGGAATCTAGTTATGACGAATGAATTGAGTATGTAAAAGTTAAAAGGGAAACTTGCAAACTATAACTCTGTGAGCACTGTTGACATCAAATTGAATGAATAGGATATCAGGTTCACTTGAGTGACCTTGCAGTATTGGCGGCGGAGGTTTTGCACTCTACCGAGTGCACCCCCTCTAGTTGTAGATTGTTTTCTGAGCTTTTCATTTTGGTTAACAATCTTTATTAGTTCAGTTTGAAGTCTTCTGAAATGCCTTCCAGTTCAGTGAAAACATTCTAAATTTCATTTGATTCGCTTGCAGGGCTTTTGCTGAGCCCACTGGGGAAGCTTAAAGCTTATTTATATGGCCCCCCAATATAAAATTCCTGATTACACCAGTGCCAGTGGGGTGCTGGTATTGACCTTTGGCCCCGGGAAGCACAAACCCTAACTATGCCACTGGTGTGGAGGTATCACGGTAGCCATGATCGGTGCAATGGTGTTCATGAGATGATCAGCTCGGTCCACGCTGGCAGGTCGGATGTGGCGTGGTAAACGTTACAAAAACAACTCATGAAGGAGTGACTGGTTAAAGGTGGCGTGGTGGTTGCCGAGAAGCTGCTGCATGTGATGCAGTTGTTATGTGGGTCTTCGATCACCTAAATCATCAGCTGTAAGAAGTTGTTGAAAGCGGTGGTGCTCAGAGGCAGTTGTACGCTTTATGAGCGCAGTCTTCAACGTCGTTTATGGAACATTGGTTGAAGGTTAAAGTAAAATATATCTCTCCTCCATCACAAACTCTGGTGATAAGGAGGGAATAATGTGTTTCTTCTTCTTCTTGTGTATGGCAGCGTGGCTGTAGGGTAGCTATCACTTTGTTGGGGCACAACTGTGCTGCTGATGCTGTGCCCCGAAACCAGTACACTGGTACTCATTTTGCCAACCTTGGAAGGATGACAGGCTGAGTCATCTCCACCTGGTGTTAATTCAGTGGCCAACGGGGTTCAAACTCAGGACCCTAAGATCCCAAGCCAGCCACCCTTGCCGCAAAGCCAACACCAGGCTTAGCAATGTATTTGAACCACATCAACTCAGTCGTAATGTATCAGGTGTCTAATTGAGCTTTGACTAGCTTAGTAAACCACAACCTCGAGTTGCTAAGCCAGAATGGTGGCGGCTTTATCAAAATCACTGCCACCGATGAAGCAGGTTGAGCATCTAGGATGTTCATAATTGGCTGTTCATTCCCAGCGACTGATTATGTGCTTGCAAGTCCTTGTCCATCCATTTAAAATCATATTGAGGTAATCAATTTAGCATGAGAGAAAAAACATCTGAGACATTTGGATTCCAAGTTCATTCCTTTACAACTTGGCAAAGGTTCCTCTTTGTAACAACCAAAATCCCCGCCAGAAATCCTTTACATAAAATAATCACCTGGGTTGTGTTTCGTTGGCAAGCATCTTGTTATCACTTTCCAAGCCAGTTATCCCATATCAACCACTTTGCAAGCCACTCGGTAAATGGAGCAAGAGATTAAGAGATATTTCCTTATATTGGTATAAATGACCGTCATAGTCCAATTCAATATGATACTCTAACCATTGAAATGTTTACAGGCATACCCATGTAATGTATACTCATATTCTTGAAACGTGCATTTCATGCTTTAATTTTTATAATATTTTTCATCCTAATGTTTCAAGATCTACAAATATGCAAAACTCATTACTGCCCACTCTGCAATTCCCAAAATGCACAGAGGTAGGGTGCAGAGATAAGCTTGGCAGGAGGTTCCTCATTCTGACTCCCCATTTATTGGGTCGCCGAAATAGGTGACCCTATTGTCAGTAATGCTGTCTGTTTGTTTGGATGTTTGTTCGTTTGTCATCAGCATAATTGGTAGTAAACGTCGGTGGATTTTGACCAAACTCGGGTGGTAGGTACATCTTATGACCTAGTGCTTTGGAAAGAGTGATGGTTGCTAGGGACGCTTTGGTTCCCCAGCAACAACCGAAAAACCTTCAAAATCGGTACCGTTCACGCGAAATCAATTCCGAAAGCCATTATCCCACGCACGGTTATGAAATTTGGCACGAATGAGCTACAGGTGATGCTCTATCAAATATATTTCGGTTTTTGTGATATATGGAATACCTTACCCGCAGCGCCCCCTACAATTAGGGTATGCGCGAAAATTGGCGAAAATTGAAGGCCCCCTAGCGACCAGGTGAGTGCATCGATACGAATGAAACTTTGCAGGTTCATGGTACACAATGAGTACTACAACTTTTCCTCAGGACATATTGACCGATTTTGCTTAGGTCAGGGGTCTAAGGTCAATTAGTGCAAAAATCTATAATATACGAGAGCTGGAGGTGCCTTCGCGCCAAATGCTACTCCTCCTAGGGTTATGGTCGGATGTTCATGAAATTTCACACTAATCGTCTGGAATACATTGTGCACAAACGATTGAGCCGGATTTTCGATTTAGATCTTTGTTCACCCACAGCACCCCCTCGAACTTTGGGGATTTCCGATTTCAAACCGCATTTTCGGTACTTTTCATTAAAATGGTTACCGAGTAGTTATCAGTCGATGGAACTGGATGAGATTTGATATGCATAATCTTAAGGTGATTCCCTATCCGCTATATGACATCCATTTGCTTCTATATCTTATAGTTTCCATGCTCGGCGACCCATCACCGCCTACCGGCTTGTTTAGCTTTCTTTCTCTCTTCCTCATACTCTGCAGCTGCTGCTAACAATCAATTCACTTGGGGAAGTTGGTGTCATAAGAACATAGAGTAAAACGGAAAATGATGGCCCGGACAGCATTTGCTCGTGTAAGACGATATCATAATTTACATGGAGACCAAAATGTTGTTTGGTTGTGCCGAACACTCCATTCCATTGGAGTACTTGCATGAGCGCTTTAAATCAAGCAAGCCACTTGGTAAACGGTAGTAAGCGCTTGCTAACGTAACACACCCAGATGAACCAAAGCTAAAACATATAAACAAATTAACATATAAATTGCCAAAGGCAAAATAATGCCACCACAATATAATAACCATTCACTTTTGATTTATATCATGTTTTATTATTTATATCATGATTTATACATATATATATATATATATATATATATATATATATATATATTTATATCATGAATACATACCCCGCACAGTCTTGAAGGACTTGGTGCGTGCCAACTTCTTTTTTTTTGACGTTTTTATATTTTTTTTGTTTGATCCAATATGGCTGCCAGACCACGGGACTGACGACGTGATCTTTATCAAACCATATATCCCATGGGTAGTTGATCGATGAGTTACATTTTGCAGTGATTGGTTAAGCGGTTTCTCTGATGAAGATTTGGATACCCGGAGAATGTAACAAAGTAAACTTGTAAAAGGGAATTTTTTTTTAAATTATTCTTTTGTACACAAAGTTGAAGCCCGTGAGAGGAGTATTTGCTCAAAAAAGGTGATTCAGTTATCCTATTAACTATATTAATAAGTGTGTGTGTGTCTTCCCCAGCTCCAAAACCATGAAACTTTGCATATACACAAAGAAAACTCCAAGGAAGTGCATGAGAGAAAATTGTGTGTTTCAGTCAATTAAAACACCCCTTTTGAAGATAATTAACAGCCTTATTTAATTATATCCTTGATCAGGTGCATCCTCGGTCACCTCACACTTTGGGGTCTTCAGACATCTCCTGGGTGACCTCGCTGGGGTTGGAAGCCGCCATGTTTTTAGATCCTCGTGGAGGATCTCTAAGTCTTACTCACATTGTTGTTCTTCATCTTCTTCTTGTGGACTTTTTTGTTTCACAACCTACAGTTTTCATCGAAACTTCTTAAACTTGGCGTATATATGTAAAAACACCCTGCGCAGACAGTAACCATCTCCGATTTTGAAAATTCCTCCGAGAAAAAAAAGTTATGACGTCAAAATATCTCCGCTAATGGAAATCGCCTAAAAAATTATCTCCGAAACTAGGCAAGCTTTTTGAATTCTGTTTGCGGGAATCGAACAGGGCATTAGCAGAGATGAATTACCGCACATATGATACATCACTATGACGTCATATCATTTTTTATGACGTCATTCCTATTTTTGACATTTTTTGTTTCACAATCCACAGTTTTCATCGGATCTTCGTGAAACTTGTCATGTATATGCAGAAAGCCCACACGCAGGCAGTAACCATCTCCGATTTTGGAAATTCTTCCTGGAAAAAAAGTTGTCATAATATCGCCGCCAATGGAAATCGCCGATACCATTATATCCGAAACTAGGCAAGCTGTTTGAATTTTGTTTGTGGGAATCAAGCCGGGCATTAGCACAGATAATTTATCGCAAAGCTGATACATCACAATGACGTCATATTCATTTTATGACGTCATCATTAAGAGGACGAGGATCTTAGCTCATTTGAGCTTCTTTGGCCTGCCATCCATGTCTTGATTTGGAACATGCTGTAATGATTTATTAACGATAAAGTTTTTTTTCACTTTCCTCACTCATATAATCGAATGCCTGTTCATCATAGCTAAGAATCGCTGCATACATCACTTTTGTAAGTGCTATAGTTTTCAAATTCGTCGCTTGGAGCGATTTCATCCATGAAATGATGCAATTTTCCACAATCTACTCGTGAACTAATTAAAGTATATCATCTTAATATTATTTCGGTTTTGAGGATCAGATATCGTCCGGACTATGTAAATGTCGAAATCTGGAATGAAATCTGATAATTCAAAGCAATAACAAGTCTTCTAACTCAGCCGACATACCTATTTACTTTAGCAAGTAAGGCTATGTTCCCTCCTCTGTAAAAATACACAAGAAAATGTGAAATTTCCAAAGCATTAAACTTATCTTTTTCTACTCTTTGGAGAATTATATTGAGTGAACAAAAGATTTAAGATTGTGCCAAAATAAACCAGCTTCATTGAGTTATATGACAATTCACTGCTTGACCTCATCCCCTGTCCCCCAGAGGGACTGCTTATCCATCGTGTCTCCCAGATCTGTGTCCAAATTTTCGTAGGATTCATGAGGTGCTATCCAGGGAATCGAAGCAAAGCTGGTGAAAAACGAATGTTTTAAAATAAAGCGAAAACGTTTGCGCGGACCACAAACAATGTAACACGTGGCCTGTGCACAGAGGAGCAGGCAATGTAGCGGATTATCTGCAATGTTTATATCACGGGAAATTGAACTTTGCGAATTCTCTACGGTTGTTCTACGTTGAAGAGTAACTCTTTTGTGGATAAACTATAAAGTTATTATTTGAACGAATTCATTTAATTTATTTAACTGCTGCAGGCATGGTGAAGACAGGTTTAAAAGTTAAAGGGATCCTATATGGTATGCAGCCACTGCTTGGCCAGTCGTTCCTTATCAATCTTTTAATTGGAGTGCTTGCTGGAGTGCTTAAGCCACTTGCCGAGCGCTCTTCAATCGATAGCGGCACCGCGCCACATTATTCTGAGCGAATTGTTCACTCACTGCGGATGCTTTTGCCGCGCCACATCATTCAGAGCGAGTGGTGAGGTTTGTGCTCCACCACCTTGAGTAAGTGGTGAGGTTTGTGCTCCGCCATCCTAAGTAAGTGGTGACGTTTGTGCTCCGCCATCTTGAGTAAGTGGTGAGGTTCACGCTCCGCCATCCTGAGTAAGTGGTGAGGTTTGTGCTCCGCCATCCTGAGTAAGTGGTTTGGTTCTTGCTCCGCCATCCTGAGCAAGTTGTTGTGAAATAACACCCGATTTCTAAGCCGTTTGCCATATTAACATGTTTTCTAAATTACCGAGCCAATTTTTTTTTCCACCCGTCACTCGCAGCTGTTCATAAAGATTAATGTTTGTAAACATATCCCTGAAACATCTTTTTCAACATTGTTTTCAACATTGTTTTTCAGTGAATGCTACTCAAGGTTTTTGGGTTGTCTACAGTCCGTACTGTAGTCGATAATCATACTGACTCCAACCTGCCGATTCTTGTAAAATTGCAGATATCGGCTAAGCACTAATGTGTGTCCAAGCGGTGTTTGTCTCCGGACGTGTCCAGGCCGTGTTTGTCTCCAGGCCGTGTTTATAGTATGAGCGCGAGAAAATGGATTTCAGACATTATTTTGTTTCCATATTCACTGTTATTCGATGCAGAATCATTTTTATGAGACTATGAATCGTAATTAACTCTCCACTGCACGTCTGCCTTCCCTTCCTTTCCTTTCACCTCACACTGTCTTGCCTTTTCGACACACCTCCTCGCCCCCCTCCCTCCTCTCTCCTTTCCCCTCCACCTCTCCTTCTCTCCCCCCCCTTAGTATCTGTCAGTGAAGTGACGGGTGGTGTTTGCTCGTTGAGAAGAAAACCTATAATGCGTGCATGGTTGGCATGGACCACGAGAAGGTGGAGCGCATATGGAGGTGGGGTAATTTAAAATTTTTATTTCAATGCAATGTATAGATATTAAAATAAAATAAAAAATTCTCCCTTTTTTTCTATACCATGTTTATACGAGTGGAGGAGTATTTGCTCAAAATTGATGATTCACTGATCCTTTCATTTACAAGATATACCTAATGATTTTGAGCTTTTCCAGGTGTCGGGTCTGGGCCATGCAAATGAGGTACTAAGTTAAACAAAACTACGCTGAATATAACTCTGGTCTCGTGAACCAGATGAGTGGAAAAGAGAAGGACAGTGTTATGATATGAATTAAACTTTTTCCCCCAAACCTCAACGAAAATAAAACAAAAAGAAGCACAGGAATATTTGTCACCACCATTTCTGAGCATATCTGGAAGGTCATGCAAATAAACGTTTGTATAACAGTTAATGCACAACAAACATCAAGCCAGGTCCCCCAAACCTATTGAGTGTATTTCAGGGCCACCTTTAACACATTACATCAGTTCTTCAAGAGTGTTGTTTGTGTCCTTTATGATGTCCTTAAAAACAGTAAGTTTCCTGTTGGAACGATTTTCAATTTAGTTTGACTGTCACACAGGCAGACAGAGCAAAAATTATCTTGCTCCTGTCTGCACATGTGCAATCGGGACCAATTCAGAGCCAAAGTACTGTTAAACTACAGGTTCGTTTTCCGATTCATGTTCTGATTCTTGTCCAAAATATCACATGCAATTTAAATAAAGTTCTTCCTTGATCATAAACTGACTTTCGTGTCCGGACAGACGGACAGACAGAAGTGAACCACTTGCTTAAATCTGCTTTACGCGGGGTAATAATTTTTACGGTTTATCTTGATAATGACGATGGTTGAGGGGGATGGGGAATGATTAAATAAGTGCAAGATATATCTGTGTACAGCACATAACTATCACAATCACGTGTTATCATTTCCTTTAAACATCCGAATAATTCCTTCATTCTTCAGTCTCTCCAACACTGTGGTTTCAATACTTGCATTGTGGTTTTCCCAAGTTGTACCTTTGTAGTTTTTGTCAAAATAATGAGGCCACTGTTTGTGGGCGTCCATTCCAAACCCATACAAATCCACCTGAAATGAAAAAAAAACAAAGATTGAGCAATTCCAACAAATCCTGTTGCATTATTTGGTGCTACCCAGATATAAAATTTTCAAAGCAGAAAGTACAGGGAGGGAGGAGGGGTGGGGTAGCTGCAGGAGCTGTAGGTGGGGGGGGGTAGAGCAAGGAAGGAGGCAGGTGGGGAGAGCAACACCTTACCAAATGTCGCTGTACACTCTGGGAGGTGGGGGGTGGGAGCGAGGAGGGGGAGTGGGGTTGGGAGGAGGATAGCATGAGGGGAGGGGAAGGAATGCAGCGAGAAGGGAGGGAAGGGAGGGAAGGGAAGGCAGCGTGAGATGGTGGGGGAGGCAGCGCGAGGTGGTGGGGGAGGAGGCACGAGGTGGTGGGGGGAGGAAGCACGAGGTGGTGGGGGAGGCAGCGCGAGATGGTGGGGGAGGCAGCGCAAGGTGGTGGGGGAGGCAGCGGGAGGTGGTGGGGGAGGCAGCGTGAGGGGAGGAAACGGCAGCGTGAGGGGAGGGAACGGCTCCATGAGGGGAGGGAACGACAAGGCAGCATGAGGGGAGGGAAAGGCAAGGCAGCGCGAGTGGAGGGAATGGCAAGGCAGCGTGAGGGGAGGGAACGGCAAGGTAGCATGAGGGGTGGGAACGGCAAGGCAGCGTGAGGGGAGGGAACGGCAAGGCAGCGTGAGGTGAGGGAACGGCAAGGCAGCGTGAGGGGAGGGAACGGCAAGGCAGCGTGAGGGGAGGGAACGGCAAGGCAGCGTGAGGGGAGGGAACGGCAAGGGAGCGTGAGGGGAGGGAACGGCAAGGCAGCATGAGGGGAGGAAACGGCTCCGTGAGGGGAGGGAACGGAAAGGCAGCATGAGGGGAGGAAACGGCTACGTGAGGGGAGGGAACGGCAAGGCAGCGTGAGGGGAGGGAACGGCAAGGCAGCATGAGGGGAGGAAACGGCTCCGTGAGGGGAGGGAACAGCAAGGCAGCATGAGGGGAGGGAACGGCAAGGCAGCATGAGGGGAGGAAACGGCTCCGTGAGGGGAGGGAACGGCAAGGCAGCGTGAGGGGAGGGAACGGCAAGGCAGCATGAGGAGAGGGAATGGCAAGGCAGTATGAGGGGAGGAAACGGCTCCGTGAGGGGATGGAATGGCAAGGCAGCATGAGGGGATATAACGGCAAGGCAGCATGAGGGGAAGGGATCGTAGTGTAAGGGGAATGAAAGTCAGCGTTAGGGCAAGGGAGGGAAGTGGGAGGGGAGGGAAGACAGCATAAGAGGAAGGGAAGAAAGCATGAGGGGAGGGGAGGCAGTGTTTCAGCGTATTAACGGGCAATAAAACATGCCCAAGCAGCAACGTTTTTCTTTTTAACTCCTGTGTTCGACATAAAACTAGGTGGAAAATCTTCCTCCTTCATCTTCTTCTTCACTTGGATTCAGAAAACGCTACTTATACACTGCCTTTTTAAGGATCACAAAGCAGATCACTCTACTTGCAACACAGGTGAGAAAAGGATACGAAAAAGTAGCTGATATTTAAAAAATTTGTTCGCATGATTTTTTAAGGATGAAAGTTAATTTTTATTCCGTATTTTTATTTTTAAGCAATTACGCGAACATTGGTATTCCCATTAGCAAAGCAGCGTGTCTGATTTCTAGTGGCTTTGAAATGAACAACCAAGCAGCTTGGTAAGCGCTCGCCAAGTGGTTTAAGCACGCCAATGGAATGGCTGGCTTGGCAAGTGATTACCGGTCGCCAATCGGTCATATAAACCCATACACCCGGAACCGCCCAAGCAATGTCCAAATTGGTAAAATGAACACTTCTTTTTTTTTTAGCAGTCAGAACTGCTACTACATTAAAATCTGGAGCTTAAATTTTGTAATTCAGCTTAGTTTGATATTCTCGAAGTTATGGCATGTGCGGAAATGAAATATAGCCAATGACGCTGGTGTCTCCGGGCGTTTATATGCATTGCAATGTATCCAGTAATTCACAGGTATGATGATGAAGCATTCAATTATACAAGTGAGGAAAGTGGGGGGGGGAGGGGGAACTTTACTGTTAAGAAATCATTGCAGCCTGTTCCAACTCAAGGCATTGTTGAGGAGGCTGAACAAAATGGCTAATTAAATCTCAGTGAGGTAACCAAGGATGCACCTGAAGACCCAATTGAGAGCAAGATGGCTGAGGATGTGCCTGATAAAGGATATAATTAAATAAAGCCATCCTAAGGTGGGTGGGAAGTTTCACAAATACCTCAATACAATTATGATTTTGATTTTCCATCCACACAAAGCTGCTCCCTGATCCGGAAGTAAACACCAATCATGAGTTCGGCAGAAACATTTGTTTCTTTGATAATATCTCAATACAATTGCGGTTTTGAGTTTCCACCTGAACGACCCCGCTTTTATTCATGCTAAGGTGGGTGGGAGGTTTCAGAAATTTCTAAATACAATTATGATTTTAATTTTCGATCCATTAGAAGTGTTTTGTATTTGCCCTTTCTCGCCAGAAGATTTGTCTGTATTGGATGTCACGTGAGAACGGCATCTATATTTGTTAACCTCACGAGTGTTTATATTTTGTTGTATTAATTTGTGATTGGAATGATGCTGTGTGGAATGAAAAGAGAGAGAGAGATTGAGTTTGAAGCAGAATTTAAAGAAATATGTGAGCATTCCACCCCATGACATTCGTGGATTTCGGCATTGCTTATTCGCCGTTTCCGCATCTGTTTGCTTTTGAATGCTCGAATGTGCAACACATACCACAAGAGTTCAAAATGCCAAGGAAAAACAATAGAAAAATTGTCTTATCGAGAGGAAGGTCTGTTGCTCAAAAGAAACAAAGGCAGAGATGGGATGATGATGATGATAGGACAGAAGAACAGGCAATAAACACCGAGGCTCACAGACAGGCCAGAAACAGAAGGGAGACAGAACATAAATGAGTTTGAAAATTACCAGACAGCCAGATATGTGGGAAGTCGTGAGGCAGCTTGGAGAATAATGGAATTTCACCTAGATAAATGCTTTCCTCCAATTGTGCAGTTGGCAGTTCACCTGAAGAATTGTCAGCGAGTGTACTTCATTGAGAACACTGCTCAACATGTAGCCAGAGGGGAGGCACCAAAAAGCACATTGATGGAATTCTTCAAGCTATGTCAGATGGACCTGTTTGCTCAAAACCTAATGTATGCTGACCTGTCCAGATATTATTCTTTGGACAAGTCAAATAAAGTTTGGTCCAGAAGAAAGAAGGACCAATGTGTTCCTAACAACAATGGCATATTTGAGGCACAAGCACTGGGGCATGTCTACACAGCGAATCCCAAGGTGGGTGAGTGTTACTACTTGCAGCTGATTTTGCATGAAGTGGCCGGTCCTACTTGCTATGAAGATTTCAAGACTGTTGAAGGGGAGGTGTCAACCATTCCAGTAAGCCTGTCAAAGGTGTGGACTTCTCCAAAATGACAATTATCTACATCAGGCCCTCTTGGAAGTAGCTGCAGCCCAGACTCCATGCAAGCTCAGACAACTATTTGCTCATTTCTGGCAGCCTGTGAACCAAGTGATCCCAAGGCACTGTGGCATGAGCATAAGCACAATCTGTGTGAAAACCTGTTGTATCATGCCCAAGTGGAGTTATACATGCCAGAGTTGGAGCTGACAGTTGACATGGTGAATGAGTGACTGTGTATGATTCAGGACTTGGTGCAGCAGATAGGTGTCAAGGAATGGAGTGATGTAAAATATGTAAAAACAGATGAGGTAGATGTAAAAAAAGATGAGGAATCCAGTCTATCAAGAAGTTTTGCAGTGAATTAAATTGTCTGCGTGTACACGTTAGAGGGATTGGCATTCACCATTATCCATGTGTAAACTTTACCGTCAGCATCACGCCACGTTCGCTTACTATATATATATATATATATATATATATATATATATATATATATATATATATATATATATATATATATATATATATATATATATATATATATATATACAGTATATAGATTCTTCCAAAGACGTGGAAGAATTGAGATTCGACATCTTCAGTAAGCGAGCTGCTACTGGGAGCATAAAATCTGAGAAACTCCCCTCGACAACAGGAGCTGCAGCACAGCACTCTCTCCGAGCTTACCTCCAGACTAGAGACTGGCTGATGCTGCAAAGTCCATCGTTGGATGCCCGGGACTATGGATGGCAACTCACTGAGCAAGGATATGCACCAGTCCCTTCTACAGACCCCATTGCAGCAGACTACCTCCTGACGTTTGCCAGCTGCAACTGTGTGGGGGAATGCAGCTCACTCAGGTGCTGCTGTAAAAAGCAAGGAGTCAAATGTATTTCTGCTTGCGGCATCTGTCATGGTAACTCTTGCCTGAACATAAACCAGCTGGATGACAAGAGGAGTGAGGAAGATACTGGGGAGTTTGGTGAATAAGATTCTAAAAGCTGACGAAGCAACATTTCCATTGAGCACAGTTCTGTTAAAAATGTCAATGAAATACATTTTCTATGATCAAGGAGTGTTTTTTTTCTCAAAAATAATCGTTGGAATCAATTCAGCACCCCAAAAACCCCTAGTTAGACATCTCACAAGTCAATATTGGGAAAAGTTAATTTTCCAGTTTTTTTCCCACAGACCGTCTGAGCACCCGAACTTTGATTGGCTCCCCAGAATTTTCCACAAGGATTTGGGTTTGCACTAATTGATAGGTGTTAGTAGACACCTAGATGAATACGTTAATGAAGAAATTTTTTGGTAAGCAATTTTTTCACAGATGGTCAATACAATTTGCTAAAATTCCCTTACTAAAGCTATTAGCACCCTCTGGCTGTAATGGTGAGCATCAGCCGCAGATTATGTTGCACACGGTGAAACCGCATTTTGCCCTCATGAAGGAGCCTTTTTATGTATAAAACAAAACAAAACATTTAAACAGCCTGAGATATGCACCTTGACCCCATGGCTAAAGTACGCAGTCCAACAAGACTCCCATTGGCATACACTGCCCCTGAGCCCGAAGGCTGAAGCACATGGTCAATCAAACACACATATCCTTACACTGATGGGTCAGAATGTACGGTCATGCAATTGGAACCCTCCATAGGAGTGAGTCTCCATGGCTTTAATGGCATGCTGTCCTGAATTTGGGTTAACTTACCCTCGGCAGGATGTTCATTTACCCTCGACACATACATATGGAACCAATGATGACCACAGTCATTGTTTAAATGCACCCTCTGGCTGCAATAGTGAGCATCAGCCACAGATTATGTCTCACATGGTAAAACCGCATAATATGCAAAGAAAAAAAAACTGTTTTCCACCCAGACGATTGTTCCTGCCAATGCAAACCAAAAAAAAAGGACCACTGGACCTGCAGATTATCTGGGCCCTGGCCTAATGCTGTAACCTAAATTTGGTAGAATTCTGACTGGTGGGTCTGGTAAGGAAGATTTTTAAAGGAATTTACACGGTTTTCCAAACTTTTTAGGAAATCCACCGTTTTGACACATTTCCGGTCATGTGATCAGCATATTTTGTCAGGTCAGGCCAGATGAGATCTGTGACTTGCTACAGGTATCATGTAAACCTGTAGTAACCTGTTCCATGGTCGGGTTGTCGGTGACTAAACTGTCTCCCCTACCAGGTTTTTCTGGTGAGGAGGGTGTATGACATGGACACCCAGCAGGATGAAGAACAAAACCTGTCAAAACCTGTTTCACGCTGTAGAAACCAAGGCATTTCGGATCATTGGCATCTCCCGCAATGAGGCTGAGTCTTTGGGCCTCTCACTCATTCACCGCAGGTTGGTCGGTGGTCTTTCTGTCTTCTACCGTCTCCTCTCCAGCCTCGCCCCCCCCCCCAGCTCTCTCTGAGATTTGTCCCCACCACATTTCCGCATGGTGCTCAAGGTCCGCCAACAACCCCCTTCTGGTAAAACTACCAAAATCACGAATCACTGCTCACCTTCACTCTTTCATTCCTCCTTTTTTCCCACCTTTGAAATAATCTCCCTCACTCTGTTCATTCCCATTCTTCCCTCCAGGCCTTCAAAGCAGCTGTTCACCACCACCTCTTATCATCCCCCATCCAAATCCTCGATCTTTTCTACCCCCGATAATCCACCCAAGCCCACCTCCTTCAAATTCCCTGCTTTCCTTCCTGAAAGTCCCTGTAATGTCCATCTTCTATTCCCTATGTTCCCCGTCCCGTCCCTCTCCCTTCCACAGATCTCCTAATGTCTCTGTTCCCCACTGTTTTGTCCTTCCCACTCCCTCCTCTCTTGTCTCATGTCCCCCATGATGTGCGTTGTGTGTTAGCTCTCACATGAGCCTCGACAAGGTATACAAAAAAAGGCGGAGGAGCTCCTTGTGAGCCAAAGGCCATCCATGTTGAGTACCCAACTGTGTCTGCGGACGTCCTCCTGCAGTTGGGTTACTTCTTATTAAGAGGTTGGTGGCAGGATTTGCACTCCCGCCACCATAAAATCCTTCATTCCGCAAAACATTCAAGAAGCATAAAAAAATCTGAAAACCCACTCCATGGGAGTACCTCCTGTGTAGCTTCCCTTCGCAGGGAAGCTCACTGGATGATGAGATTGGGGCAAAGCCTTCGGGACCCCCAATCTCTGAAGATAGGAGGGAAACAACAGGGTAACATTCCCGGGACAGATTGCAGGAGAGTGTGTCAGGGTGGTGCTGAGGTGTCATCCACCAGACGGTGGTCTCCTTGGGTTAACCTGAGGCGGTCCCTTCAGGTGGGTGCCTGGAATCTCCTATCCTGAAGAGAGAATATCATCTGTCTCTGTTATCATCTGAGCTCAAGCGTTTAGACATCGGTATTGCAGCACTCTGAGGTCCAGAGACCGGATTGCAAAGAGTTCATGGTGGGTGGTTACACCTACTATTGGTCTGGTCGCTTTGATGGTTACCATGCCCAAGGAGTTGCTGCACCTGTGTCCAATAAGTTGACTACAATAATTGATGTAACACCGGTCAACGAGCGTATTATGAGATTAAGGATTCGTCACTCCTTGGGTGTCATTTCCCTGGTCTCTGTTTATGCTCCGACTGAGGCGAGTGACCTCACCATGAAGGATGCATTCTATGCCACGCCCGAGTCTGTGGTTGATCAGTGCCCCAGACGAGATACACTTCTCATCTTGGGGGATCTAAATACATCGAATGGAACTGATAGGGATGGTTATGAGACGTGTGTTGGTCCCCATGGTTCTGGAACTGTGAACCTAAATAGCACAAAGTTTTGGTCTTTGGGTGGCTGGTTCATGGTTTCAGCACCCACAAGCTCATCGCTGGACTTGCTATACCAACGCTAACGGCGTGGCAAAGGAGATTGACCATATCCTCGTTGATGGGCACTGGAGGATGACCCAGAACTGCAGGGTCTACCGGAGTGCTCAGTTTCTCAATACTGACCACAGGCTTGTTGTAGCAACTCTTAAGTTGCACCTTAAACCCAGAAGAATGGTACCATCCAAGCTGAGGCTGGATGTTGGCAAGCTCAAGGATGAGAGGGTAGCTGAGGAGTTTGCGAACAGGCTGAGTGGAGATTCTGGGGGTCTGGGTGCCTTGGGGGATCCTGAAGAATTGTAGAGTGTCTTCAACACCACCGTCCATGATGTTACCGGTGGATGTCTTGGAACTCACCAGAGGGCGAAGAAGAATTTTGTCTCTCACGGGACACTGGATACAATTGACCAGAGTCGCAGGGCCAGGCTGAGTGGCTAAGCTGAGCTGTTCAGGGAGCTGAGGTGTAAAACTGTATGTGCACTTAGGGTGGACAAGGAGGCCTATGTGCGAGGAATCTGTGAGGGGTAGAGCATCACCTGTGGTCAAGTGATTCTCATCCTGCTTACAGCGGAATTCGCGCATTGTGTTCGTCCAAGACCGACCCCCGGTGTACTGCAGTTAGAGCAGAGGGTGGTGGGCTCTTGACAGAGGAGTCCGAAGTGAAGGCCCGCTGGGCCGGTTATTTTAAGTGGTTGTACCAGGCTGATATTTGAGTGGTTGAACCAGCTGCAGAGTTGGACGTCAGGGGTGTTACAATCCCTGCTGCTCACCCACCAATCAACTTTGGTCCACCTTCATTTGTGGATACACAGGCCAGTGACTGCGGTGAACCAGTTGAAATAGGGTAAAGCTCCAGCGATCTGTGGCATCCATTCTGAACTTCTCAAGGCTGGTGGAAATGCTGCACTCATGTCGTTGCATGCAGTTCAATTCTCTGCCTGGAACACAGGCATCATCCCAAATGACTGGACGAGGGAACTTGTTGTCCCTCTCTGGAAAGGGAAAGGTGATCGCTGAGACTGCAACAACTACTGAGGGGTGACGCTGCTCCAAATGCCGGTTAAGGTCTTTGCTCAGATAATTCTTGATGGGGTTCCCCTCCATCTGCTTCAGCACCAGCGTCTAGAGCAGTAAGGTTTTACACCAAAGAGGTTAACGATTGAACGTATCCTTGCTCTTTGGGTCCTCACCAAACGCAGACAAGAGTTTTGGCAGGGGCTGCTTGCAGCCTATGTTGATCTCTGTAAAGTTTTTGATTCAGTGAATCAGGATGTCCTCTGGAGGATTCTTGGTCTTCGTGGGGTGCCACCAAAACTGATCGATCTGATGTCTGAACTATACTCTGGTATTGATAGTGCTGTGAGATGTGGTGGTCCCATCTCTGACTTATTTCCAGTTGTTACTGGAGTTGGTCAGGGGTGTGTACTGGCCCCCACACTTTTCAGCACTTGTAATGGATTGGATTCCGGGGAGGATGTCAGAGAGATCAAGCTGTGGTGCATAGTTTGGGAATATCAAGATCTCTGACCTTGATTTCGCAGATGATGCAGTCATCTTTGCGGAGACTTTAGATATCCTTTTGGGAGTCCTCGAGGTGCTGATTGAGGAGTCGGAGCCACTGGGATTATGAGTTTCCTGGGTCAAATCTAAGATCTAGGCTTTCAATAACATCTTGGATGCTGCGCTCCTGTCTATCCCTGTTTGTGAGGATGTTGAGGTCGTGGAGAGATTCACGTACCTTGGCAGTGATATTCATGTTTCTGCCTGCTGTGAGTCAGAGGTCAACAGACGTCTGGGTTGGGCTTGGGGAGTCATGAATTCATTTGTTCATGGGGTGTGCGGCTGTCGGTACCTGTGCGGGAGGATGAAAGTCTGAGTCTGCAGGTCCTTGGTCCTTCCAGTCTTGCTCTATGGATGTGAGACTTGGACTCTGTCCAGGGATCTGAGATGGAGACTTAACTCCTTTGGTACCACGTCTCTTCGGAGAATCCTTAGCTATCGCTGGTCGGACTTTGTGTCCAACAAGCAGTTGCTGAGAGAGACTCCAATGAGATTTTTTTTACCTGCATAGTCTGTGAGCGTCAGCTGCGGCTGTATGGACATGTGACTCATTTTGCTGATGCTGATCCTGCTCACCATATTCTTCCAGCGAGGGAGTCTTGTGAGTGGAGGAGGCAAAGGGGCTGACCACGTGCCTCGTGGTTGCAGCATGTTGATCAGCATCTCAAGAAGATGGGGATGGGCCAGGCACTTGCCTGGGGGATGGCCAGACGGAGGCCCCTGGAGAACCGGCAGAAAATGGATGCAGTGACGCACTGCTCTGGCGCATGCTCCCATACCTGAGCTGACCTGATTGGCATGACTTCCACAATTTTACACCACGGCTCTTTTCTAAATTTGGTAGCATTCTGATGGGTGTTTCTGGAGAAGAAAATTTTTGAAGGAATTTATGCGATTTTCCCAAAAGTTGACCAAGTCGGCCATTTTGACACACTTCTGGTCACGTGATCCGCATTACTTCAACAATATTATTAAAATCCCTACCCTACCATAATGTTGCAACCAAAATTTGTTGGCATTCTGACAGATGGGTCAAGAGAAGAAGATTTTGGAAGGAATTTGTGTGACCGCCATTTTGACACACTTCCGGTCACGTAATCAGCATGGCCTCGGCAACTTACCATTCGGACCGTGTCCAAATGTTGTGACCCAAATTTGGTAGGATTCTGACTGGTGGGTCTGGAGAAGAAAATTTCTGAAGGAATTTATGCGATTTTTCCCCAAAATAAACAAGTCGGCAATTTTAACACACTTCCGGTCATGTGATCAGTATGGCCTCGGCAATTTAACTTCAGAAGACTGTCCTAAGGTTGTAACCCAAATTTGGTAGCATTTTGACAGGTTCCGCCTCGAGAATAAGATTTTGGAAGGAATTTACTAAGTCGGCTATTTTGGCATACTTAAAGTCATGTGACTGGAAAGAACTTCGCAATTCCTGTTATCAGACAGGAGAGGAAATAAATATTTGAATTATGATTGGTGTAAATCATGACAACATGGCAACTCGCATACTTATCCTCAGTTAAAACAAGCATGTCTATGTATCAATGCATGGTGAGGTGTTTTAAATTGCACAGTGGGAGTTGTTTTGAATTACATGGAGGGGAGGTGTTATTAATAACATGACGGATACGTCGTAGTGATGTATTTTTAATAATGTGGTGGTTATGCGGTGGCCAGCTGTTTTTAATACCATGGTGGTGATGTGCTTTTTATAATTTGGCAATTATGAGGTAGTGAGTTGTTTTTAATACCATGGTGGTGATGTGTTTTTAATAATGTGGCAATTATGAGGCAGTGAGTTGTTTGCAAATACCATGGTGGTGCGGTGTTTTTCATAAGGTGATGCTGAGGTGTTTTTAACCTCGTGGCGGTGAGGTTTTTTTTAATCACGTGGTGGTTACGAGGAAGTGAGTTGTTTTTTAAAACCATGGCGGTGAGGTGTTTTCAGAACGTGGTGGTTAGGTGTTTTTAATAATGTGGCAGTGAGGTGTTTCTAATAATGTGGTGGTGAGGTGTTTTTAATAACGTGGTGGTGAAGTGTTTTTAACTGCATGGTGGTGAGTTGTTTTTAATAACGTGGCCCTGAAAGGTTTTCAATCACACGGTGTTAAGGTGTTTTTAATCTCGTGGCGGTGAGGTATTTTTAACCTCGTGGAGGTGAGGTGTTTTTTATCACGTGGTGGTTACGAGGAGGTGAGTTGTTTTTTAAAACCATGGCGGTGAGGTGTTTTTCATAACGTGGTGGTGAGGAGTTTTTCATAACGTGGTGGTGAGGTGTTTTTAATAATGTGGCAGTGAGGTGTTTCTAATCATGTGGTGGTGAGGTGTTTTTAATAACGTGGTGGTGAAGTCTTTTTAACCGCATGGTGGTGAGGTGTTTTTAATAATGTGGTGGTGAGGTGTTTTTAATAACGTGACTGTGAGGTGTTTTTACTAATGTGGTGGTAAAGTGTTTTTAATAACGTGGCCCTGAGAGGTTTTTAATCATACGGTGGTGAGGTGTTTTTAACCACGTGGAGGTGAGGTGTTTTTAATCACGCAGTGGTGAGGTGTTTTTAATAACGTGGCAGTGAGGTGTTTTTAATAACTTGACTGTGAGGTGTTTTTAATAATGTGGTGGTGAGGTGTTTTTAATGACGTGGAGGTGAGGTGTTTTTAATAAAGTGGCGGTGAGGCGTTTTTAATAACGTGACTGTGAGGTGTTTTTAATAACGTGGTGGTGAAGTGTTTTTAATAACGTGACTGTGAGGTGTTTTTAATAACGTGGTGGTGAAGTGTTTTTAATAACCCGGTGGTGAAGTGTTTTTATCCGCATGGTGGTGAGGTGTTCTTAATAGCGTGGCCCTTAGTGGTTTTTAATCGCACGGTGGTGAGGTGTTTTTAACCACATGGAGGTGAGGTGTTTTTAATCACACAGCGGTGAGGTGTTTTTAATAACGTGACTGTGAAGTGTTTTTCATAATGTGGTGATGAGGTGTTTTTAATAATGTGGCGGTGAGGTGTTTTTAATAATGTGGTGGTGAGGTGTTTTTAATAATGTGGCAGTGAGGTGTTTCTAATAATGTGGTGGTGAGGTGTTTTCTAAAATGTGGTGGTGAAATGTTTTCAACCACATGGTGGTGAGGTGTTTTTAATAACGTGGCCGTGAGGTGTTTTTAATAATGTCGCAGTGAGGTGTTTTTAAAAATGTCGCAGTGAGGTGTTTGTAGTAATGTGGTAGTGAGGTGTTTTTAATAACGTGGTGGTGAAATGTTTTTGACCGCGTGGTGGTGAGGTGTTTCTATTAATGTGGTGGTGAGGTGTTTTTATAACGTGGTGGTGAGGTGTTTTTAATAATGTGGCATTGAGTTTTTTTTTCTAATAATGTGGTGGTGAGGTGTTTTTAATAACGTGGTGGTGAAGTGTTTTTAACCGCATGGTGGTGAGGTGTTTCTATAAATGTGGTGATGAGGTGTATTTATAACGTGGTGGTGAGGTGTTTTTAATAATGTGGCAGTGAGGTGTTTCTAATAATGTGGTGGTGAGCGGTTTTTAATAACGTGGTGGTGAAGTGTTTTTAACCGCATGGTGGTGAGGTGTTTTTTTTTTTTGATAATGTGGCCCTGAGAGATTTTTACTCACACGGTGGTGAGGTGTTTTTAATCACGCAGCAGTGAGGTATTTTTAATAACGTGACTGTGAAGTGTTTTTAATAATGTGGTGATGAGGTGTTTTTAATAATGTGGTGGTGAGGTGTTTTTAATAATGTCGCAGTGAGGTGTTTCTAATAATGTGGTGGTGAGGTGTTTTTTAAAATGTGGTAGTGAAATGTTTTCAACCGCATAGTGGTGAGGTGTTTTTAATAATGTGGTGATGAGGTGTTTTTAATAATGTGGCAGTGAGGTGTTTTTTTAAAATGTGGCAGTGAGGTGTTTGTAATAATGTGGTGGTGAGGTGTTTTTAAGAACGTGGTGGTGAAGTGTTTTTAATAACGTGGTGGTGAAGTGTTTTTGACCGCATGGTGGTGAGGTGTTCCTATTAATGTGGTGGTGAGGTGTTTTTATAACGTGGTGGTGAGGTGTTTTTGTCATGTGGCAGTGAGTTTTTTTCTAATAAAGTGGCGGTGAGGTGTTTTTAATAACGTGACTGTGAGGTGTTTTTAATAACGTGACTGTGAGGTGTTTTTAATAATGTGGTGGTGAGGTGTGTTTAATAACGTGATGGTGAGGTGTTTTTAATAACGTGGCTGTGAGGTGTTTTAATAATGTGGTGGTGAGGTGTTTTTAATAATGTGGTGGTGAGGTGTTTTCAATAACATGACTGTGAGGTGTTTTGATGTGGTGGTGAAGTGTTTTTAATTACGTGGAGGTGAGGTGTTTTTAATAATGTGGTGGTGAGGTGTTTTTAATAAAGTGGCGGTGAGGTGTTTTTAATAACGTGACTGTGAGGTGTTTTGATGTGGTGGTGAAGTGTTTTTAATAACGTGACTGTGAGGTGTTTTTAATAACGTGACTGTGAGGTGTTTTTAATAACGTGGTGGTGAAGTGTTTTTAATAACGTGGTGGTGAAGTGTTTTTATCCGCAGGGTGGTGAGGTGTTTTTAATAGCGTGGCCCTGAGTGGTTTTTAATCGCACAGTGGTGAGGTGTTTTTAACCACGTGGAGGTGAGGTGTTTTTAATCACGCAGTGGTGACGTGTTTTTAATCACGCAGCAGTGAGGTATTTTTAATAACGTGACTGTGAAGTGTTTTTAATAATGTGGTGATGAGGTGTTTTTAATAATGTGGTGGTGAGGTGTTTTTAATAAAGTGGAAGTGAGGTGTTTCTAATAATGTGGTGGTGAGGTGTTTTTTTTAAAATGTGGTGGTGAAATGTTTTCAACCGCATGGTGGTGAGGTGTTTTTAATAATGTGGTGATGAGGTGTTTTTAATAATGTGGCAGTGAGGTGTTTTTTTAAAATGTGGCAGTGAGGTGTTTGTAATAATGTGGTGGTGAGGTGTTTTTAAGAACGTGGTGGTGAAGTGTTTTTAATAACGTGGTGGTGAAGTGTTTTTGACCGCATGGTGGTGAGGTGTTCCTATTAATGTGGTGGTGAAGTGTTTTTATAACGTGGTGGTGAGGTGTTTTTGTCATGTGGCAGTGAGGTGTTTTTAATAAAGTGGCGGTGAGGTGTTTTTAATAACGTGACTGTGAGGTGTTTTGATGTGGTGGTGAAGTGTTTTTAATAACGTGACTGTGAGGTGTTTTTAATAACGTGACTGTGAGGTGTTTTTAATAATGTGGTGGTGAAGTGTTTTTAATAACGTGGTGGTGAAGTGTTTTTATCCGCATGGTGGTGAGGTGTTTTTAATAGCGTGGCCCTGAGTGGTTTTTAATCGCACGGTGGTGAGGTGTTTTTAATCACGTAGTGGTGACGTGTTTTTAATCACGCAGCAGTGAGGTATTTTTAATAACGTGACTGTGAAGTGTTTTTAATAATGTGGTGGTGAGGTGTTTTTAATAATTTGGCAGTGAGGTGTTTCTAATAATGTGGTGGTGAGGTGTTTTTTAAAATGTGGTGGTGAAATGTTTTCAACCGCATGGTGGTGAGGTGTTTTTAATAATGTGGTGGTGAGGTGTTTTTAATAATATGGCAGTGAGGTGTTTTTTTAAAATGTGGCAGTGAGGTGTTTGTAATAATGTGGTGGTGAGGTGTTTTTAAGAACGTGGTAGTGAAGTGTTTTTAATAACGTGGTGGTGAAGTGTTTTTGACCGCATGGTGGTGAGGTGTTCCTATTAATGTGGTGGTGAAGTGTTTTTATGACGTGGTGGTGAGGTGTTTTTGTCATGTGGCAGTGAGTTTTTTTCTAATAAAGTGGCGGTGAGGTGTTTTTAATAACGTGACTGTGAGGTGTTTTGATGTGGTGGTGAAGTGTTTTTAATAACGTGACTGTGAGGTGTTTTTAATAACGTGATTGTGAGGTGTTTCTAATAACGTGGTGGTGAAGTGTTTTTATCCGCATGGTGGTGAGGTGTTTTTAATAGCGTGGCCCTGAGTGGTTTTTAATCGCACAGTGGTGAGGTGTTTTTAACCACGTGGCGGTGAGGTGTTTTTAATCACGCAGTGGTGACGTGTTTTTAATCACGCAGCAGTGAGGTATTTTTAATAACGTGACTGTGAAGTGTTTTTAATAATGTGGTGATGAGGTGTTTTTAATAATGTGGTGTTGAGGTGTTTTTAATAATGTGGCAGTGAGGTGTTTCTAATAATGTGGTGGTGAAATGTTTTCAACTGCATGGTGGTGAGGTGTTTTTAATAATGTGGTGGTGAGGTGTTTTTAATAATGTGGCAGTGAGGTGTTTTTTAAAAATGTGGCAGTGAGGTGTTTGTAATAACGTGGTGGTGAGGTGTTTTTAATAACGTGGTGGTGAAGTGTTTTTGACCGCATGGTGGTGAGGTGTTCCTATTAATGTGGTGGTGAGGTGTTTTTATAACGTGGTGGTGAGGTGTTTTTGTCATGTGGCAGTGAGTTTTTTTCTAATAAAGTGGCGGTGAGGTGTTTTTAATAACGTGACTGTGAGGTGTTTTGATGTGGTGGTGAAGTGTTTTTAATAACGTGACTGCGAGGTGTTTTTAATAACGTGGTGGTGAAGTGTTTTTAATAACTTGGTGGTGAAGTGTTTTTATCCGCATGGTGGTGAAGTGTTTTTAATCGCATGGTGGTGAGGTGTTTTTATCTTGCCAAAACGAGGTTTTTGCAAGATATGTTAGTCAGCTTGTATGTTTCTTTTTTGTTGTTTGTTTGTTTGTTTGTTTGTTTGTTTGTTTGTTTGTCTGTAATCACATATAAAAAATTCTGCAGAGCACAGTTATCATTGGAAATTTTTGTAACTTCGCATATCAGAGGCCTATAGAGGTCCCTTTCAGCGCATAAAATTTCGAAGGTCAAGGTCAAAGGTCAAGGTCACTTTGTCGCAAATTAGGGGAGTCGACGAAACCCTTATTTTTTGAGTAATTTTGATCGGATCGTCTTCAAACTTCATGGGAATATTGTTCATGGTCTGGCGCTCAGCTGATTAATTTTTGGTGGCGATTGGCCTTGACCTTCATGGTTAGTGCCTGAGGTCAAACATATTTGACCCCAAGGTCAAATTTTCAAGTTTTAGGAACCATATCGTGTGGTACATCAAATTGAACACCTCGATGAGTGCTTTCTAGATATGTCAAGCTTGAAACATTATGACGTCATTTGGTGACGTTATGAGGAAAACGCATATTTTTCATGGTTACTCTGTAGAACGATTCTCATCGGAATCTCTCGTAGGCAGATATTCCTCAACGAGTTTCCTCCTGGTTGATAGCAGCTCTGTTCACCTCAGTGTGACCTTAAAGAAGTCGCACGTGGTCACCTTTTGGCAAGATACAGGTCACCCTGCGGGTGACATTGGTTTATTTAATTTTTTTTTTGATCACGTGGCCCTGAGAGATTTTTACTCACACGGTGGTGAGGTATTTTTAATCACGCAGCGGTGAGGTGTTTTTAATCACACAGCGGTGAGGTGTTTTTAATAACGTTGTGGTGAGGTTTTTTTCATAACGTGAGTGTGAGGTGTTTTTAATAATGTGGTGGTGGTGTTTTTAATAACGTGACTGTGAGGTGTTTTTAATAAAGTGGTGGTGAAGTGTTTTAATAACGTGGTGGTGAAGTGTTTTTAACCGCATGGTGGTGATGTGTTTTTAATAACGTGGCCCTGAGAGGTTTTTAATCACACGGTGGTGAGGTGTTTTTAATCACGCAGCGGTGAGGTGTTTTTAATAACGTTGCGGTGAGGTTTTTTTTAATAACGTGACTGTGAGGTGTTTTTAATAATGTGGTGGTGGTGTTTTTAATAACGTGACTGTGAGGTGTTTTTAATAAAGTGGTGGTGAAGTGTTTTAATAACGTGGTGGTGAAGTGTTTTTAACCGCATGGTGGTGAGGTGTTTTTAATAACGTGGCCCTGAGAGGTTTTTAATCACACGGTGGTGAGGTGTTTTTAATCACGCAGCGGTGAGGTGTTTTTAATAACGTTGCGGTGAGGTTTTTTTTAATAACGTGACTGTGAGGTGTTTTTAATAATGTGGTGGTGGTGTTTTTAATAACGTGACTGTGAGGTGTTTTTAATAACGTGACTGTGTGGTGTTTTTAATAACGTGGTGGTGAAGTGTTTTTAACCGCATGGTGGTTCGGTGTTTTTACTAACGTGGCTCTGAGAGCTTTTTAAGCACACGGTGGTGAGGTGTTTTTAATAACGTGGTGGTGACGTGTTTTTAATAACATGGTGGTGAAGTGTTTTTAACCGCATGGTGGTTCGGTGTTTTTACTAACATGGCCCTGAGAGGTTTTTAATCACACGGTGGTGAGGTGTTTTTAACCACGTGGAGGTGAGGTGTTTTTAATCACACAGTGGTGAGGTGTTTTTATCACACACCAGTGAAGTGTTTTTAATAACGTGGAGGTGAGGTGTTTTTAATAACGTGACTGTGAGGTGTTTTTAATAATGTGGTGGTGAGGTGTTTTTAATAATGTGGTGGTGAGGTGTTTTATAACGTGGTGGTGAGGTGTTTTTAATAATGTGGCGGTGAGGTGTTTCTAATAATGTGGTGGTGAGGTGTTTTTAATAACGTGGTGGTGAAGTGTTTTTGACCGCATGGTGGTGAGGTGTTTTTTTTTTTTTGATAATGTGGCCCTGAGAGATTTTTACTCACACGGTGGTGAGGTGTTTTTAATCACGCAGCAGTGAGGTATTTTTAATAACGTGACTGTGAAGTGTTTTTAATAATGTGGTGATGAGGTGTTTTTAATAATGTGGTGGTGAGGTGTTTTTAATAATGTGGCAGTGAGGTGTTTCTAATAATGTGGTGGTGAGGTGTTTTTTAAAATGTGGTGGTGAAATGTTTTCAACCGCATGGTGGTGAGGTGTTTTTAATAATGTGGTGATGAGGTGTTTTTAATAATGTGGCAGTGAGGTGTTTTTTAAAAATGTGGAAGTGAGGTGTTTGTAATAATGTGGTGGTGAGGTGTTTTTAAGAACGTGGTGGTGAAGTGTTTTTAATAACGTGGTGGTGAAGTGTTTTTGACCGCATGGTGGTGAGGTGTTCCTATTAATGTGGTGGTGAGGTGTTTTTATAACGTGGTGGTGAGGTGTTTTTGTCATGTGGCAGTGAGTTTTTTTCTAATAAAGTGGCGGTGAGGTGTTTTTAATAACGTGACTGTGAGGTGTTTTTAATAACGCGACTGTGAGGTGTTTTTAATAATGTGGTGGTGAGGTGTTTTTAATAACGTGATGGTGAGGTGTTTTTAATAACGTGGCTGTGAGGTGTTTTTAATAATGTGGTGGTGAGGTGTTTTTAATCATGTGGTGGTGAGGTGTTTTCAATAACATGACTGTGAGGTGTTTTGATGTGGTGGTGAAGTGTTTTTAATAACGTCGTGGTGAGGTGTTTTTAATAATGTGGTGGTGAGGTGTTTTTAATAAAGTGGTGGTGAGGTGTTTTTAATAACGTGACTGTGAGGTGTTTTGATGTGGTGGTGAAGTGTTTTTAATAACGTGACTGTGAGGTGTTTTTAATAACGTGACTGTGAGGTGTTTTTAATAACGTGGTGGTGAAGTGTTTTTAATAACGTGGTGGTGAAGTGTTTTTATCCGCAGGGTGGTGAGGTGTTTTTAATAGCGTGGCCCTGAGTGGTTTTTAATCGCACAGTGGTGAGGTGTTTTTAACCACGTGGAGGTGAGGTGTTTTTAATCACGCAGTGGTGACGTGTTTTTAATCATGCAGCAGTGAGGTATTTTTAATAACGTGACTGTGAAGTGTTTTTAATAATGTGGTGATGAGGTGTTTTTAATAATGTGGTGGTGAGGTGTTTTTAATAAAGTGGCAGTGAGGTGTTTCTAATAATGTGGTGGTGAGGTGTTTTTTTTTAAATGTGGTGGTGAAATGTTTTCAACCGCATGGTGGTGAGGTGTTTTTAATAATGTGGTGATGAGGTGTTTTTAATAATGTGGCAGTGAGGTGTTTTTTTAAATGTGGCAGTGAGGTGTTTGTAATAATGTGGTGGTGAGGTGTTTTTAAGAACGTGGTGGTGAAGTGTTTTTGACCGCATGGTGGTGAGGTGTTCCTATTAATGTGGTGGTGAAGTGTTTTTATAACGTGGTGGTGAGGTGTTTTTGTCATGTGGCAGTGAGGTGTTTTTAATAAAGTGGCGGTGAGGTGTTTTTAATAACGTGACTGTGAGGTGTTTTGATGTGGTGGTGAAGTGTTTTTAATAACGTGACTGTGAGGTGTTTTTAATAACGTGACTGTGAGGTGTTTTTAATAACGTGGTGGTGAAGTGTTTTTAATAACGTGGTGGCGAAGTGTTTTTGACCGCATGGTGGTGAGGTGTTCCTATTAATGTGGTGGTGAGGTGTTTTTATAACGTGGTGGTGAGGTGTTTTTGTCATGTGGCAGTGAGTTTTTTTCTAATAAAGTGGCGGTGAGGTGTTTTTAATAACGTGACTGTGAGGTGTTTTGATGTGGTGGTGAAGTGTTTTTAATAACGTGACTGTGAGGTGTTTTTAATAACGTGATTGTGAGGTGTTTTTAATAACGTGGTGGTGAAGTGTTTTTAATAACGTGGTGGTGAAGTGTTTTTATCTGCATGGTGGTGAGGTGTTTTTAATAGCGTGGCCCTGAGTGGTTTTTAATCGCACAGTGGTGAGGTGTTTTTAACCACGTGGCGGTGAGGTATTTTTAATAACGTGACTGTGAAGTGTTTTTAATAATGTGGTGATGAGGTGTTTTTAATAATGTGGTGTTGAGGTGTTTTTAATAATGTGGCAGTGAGGTGTTTCTAATAATGTGGTGGTGAAATGTTTTCAACCGCATGGTGGTGAGGTGTTTTTAATAATGTGGTGGTGAGGTGTTTTTAATAATGTGGAAGTGAGGTGTTTTTTAAAAATGTGGCAGTGAGGTGTTTGTAATAACGTGGTGGTGAGGTGTTTTTAATAACGTGGTGGTGAAGTGTTTTTGACCGCATGGTGGTGAGGTGTTCCTATTAATGTGGTGGTGAGGTGTTTTTATAACGTGGTGGTGAGGTGTTTTTGTCATGTGGCAGTGAGTTTTTTTCTAATAAAGTGGCGGTGAGGTATTTTTAATAACGTGACTGTGAGGTGTTTTGATGTGGTGGTGAAGTGTTTTTAATAACGTGACTGCGAGGTGTTTTTAATAACGTGGTGGTGAAGTGT
This sequence comes from Eptatretus burgeri, assembly GCF_056783735.1. NCBI lineage: Eukaryota > Metazoa > Chordata > Myxini > Myxiniformes > Myxinidae > Eptatretus > Eptatretus burgeri. Next base: position 29,917,936 of record NC_140961.1, read on the forward strand.
TTTTAATAACTTGGTGGTGAAGTGTTTTTATCCGCATGGTGGTGAAGTGTTTTTAATCGCATGGTGGTGAGGTGTTTTTATCTTGCCAAAACGAGGTTTTTGCAAGATATGTTAGTCAGCTTGTATGTTTTTTTTTGTTGTTTGTTTGTTTGTTTGTTTGTTTGTTTGTCTGTAATCACGTATAAAAAATTCTGCAGAGCACAGTTATCATTGGAAATTTTTGTAACTTCGCATATCAGAGGCCTATAGAGGTCCCTTTCAGCGCATAAAATTTCGAAGGTCAAGGTCACTTTGTCGCAAATTAGGGGAGTCGACGAAACCCTTATTTTTTGAGTAATTTTGATCGGATCGTCTTCAAACTTCATGGGAATATTGTTCATGGTCTGGCGCTCGGCTGATTAATTTTTGGTGGCGATTGGCCTTGACCTTCATGGTTAGTGCCTGAGGTCAAACATATTTGACCCCAAGGTCAAATTTTCAAGTTTTAGGAACCATATCGTGTGGTACCTCAAATTGAACACCTCGATGAGTGCTTTCTAGATATGTCAAGCTTGAGACATTATGACGTCATTTGGTGACGTTATGAGGAAAACGCATATTTTTCATGGTTACTATGTAGAACGATTCTCATCGGAATCTCTCGTAGGCAGATATTCCTCAACGAGTTTCCTCCTGGTTGATAGCAGCTCTGTTCACCTCAGTGTGACCTTAAAGAAGTCGCACGTGGTCACCTTTTGGCAAGATACAGGTCACCCAACGGGTGACATTGGTTTATTTAATTTTTTTTTGATCACGTGGCCCTGAGAGATTTTTACTCACACGGTGGTGAGGTATTTTTAATCACGCAGCGGTGAGGTGTTTTTAATCACACAGCGGTGAGGTGTTTTTAATAACGTTGTGGTGAGGTTTTTTCATAACGTGAGTGTGAGGTGTTTTTAATAACGTTGTGGTGAGGTTTTTTTCATAACGTGAGCGTGAGGTGTTTTTAATAATGTGGTGGTGGTGTTTTTAATAACGTGACTGTGAGGTGTTTTTAATAAAGTGGTGGTGAAGTGTTTTAATAACGTGGTGGTGAAGTGTTTTTAACCGCATGGTGGTGAGGTGTTTTTAATAACGTGGCCCTGAGAGGTTTTTAATCGCACAGTGGTGAGGTGTTTTTAACCACGTGGAGGTGAGGTGTTTTTAATCACGCAGTGGTGACGTGTTTTTAATCACGCAGCAGTGAGGTATTTTTAATAACGTGACTGTGAAGTGTTTTTAATAATGTGGTGATGAGGTGTTTTTAATAATGTGGTGGTGAGGTGTTTTTAATAAAGTGGCAGTGAGGTGTTTCTAATAATGCGGTGGTGAGGTGTTTTTTTTAAATGTGGTGGTGAAATGTTTTCAACCGCATGGTGGTGAGGTGTTTTTAATAATGTGGTGATGAGGTGTTTTTAATAATGTGGAAGTGAGGTGTTTTTTTAAATGTGGCAGTGAGGTGTTTGTAATAATGTGGTGGTGAGGTGTTTTTAAGAACGTGGTGGTGAAGTGTTTTTAATAACGTGGTGGTGAAGTGTTTTTACCGCATGGTGGTGAGGTGTTCCTATTAATGTGGTGGTGAAGTGTTTTTATAACGTGGTGGTGAGGTGTTTTTGTCATGTGGCAGTGAGGTGTTTTTAATAAAGTGGCGGTGAGGTGTTTTTAATAACGTGACTGTGAGGTGTTTTGATGTGGTGGTGAAGTGTTTTTAATAACGTGACTGTGAGGTGTTTTTAATAACGTGACTGTGAGGTGTTTTTAATAACGTGGTGGTGAAGTGTTTTTAATAACGTGGTGGTGAAGTGTTTTTGACCGCATGTTGGTGAGGTGTTCCTATTAATGTGGTGGTGAGGTGTTTTTATAACGTGGTGGTGAGGTGTTTTTGTCATGTGGCAGTGAGTTTTTTTCTAATAAAGTGGCGGTGAGGTGTTTTTAATAACGTGACTGTGAGGTGTTTTGATGTGGTGGTGAAGTGTTTTTAATAACGTGACTGTGAGGTGTTTTTAATAACGTGATTGTGAGGTGTTTTTAATAACGTGGTGGTGAAGTGTTTTTAATAACGTGGTGGTGAAGTGTTTTTATCCGCATGGTGGTGAGGTATTTTTAATAGCGTGGCCCTGAGTGGTTTTTAATCGCACAGTGGTGAGGTGTTTTTAACCACGTGGCGGTGAGGTATTTTTAATAACGTGACTGTGAAGTGTTTTTAATAATGTGGTGATGAGGTGTTTTTAATAATGTGGTGTTGAGGTGTTTTTAATAATGTGGCAGTGAGGTGTTTCTAATAATGTGGTGAAATGTTTTCAACCGCATGGTGGTGAGGTGTTCCTATTAATGTGGTGGTGAGGTGTTTTTATAACGTGGTGGTGAGGTGTTTTTGTCATGTGGCAGTGAGTTTTTTTCTAATAAAGTCGCGGTGAGGTGTTTTTAATAACGTGACTGTGAGGTGTTTTGATGTGGTGGTGAAGTGTTTTTAATAACGTGACTGCGAGGTGTTTTTAATAACGTGGTGGTGAAGTGTTTTTAATAACTTGGTGGTGAAGTGTTTTTATCCACATGGTGGTGAAGTGTTTTTAATCGCATGGTGGTGAGGTGTTTTTATCTTGCCAAAACGAGGTTTTTGCAAGATATGTTAGTCAGCTTGTATGTTTTTTTTTTGTTGTTTGTTTGTTTGTTTGTTTGTTTGTCTGTAATCACATATAAAAAATTCTGCAGAGCACAGTTATCATTGGAAATTTTTGTAACTTCGCATATCAGAGGCCTATAGAGGTCCCTTTCAGCGCATAAAATTTCGAAGGTCAAGGTCACTTTGTCGCAAATTAGGGGAGTCGACGAAACCCTTATTTTTTGAGTAATTTTGATCGGATCGTCTTCAAACTTCATGGGAATATTGTTCATGGTCTGGCGCTCGGCTGATTAATTTTTGGTGGCGATTGGCCTTGACCTTCATGGTTAGTGCCTGAGGTCAAACATATTTGACCCCAAGGTCAAATTTTCAAGTTTTAGGAACCATATCGTGTGGTACCTCAAATTGAACACCTCGATGAGTGCTTTCTAGATATGTCAAGCTTGAGACATTATGACGTCATTTGGTGACGTTATGAGGAAAACGCATATTTTTCATGGTTACTATGTAGAACGATTCTCATCGGAATCTCTCGTAGGCAGATATTCCTCAACGAGTTTCCTCCTGGTTGATAGCAGCTCTGTTCACCTCAGTGTGACCTTAAAGAAGTCGCACGTGGTCACCTTTTGGCAAGATACAGGTCACCCAACGGGTGACATTGGTTTATTTAATTTTTTTTTTGATCACGTGGCCCTGAGAGATTTTTACTCACACGGTGGTGAGGTATTTTTAATCACGCAGCGGTGAGGTGTTTTTAATCACACAGCGGTGAGGTGTTTTTAATAACGTTGTGGTGAGGTTTTTTCATAACGTGAGTGTGAGGTGTTTTTAATAATGTGGTGGTGGTGTTTTTAATAACGTGACTGTGAGGTGTTTTTAATAAAGTGGTGGTGAAGTGTTTTAATAACGTGGTGGTGAAGTGTTTTTAACCGCATGGTGGTGAGGTGTTTTTAATAACGTGGCCCTGAGAGGTTTTTAATCACACGGTGGTGAGGTGTTTTTAATCACGCAGCGGTGAGGTGTTTTTAATAACGTTGCGGTGAGGTTTTTTTTAATAACGTGACTGTGAGGTGTTTTTAATAATGTGGTGGTGGTGTTTTTAATAACGTGACTGTGAGGTGTTTTTAATAACGTGACTGTGTGGTGTTTTTAATAACGTGGTGGTGAAGTGTTTTTAATAACGTGGTGGTGAAGTGTTTTTAACCGCATGGTGGTTCGGTGTTTTTACTAACGTGGCTCTGAGAGGTTTTTAATCACACGGTGGTGAGGTGTTTTTAATAACGTGGTGGTGAAGTGTTTTTAATAACGTGGTGGTGAAGTGTTTTTAACCGCATGGTGGTTCGGTGTTTTTACTAACATGGCCCTGAGAGGTTTTTAATCACACGGTGGTGAGGTGTTTTTAACCACGTGGAGGTGAGGTGTTTTTAATCACGCAGTGGTGAGGTGTTTTTATCACACACCAGTGAAGTGTTTTTAATAACGTGGAGGTGAGGTGTTTTTAATAACGTGACTGTGAGGTGTTTTTAATAATGTGGTGGTGAGGTGTTTTTAATAACGTGATGGTGAGGTGTTTTTAATAAGGTGGCTGTGAGGTGTTTTTAATAACGTGGAGGTGAGGTGTTTTTAATAACGTGACTGTGAGGTGTTTTTAATAATGTGGTGGTGAGGTGTTTTTAATAACGTGACTGTGAAGTGTTTTTAATAATGTGGTGATGAGGTGTTTTTAATAATGTGGTGGTAAGGTGTTTTAATCATGTGGCAGTGAGGTGTTTCTAATAATGTGGTGGTGAGGTGTTTTTTAAAATGTGGTGGTGAAATGTTTTCAACCGCATGGTGATGAAGTGTTTTTAATAACGTGGCTGTGAGGTGTTTTTAATAACGTGACTGTGAAGTGTTTTTAATAATGTGGTGATGAGGTGTTTTTAATAATGTGGTGGTAAGGTGTTTTTAAAAATGTGGCAGTGAGGTGTTTGTAATAATGTGGTGGTGAGGTGTTTTTTATAATGTGGTGGTGAAGTGTTTTTAACCGCATGGTGGTGAGGTGTTTCTATTAATGTGGAGGTGAGGTGTTTTTATAACGTCGTGGTGAGGTCTTTTTAATAATGTGGCAGTGAGGTGTTTGTAATAATGTGGTCGTGAGGTGTTTTTAATAACGTGGTGGTGAAGTGTTTTTAACTGTATGGTGGTGAGGTGCTTCTATTAATGTGGTCGTGAGGTGTTTTTAATAACGTGGTGGTGAAGTGTTTTTAATAACGTGGTGGTGAAGTGTTTTTAACTGTATGGTGGTGAGGTTCTTCTATTAATGTGGTGGTGCGGTGTTTTTATAACGTGGTGGTGAGGTGTTTTTAATAATGTGGCAGTGAGGTGTTTCTAATAATGTGGTGGTGAGGTGTTTTTAATCACGCAGCGGTGAGGTGTTTTTCATAACTTTGCGGTGAGGTTTTTAAAAATAATGTGGTGGTGTTTTTAATAACGTGACTGTGAGGTGTTTTTAATAATGTGGTGGTGGTGTTTTTAATAACGTGACTGTGAGGTGTTGTTAATAACGTGACTGTGAGGTGTTTTTAATCACACGGTGGTGAGGTGTTTTTAATCACGCAGCGGTGAGGTGTTTTTAATAACGTTGCGGTGAGGTTTTTTAATAACGTGACTGTGAGGTGTTTTTAATAATGTGTTGGTGAAGTGTTTTTAACTGCATGGTGGTGAGGTGTTTTATAACGTGGCCCTGAGAGGTTTTTAATCACACGGTGGTGAGGTGTTTTTAACCACATGGAGGTGAGGTGTTTTTAATCACGCAGTGGTGAGGTGTTTTTTTTATCACACAGCGGTGAGGTGTTTTTAATAACGTGTAGGTGAGGTGTTTTTAATAACGTGACTGTGAGCATGTTTTTAATAACGTGGAGGTGAGGTGTTTTTAATAACGTGGAGGTGAGGTGTTTTTAATAACGTGACTGTGAGGAAGTTTTTAATAACGTGGAGGTGAGGTGTTTTTAATAACGTGGAGGTGAGGTGTTTTTAATAACGTGACTGTGAGGAAGTTTTTAATAACGTGGTGGTGAGGTGTTTTTAATAACGTGGTGGTGAAGTGTTTTTAATAATGTGACTGTGAGGTGATTTTAATAATGTGACTGTGAAGTTTTAATAACGTGGAGGTGAGGTGTTTTTAATAACGTGGTGGTGAAGTGTTTTTAATAATGTGACTGTGAGGTGTTTTTAATAACGTGACTGTGAAGTTTTAATAACGTGGTGGTGAAGTAATAACTGGCTGGAGAGGCAACAAGACACTCGCCTTCTGCGAGGAACATCCACGGCCGCCAGCGAGGACGGCCAGAAGGTACGATGTTATTTCGAACCAATGCACAGACAGTAAGATGTGTTCATTTGTGCCCCGCTCTGTGCAATAACAAAGTTGCAAGCGGCGCACCAGTCTGCCTTCGAGCACATTCCGTACAGTGTGCGAACATCCGCCATTACACACGTGGCCAGCGCTCTTGTTCACCCGATTCTGCTATCGTGTGCACAGGGCGAAACCTGATCGATATAATTAGTCCAGAAATGGGTTGAAAGGAACGTGCCACTTGTGCCTTGCACACTTGCATCCCGCCCAACATGGCGTGGTTGTCACTTTACTATTATCGGCCTCGATTGAGGGATCGCTTGAGGACGGGAGCTCTGTGCTGTGGATGCTCATGTGGTGTTTGAGCGCCCCTTTCTAAGGTGCTGTTTCTTCCGTCTCCTCGGTACGTGTTCCGTTCAGCGCGGGCATCGTGTTGAGTGTGTTTTCTGTCCATTGGGTGGAAATTACCACTGTGAGTGCGTTTGGCAGGCTGTGTTTTATACGGAGGGGTGGGGGTGTAATGCCTGCTTGGCCTTTTGCTGAGGACCCATCTCACAGCGAAGGGTGCACGTGGCTCAGATTTACCTCAGGAATAATCAGAAAAGAAGAGTAGGAATGAAGTTACAAATGAAAGGATGAAGAAATGATGTAAACAAACCTAGCTATGAGATCCTCGCAACGCACGCCCCTGTTGTCTCGCTCGACAAAAGGGAAGGGACTATCTTCACGACTACATATATATATATATATATATATATATATATATATATATATATATATATATATATATATATATATATATATATATATATATATATATATATATATATATACACAACCTCCTTTCTATTTCACTCTTCCCCTTTTTATTTTTCAATTTTATCTTGTTTTTTTTTTTATTTACCCACCTCCTTACCCCCTTTTTGTACTTCGTACATAAATGACCCCAGAGGAAACTGAGGACAAGAGTGCAGTGGAGGAGGAATGGAGGAGATTGAGAATAAATGAGCAAGAGAAGGGAGATGTATGAAGAAGAGGAATTTAAGGCAAAATTCATGTTTTGTATGCTGGGACTTTTTCGAGACTCCAGAGGACCGTTCCAAATTGTAATGCTTGAAAGAAACATTCCTTCCACAAGATATTGGGTTTCTCTTTGTATCTATCCTCTTACACTTTAGATAGGTTACCACCCCCCCCCCCCACAACCACCACCATCCCTCACCCCCTTCCTGAAGGTGTTGCTGCCTATGTTAAAACTCCATTCCACAATGTCCATTGGGAAAGCTTTCAAGGCCCATTACGGGGCCCAATATAATAGTTCTGACTGTGCATACCTCTCCAAAACGACCTTGTGTTAATTTTTAAGGTGTGACATCCACATAATGACAACTCTATATTCACCTCTTTCCACTAAAATGGAGGCATCTACTGGCAATCAGTTTTCCAAGCTCACTCTTCCTCATCAATAGGGACTTTACCTGCCACCGTGTCAGTTGTCTGGGAGTTGGTGCATCTCTATGCCAATCTTTCTCTCTCTGACACACACACGTGCACACAACTGCATGCACCCGTGCGTACATACATTTGTCCCAACCTGTCTGCAGCTATCATATCCATCTTTTCGGCAATGGTACACTACTTGTGGCAAGACAGTTAGGGTCATGCTGCTTGCTTTTTTTTTTTTATCTTTGAAGGCTAACCCAATTGTAGACAAATTTATCACCCTCTGGGAGGCTCACAATAATTGTGTGTTCATCCTTCGGCAAGCCAAAAAAAAAATCATCTTGCTCATTTCAAGGCTGAACTTTTCAACCAGTCTCCTTGTGCAGTCCTGTGTTTCCTGAGTGCATGAGATAAGGTTATTTATTAAGTCTGTGTGGTTCCGAGTGTGGGTGGGATCAATTTATTCATTGCATACTGTCCGTGATTGCTACTGTGCAGCCATATTCTTCTTCCTCCCTCTTTTGTCCCATTTTAATAAATATCCCCACTTTTATGAAGCATCATGTGGCCATCAGGAGCGGACTCCATATCGCTTAGATAATTGACATATTATCCAATTAGACAGGCAAATTGGGTTTGCCCGAAATAGCTTTAAAACCTGATCGCTGACAGGATCACTCAGCCAATCCCTCAGCCAAACTTGTTGGCCGCAGTCATGTGATCTGAAATGCCTATTCGTGCCAAGTTACACCAGCGGACATGGAGATTTTTTTCATCCCACACCCATCTGGGTGGAATGACAGTCAATGAAGATGCATGGCCGTAACAATACATTTCCCCTTGCCAGCCATCGGCAGGTAGGAGCTGCATTGCTCTCTGCTGATCTGGAAATTATTAAATGTTTATGTGAAAAATGCAACATCTTTTTGAATCCTGGCACATCTCAGTTTCACCTTGTCACTCAAGAAGATTGGCATATGAATCCATCTATCTATTTATTTCATCTACGAGAAAAGGTTAACTCTTTTGACTTGCAGGCCTCACCATCAGTCATCACCTCGCCTGGGATGGCCATTTATAAAAACTAGCCTGCAAACCAGCCAGAGAATGAGCATCCTATATCGTGCCAAAACATTCCTTGAAAATCAGAATTACTCTGAACCTACAAACAAACAAGGCCTAAACCCAAAGCTTAATGGAGTACTGCTCTTCCTTATGGGCTGGCAACCCCAGATCATATCTGTCTTTCTGGGTCTCTGAAATCCAAACATCTCATCATCATTGGGATTTCCTGTGGTGAGGAAAAAGCAAAAATCTTCTTGTACCTCATTCCATTCATATCATGAGGCAGTGCCATTTCATTGCAAACAGTGCAATTGCTGGATTGATATGATTTTATTGTATTTGATATTTGATAGTGACATTGATTATTGATTTTTAGACAGTTTTTTTTTGGTTTCTGCATTCGACTAATTTCATTTATATTTTCTATTATCAATTTGATTTGATATTACTCTTTCATCAACTTTATATTAGTAAGTACATGCCCCTCTTTATATAGGTATACAGCTCACATTCAGTGAAATAGGCGGTTTGCACCAACTGTGTTTACTGTGTTGACAAGATCGTGGATGAGCAAAAGCGGCAGATGTGGGTTGATAAAGAAAGGAAGTCCAGTGCATCTGCATCAATAGCAAAAACTGTCTGAGGTTATCTAAATTGGCAATGCCACCACATGCATAAATATTGGGAAGAAAGGTGTTATGGAAGGCTTTCAGGAAGACTACACTGTACATGCGTGATCAACGAATATGAATGACCAATGTACCACCCAGTAAGGAAAAAGGAAAGAAGAGTGAGCATGGTTGGGGGATGTGAAGTGTTCATTCAGGGAAGGAGGGAAAAGAGGGGATGAATAAACAGCAAAGGATTCACCAAAATCGAGTGAGGACAACACAATCACACTTATGAGAGAAATAGATGACCAGTGAACCCGTTGGGTTCCCGTTGTGACAGCGATTGATAAAAAATCATTTCAAGAAGAAGAAAAAAGATAGCTACAGCGAACTATACCAATGAGGTTGTTTGCATTGATTAAATACTCCCGAAGAGTACTTCAGTGAATCGGGAATTGATTTTTTAAAATCGTTTTTTCGTTGTCCGATTTGAACGAAACTTGATACTGCACACCGCAGGCGAATGGTGAGTAAAGTGGCCTGAAAATTTTTGTGCTATCGTGTACCGTTTCAGCTGTATTTTGGGAACATACATATATACAAGATTAGAGTTTTACTAATATATAGATGAATGAAGAGAGTGTCACGAGGTAAAAAGAAATGAAAAGACATAAAGATCATGAGGAAAAGAAGGTGTTGAGAGGTCAATGTCAAGAAAAAACAGATTTATTTTCATAGACTTATTACAGCGCGTGCGCTGGCATACAATTGCACCGAGTTTGAAATGTCCCCGGTGTCTACCATTTCTCCGGTGTCCCCCCCCCCCCCCCACGCGCCTCAAGTGACAGCCAATGATGGCCGTCCGGTAGATGGCAGTGCATAACCTAGACGGAAATGGTGACAATTGACGGAAACCCCCGAGTATTTCAATGGAAATTTGTGAAACTAATGTGTTATATATATGAAAACTATTGAATTTATTGCTTGACGGAAAAAAACCAAGAAACGCTCCCCTCTCATGTACGAACGAACGAAAGACGTCATTTCTGCCCACCATGGCATTTCGCGCCAAACGCCGAACGCTGAAAGCCAAGTTCTTCTTATGCCATCATTCTCTTTAATATTAGCCATAAACAAGTGTTTCGTCATGCATTAGTAGTTGAAATTTACTTACAATTATGGCAGATATTGGTGGCAAAGTGATAAGTGGTTCTTTCAACCAGGGACATCTTGAATTATTTTCATAACTTTGTACTGTACATTCAAAATGTGCAAAAATTAAATATGCTTAAATTCAAAATGTGTTCATCTATATTTTATATTATTATGTAATATTATGTAGTTGGTATAACCACTATGTTTCAATGTTTTGCTCAACAAATATTTTAGCTTTGCTTTCATCTTTTCATCAGCAAAGCTTACATTTTACTCATCATTTGTTTGTCTGTACATTAACTTTATGATTATTTTTTTTTTACATCATTCTTTTGCGTCCCCCTGCCACACTGTGTCGAATGATTTCATTCCTTCTGTTATATATAAGGTACTTATCACGATAATAACAACATTTTTACATTTCAAATATTAAGTACGCTTTTTAATTGTTTTTCAACTGAAAAAGCATAAATTGCATATTTTAACATTCGTGTACTCATTTGCTTCACCACACGCGCTGTATTGAAGGATTTCACTTGTTTAATCAGGGTAAGAGACTAAATAAAGAGAGGATATATACTGTAGCAGCAGAAAACAGAAAAGGGGGAGCAGGAGGGTGGGGTGATCCAGGAACACAAAATGTAAAGGGCACACAAATTCACTCATTAGTAATTGCATTAAGACAACACCTTGTTGCAGACATGCAGAGCAAATATGGCAGCTATGATTCCCGTCGATGGGTAGCGGCATTTTCCCTCCAGCCAGCTTCGCTGAATGTAGTGCATGAAGAGTGGGTTGAAGATTATCAACTGCAGAGATAAATGACCAAATAAAATACTGTTATCGTTCAGTGTTAATTTCATTTAAGGACTTTTTCGATGTTAGATATGCAACTTTCAACAGTACAGTACAGTTAAGATATGTATATACTATATACAGTGCCTATAGAAAGTTTACACCCCCTTTTCAAATTTCCACCTTTTGTTGCCTTATAGCCTGGAATTATATTGCGTTAAATCAGACTTTTTCCACCTTTATTTACACAGTATAACCCACAACTTCCAAGTGAAAACCAAATTCAATTTTTTTTTGAAAATTAATTAAAAATACAAGACTCGAATATCTTGGTTGGATCAGAGACCACCCCCCTTCTCATAGCAATTTTAAATTATCTCAGGTGTAACCAATCACCTTCAAAATCACACACCAAGTTAATTGGCCTCCACCTGGGTGAAATTGTAGTAGTCTAGGCTAATGGTTCTCAATCTGGCGGGGAGGGGGGGGGGTCGCGAGATTGTTTTTGGGGGTCGCGGGAAGGTTGCCAAAACAAATAAACAAACAAATATATAATAAAGAAATTCATAAATATTTTTTGAAAATGATTTTTCAGTTAAATCTCCCATACCAATGTTATAATGTAGTCATTATGAAACAGATTTGAGCAGCAAGTGAAATTAGTGTGTGTGTGTGTGTGTGTGTGTGTGTGTGTGTGTGTGTGTTTGTGTGTGTGTGTGTGTGTGCGCGCGCGCGCGCGCGCGTGCGAGACAGACAGACAGACAGACAGACAGCACGGTGGCGGGTGCTAAAAGTCAATGCTAGCGCTAGCTAACTACTGCAAGGTGGCTGAATATGGATCGATAGCTTGTCAAAAAACGTCTGCCAGCTCAAGATGCGGACCAAGACGACACATGTGAAGGTGGGCCAACTGTTACAAGTTCAACTGAAAAACGTAAGGCGCCGGTGGCAGATTTGACCTCCAACAAGCGTCGGAAATATCAGACTGACTTTCTGCAGTACGGATTCACATGCCTAGCCAAAAATGAAGTGGAATATCCAGTGTGTTCAGTGTTCGGAAGTGCTTGCTCACGAAAGCTTGAAACCAGTGAAATTGAAGAGACATTTACAAACCAACCACCTATCCTACATTGACAAACCATTAGATTTTTTTCGTTGTAAGAAGGGAGAACTACAGAGCCAAAACACGACTGTACGTGAGCACTCTACAATCCCTGTCAAAGCCCTGTTGGCTTCATATGAAGTGGCATACCTGGTTGCTCAATCCAAAAAGCCCCATACTATTGCAGAGGGCCTGATCTGCCCAGCAGCGATTGCAATGACTAGAGCTATGCATGGTGAAAAAATAGCTCGCACACTTGAGACTATTCCACTGTCTAATGACACAATGGCGAGGCGCATTGGTGAAATGGCCAATGACATTAAAGAGCAGCTCATTGACCGAGTGAAGAAAAGTGGAAGATTTTCCCTCTAAATTGACGAAACAACGGATGTTTCCATTGATGCACAGTTACTTGTTTTTGCAAGATACAGATACGAGGGGAAAATGTACGAGGATATGTTGTTTTGCTCGACACTTGAAGGAACTTGCACTGGTCGTGACATTTTAAACAAACTGGACAGTAAAATGCGCGAGGAGGGGCTAAGTTGGGAAAATTGCATCTCTGTGTGTACAGATGGAGCTGGTGCCATGCAGGGGATAAGAAGGGGGCTGAAAGCTAACGTTTTGGCAGTGGCACCGCATGTCAAATTCACTCGTTGCATTATTCACAGAGAGGCCCTCGCCGGCAAGAACCTCGAGCCACAACTCCGCAATGTTCTCCAAACAGCAATTAAAGTGGTGAACTTCATCAAATCCCATCCGGTGAATACCAGACTGTTTGCCACACTCTGCCAGGAAATGGGATCGGAACACGAATCTCTACTATTTCACACAGAGGTCAGATGGCTATCATGGGGGGAAAGTTTTAACCAGACTCTTTGAACTGCGTGAGGCAGTTCGCATTTTCCTCTCAGATTGCGGCTCTCCCCTCACTGACCACCTGACCGACCCCACATGGGTTACTGGCCTTGCATATCTGGCAGGCATATTTGATAAACTGAACAGTCTAAACTTGTCTCTCCAAGGCCCAAACACCAATGTCCTCACGCTTTCTGACAAGGTTACAGCGTTTACTAAGACGCTTGAGCGGTGGGCAGCACGAGTCGAAGAAGGCAGTGTGGAAATGTTCCCTGAGCTCGAGGACTTCATGGACAAATTTGACATAAGCATCCAAACAATAAAAGGACTTATTGCTACTCACCTCAGAAGCCTGCTTGGCCACTTCAATAGGTACTTCTCAAAAGACGATACCCCAGAGAGAAACGACTGGTTACGCCAGCCTTTCATCACCGCATCTGCCCGACACCTGTAATCGGTGCTTGAGGATGCGCTCTTGGACCTCTCCTCTGACCGCACATTAAAGACCGCTTTTACCTCATCCACACTGGAGGAATTCTGGCTGTCAGTGGCCATAGAATACCCAGGACTATCAAAGGCTGCAATTGATATACTTATTCCATTTGGATCTACATACCTTTGTTAGAAGACCTTTTCCTCACTGACATTTATCAAGAACAAATACAGATCACGGCTCATTAGAGTTGAGGATGATCTTCGTGTTGCAGTCTCCAGCTTAAAACCAAGAATACAGCTGCTTTGTTCAAAGAAACAGGCCCAGCCCATCCCACTAAAATAAGTAAGTGAATACTATCTGACAATACAAGCCTGTGCCTTTACAGATGTAACTGTTAAAAAAAGAATTATTGTGTGTTATTGTGTTCAATTATTGTGAGTCAGTATTATCTGAATTATTGTGTTCAATTATTTTGAGTCAGTATTATATGAATTATTGTGAGTCAGTATTGTCTGAATTATTGTGTTCAATCTGAAAAAAAAGAAACTGAAAACCCATTGAGAATCGTTGTTATAAAGGGGAAAATGCAAAATGAGATGAATGATAATAGGCTACAAGCCTGCAACAGGCATAACTGTTATAAAAACTGTGAATGAACTGAGAATAATAAGCCTGTAGGGACACTGAAAGGTATTTACATTGTGCTTAAAGCTGTTTTGCAGGCCCAGCTATATGAGAATGAATGATAATAGCCTATTGCTATTAGCTTGTAAAGCAGTCCTGTTGCCTCCTTCACAATGAGTTGTGCTGTCAGATCTTGAATAAAATTTAAAACTGTACTTAAAGCCAAATTGATTTAGTTTTTGTTTTGTTTTTTGTTTTTTGTATATTTTTGGTCGGTAATGCAAGGTTTGTGTACGTCTGGTAGCTGTCATGTGTGATAGTAACCTCTGTCTGCAGCAGAGGGTCGCTCAATCTTCCAGTCCGTGTCCCATGCATAAATAGGCTACATACCTCTCTTTGCAATTACAGAAGCCTTTTTTATGAATGTGGCTGGCTGTTTTTACTGTGTTAAACATCAGAGTGTAAGTAATTAATTTGTGATGCCAGTTTAGTTTAGTTTAGTTCTGTTTAGTTTTAACAGCTGGCAGTACCTAGGCGTTGAGCAATGTGCTCCAGGCACTGTGGATCTTTTTATGCGCTCCGTGACATTACTGCAGTGTGTTTCAAATGTGAGTCGGGAGGGGGGTCGCGAACCCCAACTTAAATTTTTTGGGGGGTCGCGGCTCCAAAAGTTTGAGAACCACTGGTCTAGGCGATGGGTGCAAAATATAGCTAGAATTGCTCAGTAAGTGATAAAAGCATGAGACTTGGCACAATTATTCTTCAACCCATACTGATTATTTTCATACCATTGAATACAGCATGTTCCTTAGCAACGGTTGCTAGGTAGCAAATTTACCCTCGCAACGGGCTTTTTAAGCCTATTTACTACATTCGGAAAGGTTGGTGCTATGTTACAGAACATCAGAACTATCAGTAGACATGTTTTGAAGACAATTAGTCTCATCATTAAACAAAACAACACAATAATTAGTGTCACCACAAAACAAATTAGTTTTATTTGTTTTGTTTTGCATTTGTTTTGTTGCTAGGTAATGGATAAACAATACCAACTGTCTACGTATATATTTATCCTCTAATTGTAAATGATGCTTCCACTTCACATTGCCTAATGGCCTACAGAAGAGGAATGTTTTGGTAAATAATCTATACAGGTTGTCATAATTGTTATCAAAAAGTAACAAAACATTAAATATTTAGTTGCTTCGTAACGTATTTACCATGGCAACCATCTGAGTACACATAGAGGACTACCCGTGAACATGGGATTCACTTAACTCATTAACTCAACTTAAACATAACAGTCTTGTTTTCAATAGAAGACCTTCTTCCTGGAAATATAATGAAAGCAATGGTATTTTACACCACATATCAAATCAAAACAGTGTTGCTACACAATACATTCACAGTAGCAACCAGCAACTAGGAACTGTCAATTATGTTGTCACCTTGGACTTTCTTTGGACCTTCGCCATAGCTTTAAGCATTGTCACAATCTCTCCTGCATGTGCAGTAAACAGTGCATTGTAAGTGCGCTCGTGCACATTTGCAGTCTTTACACCTGCTCCTACATGCACACCAGTAGCTCTGGGCAGGATGCACTGGCTTCTGACAGATTTATCCACAGGGGCTTCCACTGTTCTGGGCAAGTCCATCCCCATTCAGCAGGAGAGGGTAACTGGCGATATGGCATGGTAGTACGCCCCCAGTAGTGCCCACCTTGCAATACTGCCCTCCTGATATGTTTCTGTCGGGAAGCCTTGGTGAGAGGAAGGGCTGACATCTGACGCCCTTTGCGTGTGAATAGAAGCTTCCTAACTTCGTTGATTGAGGCACATGTTGATGTCCTGTCATAGAGAAGGATAGTGAAATACTCTAGGGAAGCTTCTGTCTCTTCAGATATTTGTTCTGGTGAATCGTGCAGCTCAAAGAAGGCTCTAGTGAACTCATCATGTGTTTCCCACACTTTCCATGCAGTCTTCTTTCCCACTTGGGCAAACTGGGATACAGTATCGCAGCCTGTGAAAGCGTGAAACACCGGAAGTACTAAGGATTTTTGTGGACCAAGTGATGCACATATCTCATGAGCCGGGATGAAGTGAAAGTCCTTTCCACTACCGAATGCAATCCAGAGTTCTATCCTTCCTAGCTGCTGTACAGCCGCTACCGCAAGCACAACTACATCGGTATCCACTGTTTGAACAAGGATCTTGTGAAAGCCCTGTATGACAGCGTCAGCGACATGTACCATAATCCTGGAATCTGCTTCCTCGTGATTGCAGGGAGCAATGTTGGTCGTGTCTCATGCAGGTACACAAAGTACAGTATCACCATCGGTAACAACAAGAGGCTGCTCTGCTGATGCACTTGCTATCAGTTCATTGTTCAGAAATTTAAACAACTCTATCTTGTTGCTGTTCAAGCGAAGGAACTGCTGCCAGTTATTTGGTATGGGGCTGGACACCTCCACATGTCTCCGTTGACTAGGGCCCGTAGCACGTTTTTCTCTGGTCTGTGCCTTTAGACTGTTGTCGAAGTATTGATCCCAGACAATATCTACTTGTAGAGCCCGATTTTGCTCTGTTTTGATATGTGGAACAAACACCTTTGCAGCGTACTCGCAAAATGCCTTGCATCCTCCATTTCGAAGAATGTTCACGAGTACAGCAACATCCGTGATGCTCACGTCTGTGTCTGGCCTGACATCACGTGTAGACTCTACATGTCTTTCAAGACAATCTATGAGATCGGACTTCTTCCCTGGCAAGCGTAACTGCCCATAGGAAGAGAGAGATGGTGGAAATGGATGATTTTCGTAGCTGAAAAAATTGTCCAAGTCACCGTCTCTTGTCTGACATCCAACATTCAGCCTTGCGAAGAGAGAGGATTCACTTTTGAGAAGATTGACCTGTGCCCCTGTTTTTTTGGACCTTGTTGCTTGTTCGTTGAACAGTCCTACCTTGTTCCTGGTGATGGTGGCTGTTATTGGCTTTATGTTTGCCCTGAGGCGCTCGTCCACAAACGTTGCATACTGCTCTTGACCCTTTGATTGTATAGTGGTGAGGCACTCGATCGACTGCTAGTCCATTATGTCCTTTGAATGCAGTCTCTGAAGGTCCTGGCTTTCTTCCTCAAATGGGCTCCCCATGCCCTCGATTACATTTGCCAGTGCACTCACCTGTTTTGCAAGTAGCTTCTGGGTGGCATCAGTTTGCTCATGATGGTTTCTTTGGCTATCACTTTTTCTTTTCCCTACCATGGATGACTCAAATTCAGAAATGACGTGGACAAGTTCAGGCCCTGCTACTGCCCATCGTAAAAGAGCATCAGCATCCTGTGTCAATCCAATTATTCCACCTTCATCCTTCATCACGCCGTTATTCTGCTCATGGCCATGGTCAATGGCGATCAGGGAGAATTTTCGCTGGGACTTGGCCATGACAAACTTGCCACACTGAAATTCCCAGGCAACATCAGGATGGGTTCTATCAAGGCTACACATATCTCTCACGTGAACTGACAACCAATGGGAGTAATGGGTGTGGTTGAGACTGAAGAACCAAGTTGTCAATTTAGTGAGTGTATCTACGTACAAGTCAAAGTCACCCGTACGCAATGAACGCACAAATGCCAACACAAGCAGTTCCAGTTCAAGACATGTGAACCAATACAGGAACTGTGGACTTTTATTCTTCCGCCCTGTTCACCAAAGGCTGAAACTCTCTGGAGGACCTTGTGGGTTGGTTGTGAGATACACATCATATGCCTTCTTCAGGAGAACATATAATGCACATGCAGTGACTTGGTGGGCATGTCGGGTACGGGTGACATGGAATGCCTTCAGGAACGATTCCACAATGCCAGGAGTGACAAGTTCTGCCTCTTGGAGAGCTTCCACCCAACCACTACCTTCCAACCAATGACCCAAGACTTTGTTGCAGATCATCTCTGTGTGAAGTCCCCCAAGAAGTATGACAAACTTGTCCTCACCATACAGCCTGTCCATAGACCATTGTAGCTGTTTCATCTTTGCAAACAGGGGCTGATCATCACATATCACTGGAATCTGGCCAGGGTTGACATGTTGCACAGCTGCCTGAATAACTTCAAAACAGTGACGCAACATCGAGGGGGTGCTGGCCTCCTCAGCAAAAAGGGGCAGCATGGCATTGATGGATGGTAAGATGTCTGGTTCTGCTATTAGACTGGCATGGTATGCTGCCCAAGATATGTTAGACTCGGAGGATATTTCTTCTGCATGCAGATTCTCAACATGACTCAGCCAGTCATATTCTTTCTCCCTCTCTTTACTCAGAGTGTTACAGGAAGATGCAAGGTTACCAGCAGTGAGTGGAACATAGACATCGTTCGATGGCAGACCTGTAGGCTTTATTTCACTGTAAGCGATGGGTAAGTCCTTCACCATTCTTTGCCCCTTTAAAGGTGCTATTGAATGGGTTAAACCACGGTCGGTGTTATCACTCATGTTACTCTCGGTGGTAACATTCTGGAACAAGCACAAACTTGTGCCCTGAAATAATCCGGTGGAGGTAGCTGAGCTTGGATTGTGGTCAATATTGTCTGCCGCTGCGGTGATAAACTGACCTTTCTGGATCTGGGGAGGCCAGATTGTGCCAATCTGGTGATAATACTCATAGACATGATTTCCTAATGATGTGATTATATCCATGATACGATCACATGAGGCTGACACACCAAGGGCAAAGAGGCGATCAACCAATTGCTGTTCCCTGGTTAATGCATGGGCCTTAAGTCCCAAGTAGACTGGTAGTGGCGTCTCCCGATCTTTGCTGTGATAAACTTGCGGTACTTTCCCATAGTCCCGGCACCTCTTGATGCAGCTGAACACAAACAGCTGAGCAATGGTGAGCACTGGTCGACTGAGGGTTGTGTTGCTTGTTTGATCCTTAATATTTGACCCATTGATGTGCATGCTGACTAGTGACAAAAGTGACTGCAGCACTGATTCCACTTGACTGGTCTGGTCAAACGACCCTGAGAATGTCACCTTTTGCGTAAAAATGTCACGTCGGATCATATCGGCAAATTGAGTCATCGTGACACTCTGTTCATCTCGACCAGTCTGATATTCTTGTCGCAGGACAGTGCCTATATCATCCTCATAGGCCATGAACACGTCCCTCCCTTCCTTGTAGGCTTTCATACCTGGGAGATGCATGAAAATTCGGTCTTTAAGGTGCGTACTATTTACTCGTGAGGTAACAGCCACACCAAGCTGATCCAGCCTCTCGGTGTATAGCTTGGTAAGATCAGCAAGCCTGAACACCTTAATGTCCTCATCTTGTCTCCTCTCCTCTATGAAGGATATCAGCTCCGCTAATGCGATGCCCATGGGCGTCCGGAGAAAAAAATGCAGGGGGGAGGGGAAATGTTATCCTGAGATCGCCGTGTGAAGTGTGAAGACATCTTTTTGCTAAGATTACTGTAAATAACAGAACAAAATGTTCACAATTCTTCAGGTAGAAGACACACGATTGATCGAATGTCATGATATTTGGTGTGGAACATAGTGTTTTTTCGTTCATTCCTTCTGTGTTGCAGCTATTTATTTTATTTCAGTAACAAAACTCATGCTAATTTTCTACGTTGGATTTTATACAAAATAATCAAACTAAATGCTCTTGATTTGATTGTTATAGAGTCTGGGGAAGACCAGTGTATTAAATTTGTATTGTTATGTTAACCTCATTTTTCTTATTTTTCAGGAATGTGAAATGGATATCAGGAGGTTCTTTAAAAAACGTAAGTCTGATGACTGACAACAACCAAGACACCCCGGGTACATCGGAGACGCATGCTGAACCAGCAGAGCAGCGCAGAGGGGGACATCACGAGCAGTTACTCACAGCAACCAATCAGATGCCACCCCAAACACCACTTGCGAAAGTGGCCAATGACTTTCCTCATCATCTGGACATTGGATCATACGTCAAAACCACAGAACATTTGACCAATAATTGAAGATATGACCTCCTGATGAACACATACGTCCCACCAACTGATTACAGCTATCAGAACGATTCACAGGGCTCCTGCTGTTTCCGCCACACGTGGATAAACCAATATTCTCCATGGCTGGCCTACTCAAGTCACTTGAAAGGTGCTCTGTGCAAATACTGTGTGCTGTTCCCTCAACCAGTTAAATACAATATTGTTAAATACAAAGACTTCAATGAGTGCGCGAGGAAGCACATGCTTTCCTCTTGGCACAAAGGCGCACTGCAAGATGCCAACAATTTCCTCACCATTGTGCAAAGGCCAGAGTTGACCATCGTGAGCCAGATGGACCGAGAAGTCAACAAAGCAGTTACTCAAAACCGAGAGAAACTGTTCCCATACTATCCAGCATTCTGTTCTGCTGCAGCCATGACATTGCATTGAGGGGGAAGGAGAGTACATCGTGGAACCTCTGTGACCTACTGCGATTCAGGATAGAAGCAGGGGACACGGTCCTGAAGGATCACATGGAGGGCGCAAGCAAAAATGCGAGATACACATCAGTTTGTGTAGAGAACGAGCTGATAGTTCTCTCCGAAGAAGTAGTAAGAGACAGTATTGTGAAAGCTGCAAATGAATCAAATGGATTCTCTATCATTGCAGATGAAACTGCTGACATATCAGGCACTGAGCAACTGTCCATTGGAGTACGATTTGTTGCGCTGCAGAAACAACGGAATGACTCAGCCACCATACGTGAGGAATTCGTTGGATTCATTCCACTGGAGAGGGTGGATGCTGCAACAATTGCAGATACTATCATCGACCAAGCAAAAAAATTTGGTCTTAACCTCGACAAGCTCCACGGCCAAGGCTACGATGGATGCTCAACCATGGCAGGAAAAGACAATGGTGTACAGGCCCGTATCAGGAACACCTATCCCAAAGCTGTTTTCGTGCACTGCTCTTCACATCGACTGAATTTGGTGGTTCATGATCTGAATTCTGTTGCAGATGTGAGGAATATGACTGGAACTGTGAAATCTATCATTAAATTCTTCCGTGACAGTCCCAAGCGCAGGAGACTGGTTCCAAATATACCTTTGTTGTGTGAAACCAGATGGAGCACAAAGTACAAAAGCATCCGCATCTTTTCAGAGAACTTTTGTGATATCTATGCACAACTGGAGACAAACCAGCATGAGTTACAGAGTACGCGTCAGACGGCGTATCAGCTGAGGTGTGCTGCAGGAACCACAGTGTTCCTCATCTGTCTGAAGATCATTGCGAAGTACTCAGCGATGTTGGAGCCAGTGACCCAACAGCTGCAGGCAGTCGACATGGACATGATGGGAGTCCGAGATCACATCGACCTGTTGATGAAGGCTTTCTGAGCTCACCGGGATGGTGCAGGCCGTGTGTTCTCAGAAGATGTCATCCCTGAGGTGAAAACCTTGGCAGAAGAACCTGGCATAGACTTGACTATGCCTCGGCGATGCGCACGCCAGGTCCACCGGCTGAATGTAGGAGGGTCCATTGAGGAATACTATCGCCGCACCATTTATGTCCCGTACATGGATTCCTTGATCCAGTCTCTGGAAAGTCACTTTGGTGAAAGTAACACGCCATATTTTCACATTTTCGCACTACATCTGAGAGAAATGCAGCAAACAGAAAGAGATGAATTCAAGTACATCGTTTCATCTGTCAAGGAAATGTATGGCATTGACAACCTTGTAGAAGAAGCTCTAGCGTGGTATGACGTGCAGAAGCATAAGCCACTAGATGACAACTCTCTGGGTATGATGGAGCTGGTGAAGCAGACCACTCTGTTCCCTGCTGTGCGCAAGGCTATCCTCAAATCGCACTGACTCTGCCTGCAACATCATGTACAGTGGAAAGGTCCTTCAGCACACTGCGCAGGGTGAAGACCTGGTTAAGATCAATGATGAGTGATAAACGTCTGTCCGGCCTCTGCATGCTAAGTGTCCACCGCGACAAAGTGAACAGCCAGAAGACCGAGCTAATGAACAGGGTCATTGACAATTTCGGAAGAGATCCCCGACGGCTCCAATTCCTGTTCCAAGAGTAGTAACCTGCTCTAACTGAATGAACTGTTGAGAAATGTTTATGTTATTTTATTCATTTTGTATTTTCCATGTAATTTTTTTCAAATTTTTGATTTTCCAGGAGGGGGGCAAATGCCCCCCCTTGCCCCTCCCTGCCGACGCCCATGGCGATGCCTTTGCATGTTTGATCACTTGAGGTACCTGGCTCCTGCGGGACCATTCCACGTGCTCTGTTGTACAAGTTGGTGAGGCATCTTGTATGATACTTTGCCTCAAGGGCAATAAGGTCTCCTGCACTTAATTTTGCCAGAAGATCCTCATCTTGGAGCTCATGTGCACACTTCCGCACACGGAAATCTACTTGAAATGTGGAGACTTCATGAAGTTTCTCATTTGTTTCTGGTTTGGAACAAAAGAAGCACACAGGGCTTTTGCTGTCTACAGGTATGTCGGTATGTGCTTCTCCAGTACTGCTTCGTGTGAAAATCCGCTTAGAAGTTGTTGCATCTTCATTAGATTTGCGCTTCCGCTCCTTGGCACGTTCCAGTTTACTTTTACCAAACTTCAAGTAACAGGATTTATGTCACTTTGCATTCTGTTCCTTAAATGTGGACTCCACACCATTTCCATGGTCCAATCGTGTGACATCTATTTGTACTGGCATGCAGTGGAGTTTATTAAATTGAAGGATGTTCTCAGCTATGGTTTTATAACCTGCATCAGTGGGACATGTCAATTGTTCTTTGATGTCGACCTGACAAAGGACACATTTAGACCAGTCAGTTGTCAGGGTATCTGAAGGCGAGGGGCTTGCAATTTTTAAGCATGCAGGGGTAGGTTAGTTGACCATTACCACATCTTCCACCACCAAATAGAAGCTATACATACCTGCACAGAAAAAAACAAAATTCAGGGATATGATTGAATAAATAATCAACAGGAGCATGCATTCATTGTTTATTATTATTGTCCTTGACAAAGAGGCAAAAATAAGCGAGAGGGGAATGCTCAGATGGTGATACAAACAGGGAAATAGGTTGCCTAGCAAAGGTTATGAAGCCTTCTGCAGTGAACAATTGCTTCAGAGTAATGTTAGCATAAGGAGTAAAATTTTAGATATTAAAATATATTATGATTGTTTTGAAAAATTAGTATGCAGACATCCTATATACTGGTTGCTAAGGAAAATATGTTGCCTAGCAACCGTTTTAAGCCTTTTGCAGTTGACAATTGCTCTAGAGTGATGTAAATATGACGGGTAAAGTTATAGATATTAAATAAGGTTGTAATTGATAAGTAAAATTGGTCTGCATTCATATTTTGTGCTGGTTGCGAAGGAAAATATGTTGCCTAGCAACTGAAATTAGCCTTGTGTTGTTGACAATTGCTCCAAATTGATGTTTATATGAAAATTGAAGTTGTTGATATTAAAATACATCATAATCATTCAATAAAATTGGTCCACAGTCATCCTATGTGCTGGTTGCTAAGGAAAATATGTTGCCTAGCGACCGTTGCTATGCTATATACAGTTCACATTGGCTCCACCCCTGAAAACGTTTAGAATGTTGTGTTAAACATTTGTGCAAAGTTTCATGCTTTTATCACAATCTGAACAATTTTTTTCACCCCTCGCCTTGACTATATAGTGATTGTGATTATTTCAGAATAAAATCAGCTCCACCTGTCGGTTTCCTCTGCCTGGTAGTGCATTTCACAGCAAAGACACAACCATGAGCACTAAGGAACTTTCAAAAGACCTCCAGGATAAATTTGTGGAAAGGTAGAGATCAGGGGACAGGTATAAAAATATTTCAAAGGCCTTGAATATCCCTTGGAGCACAGTCGAGACAATCATTAAGAAGTGGTAGGCATATGGTACCACCAAGACCCTGTTTCGATCAGGCTGTTCCTCCAAAGTGGATGATCAAGCAAGGAGACTGATCAGAGAGGCCACCAGGAGGCCATTGACAACTTTGAAAAAGCTCCAGGCCTTTATGGCAAAGACTGTAACTGTGTGCACGTGACAACAATATCCCAAGCACTCCACAAGTCTGGCCTGTATGGTAGGACGGCAAGAAGGTAGTAGTCATTACTTTAAAAAGCCGACCTTGAGTCCCATTTGAGGTATGCAATAAATCACTCCGGAGATTCTGAAGCCATGTGGAAAAAAGTTTTGTGGTCTGACCAAACGAAGGTGGAACTTTTTGGCATAAATGAAAAACATTACGTTTGGCACAAACCCAACACAGCACACCACCTAAAGAACACCATCCATACTGTGAATCATGGTGGTGGCAGCATCATGTTATGGGGATGTTTCTCATTAGCAGTGACTGGGACACTTGTCAGGATAGAAGGGAAAATGGATGGAGCAAAATACATAAAAATCCTAGAGGAAAACCTGCTTCCCTCTGCAAGAAAGTCAGAATTGGGATGGAAGTTAACCTTTCAGCATGATAATGACCTGAAGCACACAGCCAAAGCTACACTGGAGTGGTTAAGAAACAAAACGATAAATGCCCTTGCCCTTGAGTGGCCTAGTCAGAGCCCTGGCCTAAATCCAATCGAAAAATCTGATTCATGACTTGAAGATTACTGTCCATCAACACTCCCCATGCAACATGGCCGAGCTTGAACAGGTTTGTACTCAAAAATTGGAAAATTTTGCCCAATCACGGTGTGCAAAGCTGGTAGAGACCGATCCCAATAGAATCACAGCTGGAATTGCTACCAAAGGTGCTTACACCTCGTATTAACTCGGGGGGGGGGGGGGGAGGGGAGGTGGACACTTATTCAACCAAGATATTCTCATTTTGTATTTTTAATTAATTTTCTGAAATTTGTAGAATTTGTTTTTCACTTGGAAGTTGTAGATTACGATATTTAAATAAAGATGGAAAAAGTCTGATTTAATGCAATTTAATTCCAGGCTATAAGGCAACAAAAGGTGACAATTTTGAAAGGAGGTGTACACTTTCTGAAGGCAATGTACACACACACACACACACACACACACACACACACACACACACACACACACACACACACACACACACACACACACACACACACACACACACACACACACCAACCCACACTAATTCTGATGTACAGTCCCCTATTTTGTTACAGAATTGTCAGCGATGCCAAAGCAGTTTCTTTTCTTGGCAGGGGTTATCCTTGGTAGTTTGAAATTGCCTTCCCAGTCGTAGTTAGGGCAGGAATTCGTAGTTTTGTGATGGTGCTGGTGATAGCTTGTTAACTCTTCATGAAAGACCAACTAATGCTAGCAGATGGGATACCCAGTTCAACATCAATCCGGAGAGATGATGTACACATTGATGAATCACCCTGCCTGTGAAACACTGGGATGCCAGTTAATAGGTATGGTTCGGATTTGAACCCAGCCAAGACAGCTCATCAGCGAGTGTGCATTTCTCTCGGCTATTGGTCCTCAAAAGGCCAACCAGGGTCCACATCGAGACCGCAAGCATCATCAGTCCTGCCCACAAGCTAATCTTAATCCCCTGTCAATGGATTGATCACATGGTGCTAATTTAGTTAAATTATTCCTGAGTTAATCCCCCCAAATGTTCTTTAATTCATCTGCTCCTAATTATGTTTTAATGACCTCTGATGTTTATCCATTGACCAACTTCATAAATTATAAACAGGAATGTATTAATACAAGAGGTGATTAATGTGAGGTTAACATGGCTGGCTTGATGGTATGTATGTATATATATATATATATATATATATATATATATATATATATATATATATATATATATATATATATATATTAGTTGCAGATTTCCACCGGTTCGGCGTGCACACGACCTTTTCAGCCCAATCCAGGCCGCGCGTCCACCGAACGCAACAATCTAGTCGTAGCTTCCGGACAAACGCCGAAATCCAGCTACGGATGTTTTTTTAATAGTATACCATAAACCAGCCAATCCATCTGTCTACACGCTACAGGGTCGATCACCGAATTGTCGATGTACCTAATTATTTGCGCGGGCAGCGATACCGGGAGTTTATACCTCGATGGGGCCTGCACGAGAACGAGCTGCTTAAGCGGCTCGTTCAGTATTCGAATGCCGAGCTGTTTTATTTCGCCAGGTCCCCGTCGGACCAGATTATTCACCAGTTCCAGACTCCAGACTCTCTCCAACGGCCCAGCCCAACCAACTTATCGGCGTTCCAGCATGGCTCGTTATTGGGTCCGGGGGTGCTCGCTCTTTTACCTTCGACCCTTCACCCCTGGCTGGCTCCGCCCCTCTCCCTTTCGATTGGCCAGCTTTTTCAGAGGGTAAGGCCTCTCTGATCCGTTTTGCAAGTCATGCTTGCACGCGGACATGGTAGAAATTACAAGCTTCACGCGGACGTGGTTGAAATCACTCTGCCACTCCAACGAGGATATGGCTGGATTGTGTAGCGATGAGATGCTGTTTGTTGGTGAGAAGATGGCGGTGTTGTGGAGATGCTGGCGTCGTTAAGATGCTTGTGGAGAAGATGGTGAGGAGAAGATGGTGGTTGTAGAGTAGATGGTGAGGAGATGTTTGTTTAAAATAAAAGATGGATAAGAATAACGCTACCTCAAAGATTCACAGCCCGGCACACGAACAATTCCCTTTACACATCGGTGGGGATTCTAACCTAAAACATGTACTTATCGAAATAACATCTCTGGGGAACCTGAATGATATTTTGTAAATTTCCACCACCGTAACAATATATATATATATATATATATATATATATATATATATATATATATATATATATATATATATATATATATATATATATATATATATATATATATCTTCTTCCTCTTTCGGCTTGCTCCCGTTAGGGGTCGCCACAGCGGACCAACTGTCTCCATTTCGCTCTATCCTCCACATCTTCCATTGACACTCCAACCACCCGCATGTCCGCCCTCACCGCATCCATGAACCTCTTCTTGGGCCTTCCTCTTCTCCTCCTGCCTGGCGGCTCCATCTTCAACATCCTTCTCCCGATATACTCCGTTTCCCTCCTGTGCACATGTCCAAACCATCTCAATCTCGCCTCTCTCACTTTGTTTCCAAACCGTCCTACCTGCGCTGTCCCTCTAATACACTCATTTCTTATCCTATCCATCCTCGTCACTCCCAACGAGAATCGCAGCATCTTTAACTCTGCCACCTCCAGCTCTGCTTCCTGTCTTTTTGTTAGCGCCACCGCCTCCAAACCATACAACATAGCTGGTCTCACTACCGTCTTGTATACTTTCCCCTTCACTCTTGCAGCTACCCTTCTGTCACAAATCACTCCTGCAACTCTTCTCCACCCACTCCATCCTGCCTGCACTCTCTTTTTCACTTCTCTCCCACACTCTCCGTTACTTTGGACAGTTGATCCCAAGTATTTAAACCAATCCACCTTCCCCACCTCAACTCCTTGCAACTGCACCATACCACCACCCTCCCTCTCATTTACGCACATGTACTCCGTCTTACTCCTACTGACTAACATTCCCCTTCTCTCCAGTGCGTACCTCCACCTCTCAAGGCTCGATTCAGCCTGCTCCCTACTCTCCCTACAGATCATGATGTCATCCGCGAACATCATGGTCCATGGAGACTCCAGTCTGATCTCGTCCGTCAACCTGTCCATCACCATTGCAAACAGGAAAGGGCTCAGAGTCGATCCTTGGTGCAATCCCACTTTAACCTTTAACCGGTCCGTCATTCCTACCGCACACCTCACCGCTGTCACACTGTCCTCATACATATCCTGCACGATCCTCACATACTTCTCCACCACTCCCGACTTCCTCATACAATACCACAACTCCTCTCTTGGCACCCTATCATAAGCTTTCTCTAAATCCACAAACACACAATGTAACTCTTTCTGGCCTTCCCTATACTTCTCCATCAACATTCTCAAAGCAAACATCGCATCAGTGGTGCTCTTTCCTGGCATAAACCCATATTGCTGCTCACAGATCATCACCTCTCCTCTCAACCGAGCTTCCACTACTCTTTCCCACAACTTCATGGTGTGGCTTAACAACTTTATCCCTCTGTAATTTCCACAGCTCTGCACATCACCCTTATTCTTGAAAATCGGAACCAGCACACTTAATCTCCACTCCTCCGGCATCCTCTCACTTTCCAAGACTTTATTAAACAATCTGGTTAACAACCCCACTGCCATCTCTCCTAAGCACTTCCATGCCTCCACTGGTATACCATCTGGGCCAACCGCCTTTCCACTTTTCATCTTCTTCATAGCAGTCCTCACTTCATCCTTACTGATCCACCCCACTTCCAGATTCACTATCTCCACCTCTTCCAACCTTCTCTCTCTCTCATTTTCTTCATTCATCAGCTCCTCAAAGTACTCCATCCACCTTCTCAACACACTCTCCTCGCTCGTCAGCACATTCCCATTTGCGTCCTTTATCACCCTAACCTGCAGCACATCCTTCCCAGCTCGGTCCCTCTGTCTTGCCAATCGGTATAAATCCTTTTCCCCTTCTTTTGTATCCAACTTCTCATACAGCTCGTCATATGCCTTTTCCTTGGCCTTAGCCACCTCTCTTTTGGCTTTTCGACGCCACTCCTTGTACTCCTGCCGACTTTCTTCATCTCTCTGACTATCCCACTTCTTTTTCGCCAATCCCTTCTTCCTTATACTTTCCTGTACTTCCTCATTCCACCACCAAGTCTCCTTATCTTCCTTCCTCTGTCCAGATGTCACACCAAGTACCTTCCTAGCTATCTCCCTCACAACTTCTGCTGTCGTTGCCCAATCATCCCACCCATCTTTACCACCATCCAACGCCTGTCTCACCTCCTCCCTAAATTTCACGCAACAGTCTTCCTCCTTCAGCTTCCACCATCTGGTCCTTGGTTCAGCCCTCACTCTCTTCCTCAACCTCACCTTTAAAGTCATCCTACAGACCACCAATCGATGCTGTCGAGCTACACTCTCCCCTGCCACAACCTTACAGTCACTAATCTCTTTCAGGTTGCATCTCCTACTTAAGATGTAATCCACCTGTGTGCACTTTCCTCCACTCTTGTATGTCACCCTGTGTTCCTCCTTCTTCTTGAAATACGTGTT
>NC_140961.1:29949678-29974678 GCF_056783735.1 Eptatretus burgeri
CTTCAGAAGCCGCCTCGTTGCCCTGGTTACTTGAACCCTCTGGACGACTGGTTCTGGGGGGGGGGGGGATGCCAAGGGCTCTGTCCATGCCAACCATCCCACCACACTGGATGATCTGAAGCAGGAGGTGTCAGATTACCTCCAGGCAGTGCCACATGAGACCGACAGGTAAGATGGACAGAACTTTGGAGTCAGGATCAATGCCTGTCTGAACCACAGAGGGACACACATCGAGAACATGACTTACAAGGATTTTGCGTAAATGCCAATTTCAGACCTTGGGCTCTCACTAACTAGCAGTGAGTGAATACAATAGCAATAAGTGATAGAAAATACCATGCCATAAGCTTTCAAGAAATGTTTGGTTCAGTTTCCTGAGGTTTCCGTTTCTTTGCAAATTAACACTTAAAGTTACATCACTCTTTTTGAAACAGCAGTAGGTGATGTGTTGACTATGATGCTGTTGTACGGTTTTTTTTTCAGTTGTTAACTGTAATAATCCTGCTTAACAATCCCAATTGCCTGAGAGAATAATGTTTGTGAGAATGGAGAGCCAATAGATAAACTTTTATGCAAGAACTTTTACTTGTTTAAAATTTCTTTGGTAACTTGTACCTGTTGCTGTGTTTGAGTTTGAGGAGTAACTGCTGGAATCTATCTATCCAGGTTCTTCCAGACATCTTTGTGTTTTGTTCCTTTCATATTTCTCTTTATTCATTGTAATTCTCGCTTTTTCTTCATCTATCTGTCTAAGAAGAAGTTAGTTATTGCAGAAAGTTTTCTATGAGGCTCACTTGGCTGCGCCTGGATGGGTTTGAGAGTTGGGGCATCGGAGCTGAAACCAGAATCCTATCCAGGTTCCTCCTAAAGACTCCATCTTTGCTCTTTGCTTATGTAGGTTCCTTCTGATGACTCCAATGCAGTATTTGGTCTACCATTTGATTTGATTGCGTGGCCCACAAGGTGCTAGGGATTTTTGGTTCTGGTCCATGACCAAAAATATTTGAGGACCCCTATGCTACACCATCCTGCCAGCCCACACCTATTCATACATACCTATGAAAGAAATGTTTTTTGAGGAGCTTATTTATGTACTGCAAACATTGACAGGAAAAAGAACATGATTTATCCAACAACCTCATCTCAAATCATTGATTCAGATTCAGACCAGGTCACTACTTCTCTGCCAACAATAGATGTAGGTTCGCAATGCGCACATGTGATCAGGGCTGGTGCTGTGGAGATATCTCAAGCTTTCAATACAGCCTGGCACCCTACATTGCTCTACAAACTCTCTGCCTATGCCATCCAAGTCCAACTCCACTCTTGGGTTACTGACTTACCCTACTCTCATCGATAACGCATGGCTCTCAAAGAAATCTTTTCTTTTCCTCTCCCCATCAATGCTGGATGGAGTGCCTTAAGGCAATGTTCTAAGTTCCATCCTATTCCCAATCTTCATCAACGATCTCTATGACTTTCTGCAAAATCCCCTTTATCTATTTTATAATGACTCCACCCTCTGCTGTAACATATATCATCCTTCAGACATGTACGAAGCAGCATATCTCTCTCTCTCTCTGTCTCTGTCTCTGTCTCTGTCTCTGACTCTCTCTCTCTCTGTCTCTCTCTCTCTCTCTCTCTCTCTCTCTCTCTCTCTCTCTCTCTCTCTCTCTCTCTCTCTGTCTCTGTCTCTGTCTCTGTCTCTGACTCTCTCTCTCTATCAGACCTTGATAAAAACACAAGCTGGTCAAACACTTGGAATATGTCTTTCAATCCTGAGAAATCTCACACTCACACTCTCGCCAAAATAATTGCCTGGCAAACCCTCCTATATACTTTCTCAGCAAAGCTGTTTAAGAGGTTTAGTCACTCAAACGCTTGGCCTTCACGATCAGCTCTGATATTACTTGGACAAACCACGTTTCAAAATTGGCCTCCAAAGCCAGTCGTCGACTGAGCATCCTCCACCATGCAAAGTCCTTGGCACACCTGAACTCTGGTCCACCTACCAAGTGTTCATCCAGAGCCTGATGGAGGACTACTGTCCCCTCTGGCTGGCACCCCTGCTTCATAAATTTCTCAGCTTGACACCATGGAAACCAAGGCCTTCAAGATCATTGGAATTTCCTGCAATGTAGCTAAGTCTCTGGGCCTATCACTTTGCCATCGCAGACAGGGCGGTGGTCTATCTGTCTTATTTGTCGTCTTGCACCCTCTGCCCTTTCCGTGCTTTGTTCCCAACACCTCCATGTTTCAGCATGCAAGCAGCCCACGAGCGACCCCCTTCTCATGAAACTCCCAAAATCCAAAATCACTGCTCACCTTCACTCATTCGTTGCTCTTTTTTTTCCTGCCTGTGAAACCTATTTCCACATTCTCTTCAATCTCATTATTTTCTCCAGGTCTTCAAGACAGCTGTTCACAATCTCAGATCATTCCCCATTCAAAACCATGATGACAAAAATGCACCTCATACTCTAAAGTTTCCATAATGGGCAACTGACTTTAAGCATCAATGCAAGTTCAGTGAAGATGAGCACAGGTCAGGGCTGCCAGAAGATGCGACCACAACTGATTGTTTCCCAGGTCGTGGCATTACTCACAGAGGATTACGTGGTTAACGCCCCCCAAAATATCCAAGTACTCGAGTTTCTTAAGATACAATTTTTGCGATCATCCAAAAACACTTGTGCATGCCAAAAGTCTCAGAAACATGAGTCTCCAGAAACCTCAGCACTCCTGACAGGCAATAATGGCTGGCTTTATGTTATGAGTTTATTGAATTGTTCAAAACAGATCCAGGCAACCTTATCAATAATTTTATAGCAAGCGGTGACTAAATGTGGCTTCACCATTGGGATACTGCACCAATTTGAAATACATGCAGTGGAAGCACAAGGAATCAGGAACACCCCAATCCTAACGCAACCAATAGTGAAAAAAGATCATGCCCCATGAAGGATAGAAATGATCGGCTATTAAGGATACATATCGAGTTCTGTTGGCCAAAGATCAACACGTTTTTTCATGAGAACGTACCAGTGCACAAGCTCCATGTTGTGCAAACTACGATCCATGACTGTGGCTTCAAGCAGCTGGATCACCTCACATACAACAGGGTCCTGTTGACTCTCAACTCTTAATACAACACATAAGCTCTCAACAGGATCCTCTCATCTCCTCTTCCTGTTGAGGCTGGAGTGCACCAAGGCAGTGTCTTCATCAACCATCTTTTGGATCTCCAGAAAAATCTTCCCAATGTCTTTGCTGATGACTCCACTCTCTGCTGCAGCCCCCCCTATCCTGGCTATATCAGCAGGGACAGCCTCTTCCCTCTCTGTAAACCTTGATAAATTAGGAGATTGTCCAACACTTGGAATATATTTAAACCCTGACAAATCCCACACATTCACCATGTCTCTCTGAAATCATCGTCTGGTGAACCCTCCCATCTACTTCCTCAACAAACTACTTCAGAGAATTCAGTCACACATCAGCAATAATCTTTCTTGGGCAAACCACATCTCAAAGTTGGCCTCCAAAGCCAGCCATCATATATGCATCCTCCATTAAACAGCCTTTCCATGGCAAATCTGACCTTTTAAAAGCTTACAAGGCCTTAATCTGCGGCTGGGTGTCGTACTGCTCTGCCCTTCGGGCTGGTGCCTCTGCCTCACACCTTGCATTTCTTTATGCCATGGTAAACAAGGCATTCAAAAATCACTGGACTCTCCTACAATGAAGCTGAGTCTCTGAGCCTGTTACTCTTGTGTCACAGACAGGTCGGTGACCTCTCTGTCTTCTACTGCCTCCTTCTTGGCCATCTTTCTTGGCCATTCTACTGCCTCCTTCTTGGTCGATGACCTCTCTATCTTTTACTGCCTCCTACTTGGCCTTGCACACATGACCTTTTGTACTCTCTCCCCTCCAACCTCCACCTCCAATGTTTCTCCAGAGTGCAAACAGTCTAGTAGTAGCCTACTCTTGGTGAAACTCCACAAAATGCAGACTCACTGCTCACCTCCACTCATTTGGTCCAGTTTTCTCTCATATGTGGAAGAAATCTCCTCAGTTTATTCAAACTCTTCCTTCTGGGACTTCATTATGGTTGTTCACTACCACTTCAGGTCACACCCCCCCCCCAACCATACTCATTATGTTTTCAACAATTCATTAACCCTCCCCAAGCCTACATCTTACTTTCCAGATTGTGTTCCCCCCACCCCACTCCTTCACCCTCCTTTTCCACTCTATTTATTTCATTGTGTTCCCTGCCTGTTCTTGCTGTGTTTGAGCTTGCAGAAACCTTGTTCACCTACTTTCTCACCCCCCCTCCCCTTGAACCCATTATTCCTCTAAATGTCCCTCTGTTATGTTTCTCTACCCTGCTGTTGGCATCTTTCCTCCATTCCTACGATGTTATTTTGTAGTCAAGTTCTGGTCTATTCTGTGTTCCAACTTTTCCACAGACCTCCACAATTCACAGACAAAAATGCCAGAGCAACTGAGATGTAGCCGATGGTCAGGTCAGGTATTGGAGTGTGTGCCAGAGCAGTTTGTCACCATGTGCATCTTCCACCGATACTCCAGGGGCATCCATCTAGCCATCTCCCAGTCAGATGCCTGGCCCATCCCCATCTTGAGATGCTGATTAACCTGCTGCAACCACGAGACATGTGGTCAGGTGGTTGGCCACCTCCATTCATGAGGCGCTCACTGAGAGAATCTGGTGAGCAGGATTACCGTCACGAAAATGAGGCACTTGTCCATGCAGTTGCAGCTGACACTCACCGACTATACAGGAAACAAATCTCATCTGAGTCTCTCTCAGAAAATGCTCGTTGGACACAACATCTGACCAGCGATAGCCAAGGATTATCCGAAGAGATCTGGAACCGAAGGAGTTAAGTCTCTGTCTCAGATCCTTGGTCAGAGTCCAAGTCGCACACCTGTAGAGAAAGAGGAGAAGTACCAAGGACTTAAAGACTCGGCTTTTGTTCTCCTGCATTTTCCTCACTCCCCAGTTCCAACCCAGTTGTTTATTGACCTCTGGCGCACAACATGCGGAGACATGAATATCACTGCCAAGGTAAGTGAATCTCTCTGTGACCTCAACATCCTTGCCACTTGTGTATGCTTGTAAGCATTAAATATGTCATTGAAAGCCTGGGTCAAAGTTTTCACCGAAGAGACCTGTAATCCCTGCGGGTCCATCTCCTCATTCAACGCTGGGAGGTCCCCTATAAGGATATCGAGAGTCTCCACAAAGATGACTGCATCACTTGCAAAATCAAGGTCAGATATCTTGACATTCCCAAACGATACACCACAGCTTGATCTCTGACAACATCCCCAGAATCCAGTCCATACAAGCGCTGAAAAGTGTGGGGGCCAGGATACACTGCTGATGAACTCCAGTAACAACTGGAAATAGGTCAGAGTTGGAACCACTACACCTCACAACACCCAGTTATAGTTCCGAAATGAGATTTATCAGTTTTAGTGGCACCCCACAAAGACTGAGAATCCTCCAGCATGCATCTCTATTCACTGAATCTACCACTTTGCAGAGATCAACACAGGCTGCAAGCATCCCCTGCTGAAACTCTCCCCTGCATTCGGTGAGAACCTGAAGAGCAAGGATACGGTCAATCATTGTTCTCTTTGGTGGAAAGCCTGACTGCTCTTGGTGCTGGTGTTCATGCAGATGGTGGCAAACCCTTTCAATAATCATCCAAGCAAATACCTTGCCCGGCACTGAGAGCAGCCCCCTCAGTAATTGTTGCAATCCTCGCGATCACTTTTCCCTTTCTGAAAAGGGACAACAAGGCCCCTCTTCCAGTCAGTTGGGATGATGCCTGTGCTTTAAACAGGGCACAGAACTGCATGCAATGACATGAGTACAGCATTTCCACCAGGCTTGAGAAGTTCAGCATGGATGCCACAGATCCCAGGAGCTTTACCCCATTTCAACCGGTTCACCGCAGCCTGCGTTTCCACAAACGAACGTGGTTCACAGTTGATTGGAGGGTCAGCAAAAGGGATAGTTACATCCCTGACATCCAACTCAATAGCTGGTGGGTCAGTCTGGTCCAACCACTCAAAGTAACGAGCCCTTCGGGCCTTCACTTATGAAATGGACAAAATAGCTGATGGGTGATCTGAAAACTTCTATTTCATTCTATTTACTTTTATTTTTCTATTTTATAAATATAAACAGTTTGAAGGTATTTAAGTTAAAGGTCCAGAGAATCAGAAAATCTAGTTGGGTTTAAGAAATAGATATGACTTCACTTAACACTTAATCATTGTTCTTTTCTTGAATAAATTTATTGAAAGGAATATTTTAATGTTATTTGGTGCCTTTTTGCGCTTATTGGCCTGACCCCAAAATCACACTCGATTGGCCCTGCCCCTCCCATGACGTCATCTTGATATCAGGTTCATACACCTCCAGTCTCACAGCACCTTCTACATAATGATTTTGACTGTCGTCATAATCTGGGAATTCTTGATCAAATTCACTTTCGAACGAGTCTGAAGTGAGTTTTTTTATTTTCCGTGTGTAGCCTGTGGCTGATTGGCTGCATCATTTTTCTGGAAGCATGGCTGTGCCGCTGATGCAATGCCCCCTGTTACCAGTAAATTGGTGCTCATTTTGCCGACCTCAGATGGATGACAGACTGAGTCCACCTACCAGGTGGTAATTAAACAACACAACAGGGGCTTGAACTCAAGACCCTAATATCTTTAGCCAGCCACCTAACCGTTAAGCCAACACCAAGCTCTGAAACGAGTTGTGTGGCCATTATACATTGTGTGCAGACAATCTTTCCTGCGATCAAGTCATGGCAGTTTACCTGGAAATCTTAAGGGCAGTTCCTGATGGATTTGCTTTTTTTTAATCTGTAAAACCTCAAAAAATTGTTCGAATTAAAAGCACGTTCAGTTTGTTTATTATTATTTTTAATGAATACAATCACATTAAAAAAAAACATTTCGATCTTTCGACCTTTCGCGGAATACCAGATGTAAAAAAAATGTTGCAGTCTTGGGCGATTGTATTATCTTGTTAGAAAGTTTTGAATGGTTCTCATATATCCTGTTAAACTTTTTTTGTTTTCTCCCCCGTTCTCCCATATAACTCTACTTCCTATTTTCACAACCTCTTACCCAACCCTCTCCCCTCCCCCCTGGCCACCACCCCTTTACAGGAGTGAGGCTCATGGGCACAAGGTGGCTTTTTCAATTAATCTTACTGCATCCTCACCCAAGGGCCAAACCACGCACCACCATCTTTACATTTGAAATGAAATACTTTACCATGAAATGAAAAATGTAAATAACATTTGTGGGAAGGTCAAACCTTTTGATGACATTCAAGAGATTCAAACCCAGAATCAAAATATGTGAAATTCAGCAAACGATTTGTGTATTTCATTAAATCCGACTTTTCAACTTTTTCTCTTCATACATACATACATACATATATATTGTTGTGGTTATGCAAAACCGCATGCCTCTAAGGCAGCGGCACCCAACATACAGTGATCCCCAGGCAGTTATTTTGTTCGTATTCGTGCAGTCAGACCTTCCCCTCATGTCTAATAGGTTAATGGGACAACGTGCATTGCATGGGTCTTATAGCTAGGTCGATTTGTATCTCTATCTGCCATTCAATCCTGATTTTCATTCCAACCATTTCCTTTTATCCATGATACAAATTGAAACAGGCACCACACCTTGGCAGCCACCCTATGAGACAGGATGCCCATGGTGCACCCTTTCATTCGAATCTGCGTGCCGATTTACAACGCGTCTCACCTTGCTCAACCTCCGCTCACCAGGAGCACCACCACGACCACCAACATCTCCCGCACACAGAAAAATCACCCCGCGCCTCCACGCATCTCCGCATCGATGTAGTTTGCCACCAAACGAGCATGCTGCGCAACCCAGGCCACTCGTACCGTGTGGCGCAGGGACAGGCCAAGCACATTAACAGCACCAACCGCAGCTCACCGGGGGTGCCCCGAACAGGCATGCGGGACCGACACGACCCTCGTCAAGTCACCAGAACATGGCCCAGAAGTTCAGTGAAAGGCTCCAGGCCGCGTCGCGCTGGATCTGTGAATGAGGCCGCTTCCGGCCCCAGGAGCCTGGCAGGGCGGCACCGTGATCCAATGGAAGGGCATGATTTGGATGACGGCGCGTCACTTCGGGTCATCGCCCCACCCTTCGCCTGGGGCTTATAAAAGGCGGATCGTGAAGCCGTCCACCCTTTCTCTCTCCTCACTCTCGCCTGCCTGCCTCACACTGTCTCCGCTTGTTTGCCGCGCCCACTGCTCTGCCCTCTCTTCACTGCACCTCATTGTCTACCTATCGCTGCATCTGCACTCGGGGTTTGTGTGTGACAGACGTTCTTCTGGACCATTGTGGAGCATACATTTCCATGAGCCCCGCTAAAGTGATCAAGCAAGAGAAAATGCGCCGACACTTAAGGTGGGATCGCTAAAGTGGAGCGTCCCCCAAAGTGTACTGGGTTGTGCAGTCGGCCGACTGTGCCAGGTATTGAGAGGCCGTTAGTTCTCACCTGCTCTCCTTCCTTCTGGCTAACTAATCTTCATTGGGTCTGTGTGTGTGTGTGTGTGTGTGTGTGTATGTAGTGCCTGTCCTCGCTTAAATTTAGGTCGTAGAAGATATAATGGGATGAGTGTGCTCTGTGTCTGCTTTTGTAAATTGCTTGCCTTTTGTTGCACCCCATGAATTCCTTGCTATCCCTGCTTTACAAAATAATAAACCCCATTCACTGTGCCACATACCTTTCCTCACCTGATTATAAATAAAGGCTTTGTATAGAAATGCTCCCAGCTCGTTTTTGTCTTTTCCTTCGTTGGTTCAGCATGGTCCGTATCCAAGCCTCGCCATAACGTTATCCCCCAATGATCTGTTTCCAAGCCGGTACGTCCTTGGCCTTTACGCTCGGCTACATCTGATCCTGTAAGGTGATCCGGTTTGAACAAGGCGTACTGAGGGCGTGTCCCCCAGTACTTAGATCACGTGACCATTTTAGGTAACCAGTTTCCATTAGGCGGAGGACCCTAAGTCACGTGGTTGAGTTATTGGCGATCACGGTCAATTTGCGCCCCGCCCTTCATGGAGTTATCCGTATGCGACGGCCTGCGATTCCGGAGAGTCTGGTGGGAACCTGAGGGTAGCTTCCCCCCCCCCTCCTTTTGGTCTTCTCGCCCCGACCCCAGGTCCGCAACAATATATATATATATATATATATATATATATATATATATATATATATATATATATATATATATATATATATATATATATATATATATATATATATATTCCATCAATTAAAATCTTGCAGGATGGCGGATGGCCTGGAGGTATTGCATCGCACACTCGCCTCTGAGCTGTCAAGCCTGGGTTTGAATCCTGGCCCAGCTTTAAACGATCATCCCGGTATTTCACAGGCAGGTCGATTCATCAATGTGTGTGCCATCCCCCAAATGAGCGTTAGACTGAGCATCCCCTCTACCGGCATTCGATAGAGGACGTTAAAGATCCCATGGTGTCTGTCACTAACAGTAGGCAAGCTATCACCGGCACCAGGAACAAATTCCAAATTCCTGCTCTAACATGAGGCGGACGAGAAGAAGGAGAAAAAAAAATACAGCTGCAGTTTATCTCTATATTGTGCCAACAAAGCAGAGATTGGGTGAGAGGAACCATTAGTTTCTTACCTTGTCCCTGTCAAGCGAGGTCAATTGATTTGCCCTGCAAACAAAGAACCACAATCATTTCTGCATTGGATACATTAATTACTTCATTACTGTAACTAAAACACATCAATACCAGATTTTGATTTTGATTTAAACTTCAATGTGATGGCCAAATAGGAAACACAATTAAACACACTGTTGCAGTGGACTTGCGAATTATGCGTTGACTCATTTGGTATTCCCATCGAAGCTGTTAGTTTATTTATGAGAAAAATTCCTACAGATTGCGAAAACCTTTTTAGTTTCCAACATGTACATTTGAATCTTGATTTTTAAAATATATAGAGTCCTGACAAATGTCTTCACTCTCTCCTCCATTTATTGAAGAAAAAAATGGAAAACTTTAACCAAGTCAATTATACAAACATCTTCAATAAATAATCTTTCCTTATTTCTCTTCTTTATCTCCACTTTCTCGTTCAAATCTTCTACCTAAAATCGCCGTTAATAATGTTGACGCATATTGCTAGATTTCTTTGTTTTCCTTCTCAGTGCGTTGAGATCGATCTATTTTCTGTAACACCTATTCTCTTTTTTAATCTCATTGGTTTCCATGTTTTTATATTTATTCATTTTATCTCTTTTCTTTCTCTCTGTCTCTGTATCTCTCTCTCTGTATCTCTCTCTCTGTCTCTCTCTCTCTGTCTCTCTCTCTCTCTCTCTCTCTCTCTCTCTCTCTCTCTCTCTCTCTCTCTCTCTCTCTCTCTTTCTGTCTGTCTCTGTCTTTCTGTCTGTCTCTCTGTCTCTGTCTCTCTGTCTCTCTGTCTCTGTCTCTCTGTCTCTCTGTCTCTCTGTCTCTCTGTCTCTCTGTCTCTGTCTCTCTGTCTCTCTGTCTCTCTGTCTCTCTGTCTCTCTGTCTCTCTGTCTCTCTGTCTCTCTCTGTCTGTCTCTTTCTCTCTCTCTCTCTCTCTCTCTCTCTCTCTCTCTGTCTCTCTCTCTCTCTCTCTCTCTCTCTCTCTCTCTCTCTCTCTCTCTCTCTCTGTCTCTCTCTCTCTCTCTCTCTCTCTCTCTCTCTCTCTCTCTCTCTCTCTCTCTCTCTCTCTCTCTCTCTCTCTCTCTCTCTCTCTCTCTCTCTCTCTCTCTCTCTCTCTCTCTCTCTCTCTCTCTCTCTCTCTCTCTCTCTCTCTCTCTCTCTCTCTCTCTCTCTCTCTCTCTCTCTCTCTCTCTCTCTCTCTCTCTCTCTCTCTCTCTCTCTCTCTCGCTTTTCTCCCTTGCCTCCTCCTCTCTCTTCTCCCTTGCCTCCTCTCTTGCCTCAGTTTATTCAACCCCTTCCTCATCCCAGACTACCCTTGAACCACTTTCACCCCAAATAATATCATACATATATTCATCTGGATTTCTTGATATTCCTGTATCCTAAATAATTTTTTTACCCCAGGAAACCAATAAAATTTCTTCTGAATTTCTAAAAGAGCCTTCT
The DNA here is from genome assembly GCF_056783735.1 of Eptatretus burgeri. Classification (NCBI taxonomy): domain Eukaryota; kingdom Metazoa; phylum Chordata; class Myxini; order Myxiniformes; family Myxinidae; genus Eptatretus; species Eptatretus burgeri. The sequence continues at coordinate 29,960,905 of NC_140961.1, forward strand.
ATTTTCTCAACTTTAAAACCTTTTCATCTTTATTTAACATTTTAGTTAAATCCAAACTTGTTGGTTTAAGGCCCAGTCACACCTTGACGTTTAAGCCAGCTTATGCCGATTTTTGGAAAATTTGTCTAAAACGCTGGTACACGTCGAATACGTTATGGGTAAGTTTTGATAGCATTGAGAGCACGCTGAAAAACACTACCATACGTCGTCGTACGCTGGCTTTAAACGTTGTACTTTTCGGTTGTCCTCAAATTTTCCATGCTTGAAATTTTAAGACATGCCAGCGTATGACTCACACGTTCCGCATAACGCTGGCCAGAAGTTGTAGGCACGTCACGCGATCGTTGACACACGTCGACACACGCTACTTGTGAGTTACTCATAAGTCGAAACACGTCGAGGTAATGTTTAGCGTACCTGAAACTTATTTCTAACCTATGAGTAACATGTTGTACTCACGTTACGCGATCGGTGACACACATCGACACACGTTACTTGTAAGGTGCTCATAAGTCGAAACACATCAAGGTAATTGTTAGCGTCAGTGTTCCAGACTCCCTGGTTTTTTTATTATTTTTTTTCTTCCTTCTTTCGGTATGATGGTGATTTTGACACTTCGATTTCTAGTGCATTTATAATATAATATAATTAATAGGCTGCCGCTCAACGATTTAAATCATAACCGCACTGTACACTGAACACCATCATACCAAAGAAAAAAAAACCGGGAGTCTGGAACACTGACGCTAACCATCATTACCTTGACGTGTTTCGACTTATGAGTACCTTTCAAGTAACGTGTGTCGATGTGTGTCAACGATCGCATATCGTGCGTACAACTTATTCCCATCGCATGCAGAGCGTGCATCATATGGCAAGTACGTCGTAAAATTTTCAACATGTTTAAAATTACAAGACATACTCCATTTAATACGACGTATGATAGTGTACTTTAGCGTTCTATTCACGCATACCCAACTTACCCATACCGTATTCGACGTGCGCCAGCGTTTTAGATGCATTTTTCAGAGGTCGGCATACGCTGGCAAGATCGCCAAGGTGTGACTGCGATGTTGACACTTCCATTTCTGTGGCGGTTATGATTTGAATCGTTGTGCGGCAGCCTTTCCATAACCTACACCACGTTATCGTCGGCGATGCGTGCAGCGCACTATGCATAAGTTAGACTATTGTTGGGCATAGGTTGTGAAGGCCGACAACAGGTTCAGCATTCGTTGGTATAAGTTATCTATAACACAACGAAACGTTCTGTGTCCGTTACTAATACGTTATGCATAAGACCAAGTCGGTATGAATACCTCCGAATCTTTAAAAAAAAAACATCAAAAGTTCAACGTAAGCCAGCGTTTTACATACATTTTAATACGTTGCCATTGCTGGCTAAAACGTCAAGGTGTGACTGGGCCTTTAGCAACATCAATATAAAGCCAATCTTTTATTGAAAATTCCCCATTCTTATATTATATAAAAAATACCAAATACCCTTTTCTTGTAGATATGCTTGGACACTGAAATTATAATTTTCTTGAAGCCTTCTTGCTGTCATTTATCTATCAGAAATATATGACAGATTAATATGATGACAGGTAATACCTCCTCATCTTCCCATTATTAAATCAGTTTGTATTCCCTTACGATATCCTGTTCTTTGTGTTTTCATCCTGTTCTTTGTGTTTTTCAAAATCCTGTTCTTTGTGTTTTCATGATATAAACTGCGGCAAAACCGTTGTTGATTTTAGCCTTATTAAATTATTTTATTTGTTGTTTGCTAATCGTGCTTCCACAAGTATTATTATCGGCACCAAGTGGATAATATTCTTCCTTACAAGGACGATTTAATTCTTCCAGGTCTTCTTGGTTTATTTTGAATGACCAATTATACCCTAAATAATTCATATCATATCTCCAATGTTTATTCTCATACAAACGATACGCTCTTCTTTATAAAATTTTATTTCAATTGGAATTGTAAATTCTGAATGACCCGGAGATAAAATCAACACTTCTGTATCTTTGGAATACACAGCTGTTTTCTTTAAGGATATATAAGTTCTGATAAATCACTTAATCTCACCAGGTCATTCGCCTCAGTCAGGCTTGGATAATTTATTAATTTATAAGTATTTTTCATATTAATATTTTTTGTTATACTATATTTCTGTCATTCAGCCTGTGCCTTTATGTAATAATTTGATAATTCAATATCAAGTTCTTGGGATAAACCAAACGTGGAACCATCTTTCCAATATAAGTCATTTATATTAGATTAAAAATAACATCATAATTTTTTTTATTTTTGTTGAGTTGAAATAACACAAACAGACATTATTGACCACAACACTTGGAGTTTAATTCTTGGACTTGAAATGTTTGATAAACACAATTCTGTAAGAATTCCATGACTTCAACAGGTGGTAGAAGACCATAACTATCAAAATAATATTTAATCTGACTCGTATAAATGCAAACCCAATGAGAACCGTTTCCATTATGATCTTCTAAATCTATATATTGATACTGAAGGACCAATTTTGTGCTCCTCCTAGCGGTCGCATCACGTTTTTCTCGGTACTGTGACCTGGACTGAAAGAAACTTCGTACCTGTAAGAGTGCATTGCACATAGTGGCAATAGTCAACCTTCAACTCTGAAGCAGAATAAACACTTTTCGTTTTACATTCGTTTACATGACGACGTGTGACGTCACCGCTGAGAGGCATAAGGACGTCATGACATCATCGGTCATTCGCTGACGCCATTACGTCTGTCGTCGACAGACCGTCACCGCTGAGAGGTGTAATTCCCCTCCTCAAAAATAGCGTCTGCAATATAAACCCTCTTCTGCACATGCTGACTACCTCAGAATGTGAATTTGACACAAAAAATGCAACAAGAAACATTGTATCTATATATTAATACTGAAGGACCAATTTTGTGCTCCTCCTAGCGGTCGCGTCACGTTTTTCTTGGTACTGTGACCTGAGAAGTTTTGGAACGGTGTTTGTATGTCAAAGTAGACACGTGCACAAATCAGGGGACTTCTTCACAAGGAGAAGTGTACACCAAAAATGTCGTGTACAAGGACGTTTTGTAGGCCTCATTAGGTCAGGCCATGGAGTACATCGACTGGGATCCGGCTCTTACAGGAGCCGCCACTGGTTGTCATATTGGGCTCATGGAACGGAATCCGTCTGTGACGGGGTTTCGGCTAGTTAATAATAATATTCTTGTATATTTCAGCAAATTTGTTAATGCATCTCTCATACAAATAACCACATTATCAATTTTTAATTTCTCACAATATATGGCAAGTTCTATATTTGATGTTGCATTATTTCCAAATTCTTTAAACAACTCATCAATGTTCATTTATTTATGAGAAAGCGAATCCATTACCCCTCTTAGTTAATTTTGCACATGCTTGTGTGATAGAAGAAAGCATATCTCAAACCAACAATCTCGCTTTATGAGGTCAGCTTTCAAGTTTTTCAGCAAAATCTACAATTACACCACTTCCACTAATTTGTTTCTCCAACTCTTTGTTATGTCTTTCCAACTCTTTTTAAGCCTGAAGTTGAGCCTTCCTTTCCTTGGCAGTTTTCACTGCTGCTGAAATACCGCCCGTCAATGCTCCAGCCACACTTAAACCAGCAAATAAAGACATTAGAAATGGGATAAATCTTCCACTTGTCCCTCTTATTGAATATTTCCTCAACATTGGTTTTGACATTTTAATTTTAAGTGAGCCAGTTTTGTTCAAGATTTTCACTTGTTCTCTTGTGAGCAAAACCAATTCTTACTGCTCCTTTTCTCTGAATTCTATTAACGTTAATCATACAAGGCTTTTGATTTTGAATACAAGATTATATTTTATTCAGATTGATTTGATTAACAAATACCCCAGTTGGCACTTTGCTACTCATTTTTCCAAAAATTATGTGAGACTAATCATAACACCATGAACTGTATTAATCTGTAATTTTGTTTCTTCCAAAAGCAAACATTATGGATCAACTTCTTCACTCTCTCCTCTTTCAATGTAAAGGGAAGTATCCACTCCATTAGACTTTATAGTTTCCTTTTGAGCACTCAGGTCAATCGCGTATGTTGTATAAAGTTTTTTAAATGCTACCATATCCAAAATGGGTTCTTTATTACCATTGTTTTCACACACCTTTTGGTAAGACTTGTATGCTTCAGCATAATCATTTTTTCCCAATAAATTTCCAATCTATTTTGTGGATAAAATGTTCCATCCAGAGAAACCTGAAGTTGTTTGGCACTCCCATTATCTCTCAATGCATTATTCTATCAGTCGCAGTATCTCCATCTGGTTTCTTAAAAATGAGCCATAGGTATCATGGCTTTCCTTCGAGAACACTCATGTTCCACGTGTAAGTGGTTTGGTTTCGTTTGACGTGTTGACATCTTCTTTTAAGGTATGATACATTTAGTGGTTTTTTGAGTTAAGTCTTCTATTCAACATCTCTTCTGTTTTATGATTAGGAGAATATTCACCAATATACCAACTCATTTCATCAACAACGAATTTATTCTGAGCACCAAAAGCAATCTATTTTCATATCATTTCTTTGTAGTTGAAATCTAATTTTAAGTCCGTACAGTACTTTATCAAAATCACAGAATCCAAATATCCCTTTCAGAGGAACTGCCACGGTAAAACTATTACCTGCATTTGTATCATCATAATACATTCCTTTTCTTTGACTATAACTGGGGTCTGCGTTTGTTCCCGTTGTCATATCAGGAATAAAACCTTCGCCAACACACTTACCCATTCCATCACGAAATGAATATAGTGTAAATTTCATCATTTCAGATGTAGCAGAGACATGAGTAACCGCTTCAACTTCTTGTGTTCCAATATACAAACGAACACTATCAAACATTTTCCAAAAGAAATCATTTACGAGTGTAGTGTTTGTGTTATTCCCTGCCTTAGGAATGTAAATTTACACAACAAGAAACTATCAGCTAAATTCAAATAAGTTTGTTGATTATTTATTTCAAAACTTATTGTTCCATTTGTATTCCAGTCTGTTCTTGTTATGGCATTTACCTTGAAGTATTCTTCGTTTTTAGGAGAGATTGAGATGATAATGGTATCATCCAAATCATAGAAACTATCAATTTCTTCTAAACTTGTATTTATGTAGTAAAAAAAAACAGATGTTAAAACTTTTGAAACCCTGATCCAAGTATTTTAATTATTTTCTGTTGTTCTTGGAAAGCCAACTGAGTTTTGACTTTCTTAATTTATTTTATTTCTTGCAATTGATGGGATTCCTTTTGGGCATCTTGTATACTCTTTATAGCACCCACTACATTTCCCACAGCACAAGAAGTTGAACCAATTAGGTTTTTTTGTTTAAGAATAGTTGACCCTATACCCATTAGAGTATCAATTATCTCACCTCCTTTATTTCTAAATTGATGTCCTACACCTCTTAGGTTTCGGATGTCTACACCTCTACACCTCTTAGGATGTCTCTTAGGTTTATAGTATTCTCCTCGAAGATACATACCTTAACCCTTTATAGTATGGGGAAAGGAACATCCCATCCCCTGTAATTATTATATATTTTCCCAACTTGTGTTTCCTCACAATAACCATCATATTTATTTATTGGAAAACTTCACGTATGGGAATTTGATGGATATAATTTCTCCATTAAAAGAAATCATGCGATTATCTTGGTCGATTATCTGAAAATTTACTCTGTATATGGTTTTTCCAGACATGGGAAGATAAACCAGATTTTTTTTTTTGGTTCCATGTTGAATTTATAACCAACTGGGGTTGAGTATGCGCTGAATGAAAATATTGTATTTGTTCTTATTCCATCATTATAAGCATCCTCAATCAAATAACAGTGAATTAATACCGAATTTATGCCTGAGGATATTTGAATAATATCGTCACAATAAAATGTTCCATTAGTTTCAATATTTTTGAGGAGAAACCCAATAACTCTTTAAATAAATTATCAATTGTGGAATCAACTTTGGAGTTATGTTTGAGTTTAATCATTGATTTTGAAGTTTTTTTATTTTATTTTTTATCGTAGTATATTGAAGTATATTTCTTGGTTCATCACACTGTTCTTTCATAAGGCGAGCAATTTTGGAAGATATTTGAGAAATTTCGTATGCTCTGGGTGAAATTGTTATAGTTTTGTAACTGCCTCCCGGATTTTTCACTTAACTTGTCATTTTTCTCTGTGATATTAAATAAGGTATTCGAAGTTTCTATAGACAATAAAGATGCCTCATATTCTTTTGTTGGGTCAAGTTGTAGTGGGTATGGGAATGAAGATGTGCGATCATTCGTGAAATTAAAACTAAAGATTGTTCTTTTCATTGATACGTTTTAAAAAGTCTGAATATGATAATTAGAAATCTCCTTTTTTATTTTCTGAAACACCATACTTGTTAAATAGTCTTGAAAAGAAGATAACACATCATTTTTCTTCCAATTTTCAGTGGCAGTAATTCAACCATTATCTTATCTATAAATATATGTACTTCTTTATCATCTTTCAACAACAACAAAAAATTCTCATTCACATTTACAATTGATGATATTTTTAAATTTACATCATGAGAGAGAATTAAACTCATTTACCATAGGATAAAATATCTTTGTATTGATATTTATTTAATATTTTCATATTCATTAACTGGTCTAAAATGGCTGATGCTTCATTTAAACAATTGTTATTCCCAGCCTTCTTACTACCTAACAACAATAACAGTCTGTTAACTAATTGTGATGGGTCATTTGGAAGAAAACTAACACCTGAACCAAGTCTACTTAAAGCTTCAACAATGTGTTTCTCCTTTTCATTTTTCCTTCCTTCACTGGCAACATAAACTCCATAATCAAGCGAGTTTTGTAAATCGATATATACTCTATCATCCTCATTTTTCATATACAATGGTTTATCGAAATAATTTGATTCACCCTTCACAGTTGAACCTTGTCTTCCATCTTTTCGAAGAAGGAGCATTAATCTCAGAGTTAATTGAACAGGTGGTTGAACGGAACTCAAGAACCTGAATTCATCATTAAATATCAACCACTTTTCTTTAACACAATGGAATATTGCTGGTTGTTCTGTTGGAATGAGACCTGCTCTGGTTTTTGAATCTGTTGAATATTCATTGTTTTGCAGAGCATTCGCAAAATAATCAGGGAGTTGATTTATCTCTTCCAGTTGTTGAAATAATCCTTCATCATCCCATTCTAATTCTCCTATATCTTTGAGTTCTTGATCCGTCATTTGACGAAAATCTTTTAACATTTGAAGTGTTTTTTAGAGGTGTATTCTATCATTGGAACTGTAGACATTTGTTGGGGAGTTTTTTTAAAGAGTGGTTTAAAAATTTATCTTGTTTTCTTTCAAATGCTTCTTCACCCTTAAGTTTCTGTCTGCATTTCTTCTTTATGTCTTCCTGGTTTTTTACAACTTTTGAAAGAAACTCTTGATGTTCCTTAAATATTCCTGCTCATTCTTTTGCATCTATTCATTTATTGGAAAATATCATTTAATGAATTGTAAAAGTCAATAGGGGAATTTTCCTTTTCTTCATCATTAAAGTAGATGTGTTCAAATAAATTATTTTCTTTAAATATTTCATCAAATTCATTATTAGAATTAATATGAGTTGTAATTTCTTCTTCACTAATACTTGTATCTCTGCTTTACATATGTTTGCGTTGAGTTTCTTCATCAACATCAAAACCGAATGATAAAATCTTAACTGCATCACTACTCAGATGTTTAATAATTTGTCTCATTCCTCTGGATTAGTTTGTAATAATGCAAGACCACCAGATTTTTGTGATTTAACTCACTCTTACAATGTGAATATTTTGTTGTACCAAGAGAGACCTTCCTCAACTATTTGACCTTCGTTCCTCATTCACATATGTTCCTCTATTGAAATGTAGGAATAATCTTCACCTTCTACTTCTGGTCGCATTACCCTGGTTGTTGTGGATACAATACGTACCAAAGGGTGTTGTTTTTTTGTTGTTTTTAAAACATGTTATCTTTTCATTTTCACTATTCAAGAACCGGGAATTATTTAAAAAATTTCCAGAAGCAGATTTACCCACAATATTGATAATAACAACTACCATTTCTGAATGTCTTTGTTTATAAAAATATAAAATATATCCCTCAGTATCTCATCTTGTTTCACAATGCATTTACATTTTCCAGTCGGGTGTTTCAGATACTGCTCAAATTCTTTTTTACTACACAACGTAGAACAATTGTCGCTCCAAAAGTTATTTATATTTATTGAATTTAACTCGAATAAAATAAAAGTATAAGCATTATTTCTTATCGAGTGATGAGGGAGTTGAATCTATGACTCACAAAGATAAATACAATTACAAGAAGAATGCCTCCCTTTTGTGTAATATATTTCCATAACTGTTTGGTTTCTCTCATCAACACAATCATCAAAGATAGAGATCTTTTTTGATTTAGCCAAATCTTGGGGTGAAGGCATGTCACCCTTATTATCACTAAGAATAGAAGTTATATGTTCTCATTTCTTTTTACATTTCTGTGTGTCACAAAATAGTTTAATTATATCTTCAATATTATAATCATTTAGTCTGTTTTGAAGTTTAAATAAACCAATTATGTCTTCTTTTTAAAGACCTGCATTAAAACCTTGTGAGAGTAGTTGATACTCAGATTGAAAACTTGACTTTGTGAAAATTATGAAATTATCAAAATCTAAAAAGTTGGGAGTAAGGAGCATCTTCAAAAGCAGGCAGGTTTTTCCACATCCGCTTGAACCAACTATGAGATATCTTCATGAATTTGGAAAAATTTTATGGTTGTTAAATTTTATCTTATTTTCCCAAATGGATAAAAAAATCATTCATTTATATATTTGGAAAATAAATTATTTAAATATAAATTGGCTTTAAAAAAAAAAAAAAGCGACCGATCTCTCTTTTTTTCGAAGCTCTAACAGCATTTGAAGATAAAAGATACATAATGAGTGATGGAATAAATACATTGCCTTATGGGTTTAAAGTATAAGTATTAATAAAAATGGGGTTGGGGGTTTTAACAGCAACTGCTGCATTATTTTTAATTGATGAATTAATGAAGTTATTCCTGAAAATATAACATAAATATTTATAGTATCTCTGTATGACGACTCAATTTGATTAAAGAAATGATCATATGAAAGGGGGGCGAAGTCCAGCCTCCAGCAGGGGAGTAGTGTCAAAGTGGAGGTGTTTGATGCAGTAATGTGTTCCAGTTTGAAAAGGAGAAATATGAGTGAGCGCAAGCGAAGCGAATACACATACATGCATATATATATATATATATATATATATATATATATATATATATATATATATATATATATATATATATATATATATATATATATATATATATATATATATATATATATATATATATATATGACCGGGCGTAGTGGCGTGCGCCTGTAATCCAGCTACTCGGAGGCTTGGGTTGGAGGATCGCTTGAAGACGGGAGCTCTGCACTGGGCCGTGCTATGAGAGGGTGTAGGGCAGCCCGGAATCATGGCGAAACCCAATCCTTATCCCTGTGTCGTAAGAGGCGACCAGGGTTGCGTCAGGAAGGGCATCCGGCGTAAAACCTGTGCCAAATCAGTATGCGGATCATAACGGATGATCCGCTGTGGCGACCTCTAACGGGAGCAGCCGAAAGATGAACAACTATATATATATATATATATATATATATATATATATATATATATATATATATATATATATATATATATATATATATATACACATATGCACATACATGCATCCAAGACTATCTTCGGGGTCTAAAAAAGTCCCGTAGGCATTTCTTGTTAAAAGTGATTGTGCATGTCCGAAAGTAAGATGATAGGGTGAAGCTTCAGAATATGCCCCATACCATCTCGAACTTTGACCTTTGAGGTCAAAGGTCAAGGTCAAATGCCAAATTCCTCATTTTTTGGTTATAGTGAATTTCGTTTCAGCATCGCCACATCTATATGCCTGTGTATGAATTATTCGCCAAGGCTACTGTCCTTTAGTATCAGCAATAAATTTAGACTAGAGATTTACTTGAAAACATGAAAGGCTGCAATTGTAAAATGGCCATTTTCTCGAATTTCTAAAGATGGACGCATGTAATCTTCTCACGCGAGTTCTCAACTCGTAAGATGAACTCATGTGAGATCAAAACGTTGTATAAGAGAGTTGGCACATAAGAGAATGTTTGAAATATAATTTGCTCACCCATATTGCTGTAGTTAGTGGTAGTCATTATTGCAGTTGACAGCGTCACACCCGCATGCTGGGATACAGTTCTGGCGAGACTTGCTGCACTTACATGCACTCGTTCGACACTTGCATTTACACGCACAAGTGACTAGTTCAGTACAAGAAGCTGGAATGGCAGGGAGTCGCATCCACATGATCTCAAGTCCAGAGTCTGTTAGCTTCCAGCCACCCGTCTCTTCTGGAGCTTCAACCGCTATCTGAGGTTTATTAGCCTGGTACCAGATTTTTGCCTGATGACTTGACCTGATATGATGGACCTCAAATGCATCGAAAGTTGGCGGTAGCTTTTCAAAATCCCGGAAACCTTTTTCGAACATCTGGGATTTGGCAGAGAGCAGTTCATCAACGTTGTCCACTCCATACAAATGGCACAGGAACTTTTCAGCCTCGTCAGTGGATTCATCACGCCCAATTCATCACGCCAGTAGCTCCGGCTGTTCCATGTACACTTTCCAGCAGCTCCGTTTCCTGTATCCGTAGAATGAAGACGTCACATCACATCCGGTAAAGTCATGAAATCCGAGCAGATTGTTCCTGACAGGATGCGATAGCTTTTGTACAACTGGTGCAATTTGGTTGTAGACACGTTTTTTGCTAGTCCCACTTTTCATCCACAGATCAACGTTTGCATCACCGAAGAAATGGATGAGGAGTAATAATACATCTGTATCCTTGCTCTCCACGACCACTCTCTTGTATTTCTCCCTGACGGTATGTGCTGCATGTGCGACCATTCGCGTATCGGCCTCTTCATGGTTCGCGGTCAAATCAGTAATTTGGCCACGTGTAGTTGACTTCGACATCTCCGGTTCAGCGAAACCTCCCCCTGCAATCAGCTCGCAAGACTGTGGGTAATTCCGATCGGTCGAAATGAGGTACTCAGCGACGAATTTGGCGAGGTCAGCTTTGTTCTGGTCCAGGGCTATGAATCTGTCCCATACCTCTGGCAGTGGTACGTCTCCTCGATCAATGATTTTTCGGATTGGTCGCTTCTTCTGTCCACGCTTTGATCTAGTTGCCGATTTGATTGACCCTGTTCCGATGTACCGATCGAAAACGATGTCGATGCGAATGAATGACTGGTGAAATAGCTTTACAATCCTCTCGTGATATGTACGACCAAGGTCAGCAAACGTGCGACAATGAGACGGCTTCCCCATCACTTGGATCATGGCGTGACCATCGATGATGAGAGCTGACGGCTCCTGCAGGGATGGAATATTTGCTGGTGTTTCAATATCCACATCGTTTGTCAGGATATGAAGCATATCAGCCTTGTTTGTCTGATTCATCTGTCCATTTCTCTTGACTAGCGACGATGGAAGCGACGAAAGTTCCTGCAGAAGAATCCTGGACATATCGACACATCGTCCAGCTCTGGTTGCATTGAACAACCTCTGTATGAGTTTTGCGTCTGCCTTGATGAATTTCTTCTCGGCTGTTGAGGTCAGAGCTGTGCTTTTGTAGAGATGAGCAAAGGATTTGAAATTGATCCTCGACAGCGTATCGAAGAAACCCATCTCTCGAGTTACCAGCCTCTCATCCACAAAACTTTGTAACCTTCGAAGACCTCGCTCATAGGCTGACAACAGGGAAGTTTGTATTTCCATTGTGGCGAGATCGTTTGTTGTCAAAGATACAAGTGTAGGTTCCTGCGATTCCACCACCAGGTCTGGTGATTGTGCCGGTGGGAGTGTATCCGCTGCTTGGAAAATACGGAATCGCTCAAACCGGTCCATCAGATTTTGAACATTGCCTTCATCATGCCTTAGACGTCCAGGCATAGCCTCCTTTCTCGTAGATATCGCCTCTACGATCTCGTCATCAATCAGTTTTAGGAGCCGTTTGGTATCTAGGGCAATTTCGGAGCGCTCACACCACGTCAAGCAGAATCGATCCTTTGCAGTATCATTCCTGGTGATTCCGATTATGCCATTCGATATCTTACACATGCGCTTGATCCATTCTGTAGCTTGATTGACTGAGCTGAACGGACGTTTGCTGCGTTGTACCACAAAGTTCCCGGCGAGAAATGCACTGTATACATCAGGCGCTGTATTCTCCAACATTTTCATGTCGGAGAGATGCACCGGTCCCCATCTCGCATAATTTGTGTAGTCATACGCACATAGCCACGGTAACATCTGTGCGAACGATTTTTAGGTGCGCCTGCCAATCTCCCTCTCTATTCGCACGGATGAATTCCAAAACTGTGCTGACCATTTTGATGTAATTCGTCCAGAATTCAAAATTGGGATCAGTTGTGTGGCATCGGTCAAATTCGTCCAATTTCGTCAATACGTCTGATCTTTCGATGGTTTGTCTCAAAGCACAGATGGCATGGCTCAGTGCATCGGATTTGCAGAGACGACCATCTGCACTGCGACATTTGTTCCTAGCTTCCTCAGCGCATGTCTTGATAGCCTTGATTGAAGCGATTGTTGCGATATCATGACTTTGCTCGAGCCACTCCATGAATTTGGTCCATTGGATGTGACACAATGCTTCGTACATACAAATATGTCCATATACTCCTCGGTAGTATGCTTTTCCACCAAGTATGCTTGGTATCATATTAGGAGTGAATAATCCCACCTCGATCCAGATATCCTCCAGCCCTGCGCTCTCCTAATGCTGTCCAATAGCTTTGAGGTAATTGAAGAGAATGTGGAGGTGACCAAGGAGGCATATAACATTGCTGTATTTGGCGGGATTGTTCCATACAAGTTCTTTCATCCAACTGGAGAGAGGTTCGTCAGCAAAAATGACTGTGTGTGTCTGTCCCACCTTTTCACTGATATTCATGAACTTGGTCATCACAGTTGTCATTGTGTCATCATGGTCTGCCGGTGCCTTCAGAATTGGGAGCATACCTACATTGGTGACAGGTGGGGTCCCGTTCGTCGCCAGACTGTTAAATGTCGCCCATGGTGGCACAGATTGTGACTCACCACCATGTAATATTCTTGATAATGTCCATGCCAAGTCGTTGGACTTGCTGTTATTTGCATTGCCAGACTCTTGGAACCACGACTCTACGTTGACGGCGGCACCATCAGGAAAAGTGGGGGACGGACGAATACCAGAACGAGGTTTCGCGTATTCTAATATGTGCATCTTGCCGATTTGTTCCTGGCTGAGAGCTTTAGTACGACCGATATGCCGAGGTTCATCTCTGTGATAAACAGTTCCGTCATCTTGCTGCCACACTGCCATCTGTGTATAATGTGTAGTGTTGTTGCCGTCAATTGTTTCCTCAAGTACGTCAATATTGTCACATGAACTGAGGACCAGCCCTGAGGTCTCGAATGGGCGGATTACCTCGGGGATAAAGACTCCGTCGTTTGCGTCGGCCCTGTCGAGAATATCATTTGCGATGGACATGTC
>NC_140961.1:29982178-29997178 GCF_056783735.1 Eptatretus burgeri
AGAGAGAATTTAAAGTGGCCCAATATCTGAAAATGTTCGCAACATATTAATGTACATTTGTGCCAAATTTGGTGCTTGTATCATAAAATGCACAATTCTTTTGAATATTTGGGCTAAGCCGCCCCACTATTGGCCCCAAATCGTTTTGGAAGCTCGCGACACCTCTGCTGACAACACCGTCCCACACAAATTCCTTTCATGTGCACATTTTTTTTCCACTGGTGTTGCACCAATGACTCATTTGTGAGGCAAACCAAAATGGCCTTGAAATTACATTTGCTTCTGGGCCAACTACAATGATCTTCCATGTTGGTAGTGGAGGTTAGTAAAGTTTGACATCTTTGTCAACTGCCGGCAGTCAGAAAAAGATCGTTCTTGCCATCCTGCTGTCGTTACCCATTTCCAGCCTAGTGGTCTTGTTCAAGTAATCAAAACTGCTTTTACAGTGAGGAGGCTCCACCTTCTGCAGTGAGGAATCTCAATTTGCTTGCAATGCTGAAAAACTCCATATAAGATTTTCTTGGTCTATGTGTGACAAAGGCAGGGGTCCCTTCTGATTCGTTAGTTCAAACTCAACTTGAAGCAGTATAGTACCATGAGAATACCAAGAGAGAATCTAATACTTATCAGAAAGCAAAGCTAAGAGTAGGACAGAAGATCCATTCTCGATTTGGTTTGATCAACACCCGATGCTTGCGTTATTTGAATCAATCCCCAATGAAAAGGCCAAATAAGGCACTCTGTTGTGAACAACTTGCTAACCGAAATTACTTCACTTTTTTGATTCCACCCTCCCATAAACAAGTTCATTTTGATCAATCATTTTTCAAACCTTCCCATGCCTTCTGCTGTCAATCACATAAAGACACTCCCTATTGTTATTTTACAATATCTTGCACACCTGCTTTTTGTGATGTTCAAAACATTACTCAGCCAACTCATATCTTCTGCGAGGTATGAAAGAAAGATGAGACCTGTTGCAGGTGGTATATGTATCATGCTCCCAGGGTAATTAAAACGATGTGTGGTGACTGAGCCCACGTCCTTCTCATAGCCTTTCACGGGGGCCCTGTTCATCCTGCAAACAGAAATCCCATCCAAGGAGTAATGTCAAAATGGTTGGTGAATCATATCTTATACCTCACATCCACCATTAAGTTATAGTCAATCTGTGGAGGAGTAATGTCAAAATATTTGGTGAATCATGATATCTTATACCTCACATCTACCATTAAGTTATCATCAGTCTGTGGAGGAGTAATGTCAAAATAGTTGGTGAATCATGATATCTTATACCTCACATCTACCCTTAAGTTATCATCATTCTGTGGAAGAAAAATAATTATATTCATTGTATTGTCAATTATATTGACTTGTGGCTGGTACTTTTTAAAGATTGAACACAGTATAAAATAAGGTCTTACTTTTGTACTGGAGTTAAATGATTGTCAATAAATTCTCCCCCTCCCCAACAGTCTTTTGACCTCCATCATGATCTCGATGAATATGCAAGTAAAGTAGAATTGCATCTTACTAAATCTTATGTGCTTTTACCTCATTGAAATACATATAACCACAACTCGTATCTCCAATGTTTAAATTGAACTGCCCAGCTGCTGAAGAGAAGAACGCCTTGCTGCCGCCCCATTGTCTCAAATAAATTAAATAACTTTGGAATGCTACTGGAGCAAACGTCTTGTTGTCTGAGGAAAATGAAATAACTGTTGGCTTTTGATGGCAAAGCCCTTGCAAGCTGCATGAAAACAGGTTGGGTGTTATGCCAATCTCATTATCATGTGGTAAAGGGAATGCATGTTCAAAGTACTGGCCTCATGTTTCCCTCCACCCTGTCTCTGCTTTCTGTCCTAACTCTGTCATCACCCTCTCCTCAAAGCTGACCTGGTTGTTGGTCCTGCAAACCTTTGCCATGAGTGGGTCTATCCTCCCCTCCCTCCCGAAGTGGCCATGTGTGCAGTTCTTAGTTCCCTTACCTTGTGCCTGTCAGCCCTCCCCTTAATTAACCCTTGCCAAATGTCTCACCCTCCCCTGTTTTTGGCTGTTAAAATAGTATAAAGAACATTGGTGTGTGCACTTTGAGCAGAAAGAGGATTGTGTTTGAAATTGCTTGTGTCTTGTTTTTCTCTTTCTCCACGTGCATGTCTGTTATTATTGTTTGTTGTTAATAAATGGTCTCAGACTTCGACAGAGAAGACGTGAATTTATTCCACAAGTCTTAACACGTCATCTCTCTGGAAGAATGAAGAAACAGAGTAAACCAATTCAACTTTTGTACATCTTTTTCCATACATAGGTCCAGACTCACATAAAACCAGAACAGAGGTTGAAGGGTCGACAAACAAATTGGGGTGAAGAGGTGTTATGGCATGGGTGTCAGTATGGCATGGCTGCCAGTTATTTCCGCTCCCACACGGCCACACTCCAACTCGGACAGAAACCTAACCCCCGTCATAATCTTAATAAATGCACTTCAACCAAGTCATGGATGACTGTGCTTAAAGAAAATGATTTAATTATAAATCTAAACTTACAACACAACTTAATTATATTCACCAATCAAAGTAGTATCAAAAGAGAGGCTTTGATGCAGTAAGGCGTACAATTTTTCAAAGTTGCAATATTCGCCCGCTTTCGCTCACTCATATTTCTCCTTTTCAAATAGGAACACATTACTTTGTCATAGCCCTCCCTTTTGATACTATTCCCCTGCCGGGGGCTGGGCTTCGCCCCCTTTCATATGATCATTTATTTAATCAAATTGAGTAGTCATATGGAGATACTATAAATATTTACGATTTATTTTCAGGGATAACTTAATTTATACATCAATTAAAAATAATGCAGTGGCAACCCCACACATTGCTTTCTTATTTATCCTCCTCTGTATATAAATATATAACCTCCATTCATTGAGATCATACTCTGTGCAGATCATTGTCGCTGCCTCAGCAGTCCCCTTGGCTATTGGGCACAATCCTGGATGGGTCGCCACTCCAACACAGGATACCAGCAAGCTGGCACTCATTTTGCCAACCTCCAAAGGATGACAGGCAGAGTCAACCCCACCTGGTATTAATTTAACAGCCAAGTTGGATTTGAACTCAGGATCCTCGGATCCCAAACCCACCACCCTAACCATTAAGCTAACACAAGGCATATATTACCTCCTCTGTATATAAAAGCCCCATTGCTTTCTTATTTACCTTTTCTGTATATAAATGATGTTTATAACTTCTTGTTGTATTCATTTTTTGAAATCCTTTGAAAACTTGGTTTATTAATTAATTTGGATGCTTGTTTCCAAGATGTAGCAAGTCTTATGTTTTGTTTACTCCAAACATTTTCCATAGATTTTCCAAATACAACATTATTCATGGATTTATAAAAGTTCTCAAAATAATTTGTAGCAAGTGTTATCTTTATGTGTTAAAATCAGCCAGCCTGTCTTGAGAAACAATTTCCCTTGCCCGAGGCAAAAATGCTCGTCAGGAGATGGAAAATGTTAATCCCTTCCTTTGAAAGACATGCCCGAAAAAACCCATTGTTTCCTAATTTCCGTGATGTCATCAACTTGTCTTATTTATTGCCAAATGCGAAGTTTGGCTTATTTCATTCAGAGAATGAAGTATTCAGAGGTTGAAGAGTACTCCGACCTTGCTGATCAGTCTTTTTCACAAGGGAGAAGGTGAGATGTTTAAACCGATTCATTATTTGTTGTTTTATACAGAACTAAATCACTAAACAATTAATAATTTTTGTATAAGTTTTTCTGACAGGCTCTTCCCAATAATAAAGTTGATAACTGATGTTGAAAATGAAGCCAATGAATATCATGAAGAATGGCAGAATATGAATGAAATCCTTACAGAACATCAATCAGTAAGAAATAAATTACATGTCATAACAAGGTGTTTGGAAGATTTTTCCACACCTTAACGTTGGATAAGAAGTCAAATTAAAGGTGAGATAAATTATACCTCTGTGTTATCTCTTTCTCTCTGTCTCTGTCTCTTTCTGTCTCTGCCGTTATTTTAAAGAAAATTCTAAATGTTTTGTTGTCGAACTTTGTACCCTCATCAGTCCACAATTTTTGAGGTTTTCTCTTGCTTTTATTAAATATCTGTTGGAAGGCTAACATAAGAGTATTACCTGTTTTGTTTTTCAAAGGGACAACACACACATATCAACTCCTCAAATGAATAACGGTTAAAGCATACTTGTACCCCTCATCATTATTGGTTTCAACCAAATCAGTGGACCAGATATAATCAACTTATTTGGAATAAATCTTCCTTCTATTAAACTTCGTGATTAATGGTTTATGAAATTCATCAGCTAATTGCTCTTCATTCTTAATGACATCATTAGAGCCGATAATTTTTTGAATTTCCAAACCAAAGTTTCAATTTAGCACTGATCATCTTCTTCACGATAAACCTATCAACCTTTTCTCTCAAGGTTGGATTTTGTATGAAAGACGAATTATACAACATTTCTCGATCTGCTTCATGTTTTTCTTCCAATGTCGTGCTGTTTCTATAATCAATATCGTGCTTCATACACACTTCATCAACTCTGTTTTTAGGTTAAGACCAAGGTTTAGGATTGTTAGCCTCATCTAATCTTTTATCCAAGTTTGTTCCTGGACCACAGAAAGAATATCCTGGCAGATGGAATTCCCCTGGTATTCCAGTTGTTGTAAATTTACTTCCTGATAACTTTTGTATATCTCCCCCTCGTTTGTGTTTGGTGATGAATTTACTCTTTTTAGAGCCACACACCAAACATATCCCCTTTTGTACAACCCCATTATTTTCACTTTTAACATTCGAGATCTTTTTACTCTTGGTTTTCTTTTTACATTTGAGACAATAACTCATTTATTTATGAGAAAATTTCCTACACAGAGCAAAAACCTTTTCAGGTTCCAACATGCACATTTTAATCTCAATTTTTAAAATATAAAGAATCCTTAGAAATGTTTTCACTCTCTCCTCCATTTATTGAAGAAAAAAATGTAAAACTTTAACCAACATACCAACATCGTCAATAATTTTATCTTTTCCTTCTTTCTCTTCTTTGTCTCCACTTTCTCATTAAAACTTTCTCCCTGAGATCGCTGTTAATACCATTGATGCATATATTTTTCCTTGACTACTCAATTCTTTGTTTTTCTTCTCAGTGCGTTGAGATCGATTCATTTTCAATAATACCTCCAATCTTTTTTTAATCTCACTGGTTTCCATATTTTTATATTTATTCATCTCTTTCCTCCCTCCCTCTTTCCTCCTTCTCTCTCTTCTCTCTTTCCTTCTTCTCTCTCTTCTCCCTCACCTCCTTCTCTCTTTTCTTCCTTGCCACCTTCTCTCTCTTCTCCCTCTACTCCTTCTCTCTCTTCTCCCTCTCCTCCTTCTCTCTGGCCACAGTTTCTTCAACTCCTCCCTCATCCCTTACTACCCTTGAACCACTTTCACCCCATAGAATATCATTCATATATTCGTCTGGATTTCTTGATATTCCTGCATCCAAAATAATATTTTTTCAACAGCAAACCAATAACATTTCTTCTGAATTTTAAAAGAGCCTTGTTTTTTCTCAACTTAAATTTTTTTTCATTATTTAAAATTTTAGTTAAATCCAAACTTGTTGGTTTAGCAACATCAGTATAAAGCCAATCTTTTATTGAAAATACCCCATTCTTATATTATATAAAAAAATACCAAATACCCTTTTCTTGTAGGTATGCTTGGACACTGAAATGATAATTTTCTTGAAGCCTTATTGCTGTCATTTATGTATCAGAAATATATAACAGATAAATATGATGACAGTTAATACCTCCCCATCTTCCCAGAGTTATATCAGTTTGTATTCCCTTACTTTCTATATATAATCCTGTTCTTTGTTTTTTCATGAGATAACCTATGAGAAAACCATTGATTTTTGATTTTAGCCTTATTAAATTCTTTAATTTATTGTTTACTAATCGTACTTCCACAAATCTCATTCTCGGCACCAAGTGGATAATATTCTTCCTTACGAAACTGATTGAATTCTTTCAGAGTTACTAGGTTTATTTTAAATGACCAATTATACCCTAAATCATTCCGATCACATCTCATGTTTGTATTCTCATACAAACAATATGCCGTTCTTTATCAAATTATATTTCAATTGGAACTGTAAATTCTGTATGACTCGGAGATAAAAATCAACACTTCTGTATCTTTGGAATACACAGCCATTTTATTAAGGATAGAAATTGTGATAAATCACTTAATCTCACCAAGTCATTTACCTCAGTCAGGATTGGATAATTTATTAATTTATAAGCATTTTTCATATTAATATTTTTGTTATACTATATTTCTGTCATTCAGCCTGTGCTTTTGTGTAATAATTTGACAAATCAATATACAGTTCTTGGAATACACCAAAGGTAGAACCCTCTTTTCCAACATAAGTCAATTATATTAGATTAAAAATAATATCATAAAAACTATAATTTTTGTTGAGTTGAAGTAGCACATAGACATAATTGACCAAAACACTTGGAATTTAAGTCTTGGACTTGAAATGTTTGATAAACACCATTCTGTAAGAATTTTATGACTTCAACAGGTGGTGGAAGATCATAACTATCAAAATAATATTTAACCTGATTATTAAAAATACAAACCCAATGAGAACCATTTCCATTATGCTCTTCTAAATTAATAATACTCTATGTATATTTAGACAAGTTTGTTAATTCATCTCTCATACAAATAACCACATTATCAATTTTTAATTTCTCACAATATTTGGCAAGTTCTACATTTGATGTTGTATTCTTTATAAATACTTTAAACCACGCATCAATGCTCTTTTATTTATGAGAAGATATAATCCATTACCCCTTTTAGTTAATTTTACACCTGCTTGTGCGATTTCAGAAAGCATATCTCCAACTCGCAATCTCGGTTTATCAGGTCGGCTTTCAAGTTTTTCAGCAAAATCTACAATGACACCACCTCCACTAATTTGTTTCTCCAACTCTTTGTTATGTCTTTCCAACTCTTTTTGAGCCTGTATTTGAGCCTTCCTTTCATTGGCGGTTTTAACCGCTGCTGAAATACCACCTGTCAATGCTCCAGCCACACTTAAACCAGAAAATAAAGGAATTATAAATGGGAGAAATCCTCCACTCGTCTCTCATTGAATATTTCTTCAACATTGGTTTTGACATTTTAATTTTATGTAAACCTGTTTTGTTCAAGATTTTCACCTGTTCTCTTGTGAGCAGAACATCAATTCTTACTGCTCCTTTTCTCTGAATTGTATTAACGTTAATCATACAAGGCTTTTCATTTTGAATAAAGATGATAGTTTATGAAGATCGATTTGATTAACATATACCCCATTTGGCAATTCACTACTCATTTATTTATCAAAAAATTTTGTGAGACTAATCATAACACCATTATCTGCATTTACCTGTAATTCTGTTTCTTCCAAAAGCAAACAACATGTCTCAACTTCTTACTCGCTCCTCTTTCAATGTATAGGGAAGTATCCAACCTATTAGACTTTATCATTTCCTTTTGAGCACTCAGGTCAATCACATGGATTGTATATTGGCTTTTAAATGCAACCATATCCAAAATGGGTTCTTTATTACCATTTGCTTTCACACACGTTTTGGTAAGACTTGTATGCTTCAGTAAAATCCTTTTTTCCCAATCAATTTCCAATCTATCTTGTGGATAAGATGTTCCATCCAGAGAAACACAAAGTTATTTCACCTTCGCAATATCACTAAACACATTATTGTTATCAGTAGCAGTATCTCCATCTGGTTTCTTGAAAATGAGCCACAGGTATCATGGCTTTCCTTCCAGAACACCCAAATGCCACGTGTAAGTTGTTTGGTTCAGTTTAACGTGTTGACATCTTCTTTAAAGATATGATACATTTAGTGGTTTCTTTGAGTTCAGTCTTCTATTCAGCAGCTCTTCTGTTTTAAGATCAGGAGTATATTCACGAATATACCAACTCATTTCATCAATAACAAATTTATTCTGAGCACCAAAAGCATAAACAATGCCAAAAAGCAATCTGTTTTCATTATCATTCCTTTTCAGTTGAAATCTAATTTTAAGTCCATGCAGAAATTTATCAAAATTGCAAAATCCAAATATACCTTTAAGAGGAACTGCCACGGTAAAACTATTACCCGCATTTGTATCATCATTATACATTCCTTGCCATCTTTCAACAATAAAAAATAATTCTCATTAGCATCTACAATTCATGATATTTTTTCATTTTCATCATGAGAGAGAATTAAACTCATTTAACATGGGATAAAATATCTTTGTATTGATATTTATTAATTATTTTCATGCTCATTAACTGGTCTAAAATGGCTGATGCTTCATTGAAACAATTGTTATTTCCAGCCTTCTTACTACCTAACAACAATAACAGTTGATTAACTAATTGTGATGGGTCATTGGAAGAAAACTGACACCTGAACCAAGCCTACTTAAAGCCTCAATAATGTGTTTCTCCTTTTCATTCTTCCTTCCTTTACTGGCAACAAACTCCATAATCAAGTGAGTTTAGTAAATCAATATATATTCTATCCATCATCCTCATTTTTTTATATTCAACTAGCATATACCCATGCTCCGCATGGAGTTGAATGGGTGGCAAAAGGTGGATGAGGCATAATAGTTGATGTTATGGGAAGCTGGGGAGGGTGTCATTAGAGATGTGATGCACTATAGTTACCTGTCCTTAGTTTTCTAAAGGACCTCCCTGTAGATGACATTTTGGGTGAGTGTCTTGTTGCTGAATAGTCCTTGTGAGGAATTATTGTCCACTTTGATAGATATATAGGAGTAACCTCTTGCATATGAAAATGCAACATATAGTTGGCCATGGGAGAACACAGGGGCTGGGAGGTATATTCCGAGTTTGTCAAATGTTTGGCCCTGGGATTTGTTTATGGTCATTGAGTATGCGAGTCTGACTGGAAATTGCATCCTCTGCAGTGTGACTGGAAGGTTGGTGTCTGATGGGGCAAGTTTAACATGATATAGGCCTAGCCCTAGACTGAACAGGAGCAGTGGAGGGTGACCGAGAATCAGAATGCAAATTTCAATGAATGGCACTTTTTGGCGCACATCCGATGATCGAACACCGCTTGGACGCTTTAATTTGAAGACCACACACGCAAAACACAACACAGGTAATGACGGCGGTTGATATTGACAATTAATGTAATGAACGGCAGTTGTTTGAGTGCATCCGACAATCAAACACCTCCTTAATTTGAACAGTTAACACACACGCATTCAAGGTACAGAATCTATTGTCAGACACCGTGCTTTCGAAGAACAAAGAAAAGAAGAGAATCCGGGCAATGAAGGGATGACCTCATACCCGTTCCCTGGTTCCCCCTACCTTCAGATTATAGCCTTTGATGTTATCTGGACTTAGGCCAATTGCAACTTATTTTCGGGTGTTTTTAATATGTACATTGGATTTCAGACACAAATTGAGTCTAAGAGGGCGTGTTCAGTCCGGGAAAGAGCCAATCGGGGTTGGCAGGGCTCTGGCGCTCATTGGTCCCCTCCTTCCACGCTGATTTTTAAAACATGACAACCATTGCTGATGTTCTGAGCTATACTATTTATTATCAGATGTGTTTATGTTCAGTGTTTGATGCAATGAGTACTCCGTTACTCGAGTTCATATTTTTTGGATAGACAGCAGCACTTACCGGACAGCAGTTCAGCGATGGCGACCGAACGGGAATAAATGCGGCCGTCGATGGGTTGAAAATCTTGTTGAAGCCACGTTGTCATCCAATTCCAGCTTAGAAATTTAGTGCATCGTCTTCGTCACATTAAGAAACCCCAGTTTATGGGAAATGAGCACATTCCTGCCAGCGGTTTCGGAGGAGAAACATCAAAATACGCGCAGACGTTCACAGAAATAATTTTTTAAAAAATAAATCCTTACTTTAAATACAATGTTTCTTGTTACATTTTTTTGTATCAAATTCACCTTCTGAGGTAGTCAGCATGTGCAGAAGAGGGTTTTACATTGCAGACGCTGTTTCCGAGGAGTGGCATTACGCCTCTCGGTGGTGACGGTCTGTCGACGACAGACGTAGTGATGTCAGCGAATGACCGATGATGTCATGACGGAATTACGCCTCTCAGCGGTGACGTCACACGTCGCCATGCAAACGAATGTAAAAATTAGAAAATCGCCCAAAATTCCCAAACCTGTCGTCTGGCGCGATCTCACATAGCCCATGCTGTTCATTAGACCACAGAGCACCCGCATGCCAAAGGTTGCGACAATCCGTCTGGCAGTTTTGGAGGAGATACGTCAAATTACACGCAGACTTTAACAGAAATAATATATAGATGGTTTATCAAAATAACTTTATTCACCCCTCACAGTTGAACCTTGTCTTCTATCTTTTGTCAGAAAAAACATTAATCTTGGAGTTAATTTAACAGGTGGTTGAACAGAACTCAAGAACCTGAATTCATCATTATATATCAACCCCTTTTCTTTAACACGATGGAATATTGCTGGTTGTTCTGTTGGAATGAGACCTGCTCTGGTTTTTTAATCTGTTGAATATTCATTGTTTTGGAGAGCATTCACAACATAATCATGGGGTTGATTTATCTCTTCCAGTTGTTGAAATCATCCTTCATCATCATATTCTAATTCTCCTACATCTTCGAGTTCTTAATCCGCCATTTGAAGAAAATCTTTTATCATTTGAAGTTTTTTGAAGGGTGTATTGAATCATTTGAACTGAAGACATTTGTTGGGGAGTTCTTTTTTTAAAAGTGTTTTAAAAAATTCCTCTTGTTTTCTTTCAAACGCTTCTTTACCCGTTACTTTCTGTCTGCGTTTCTTCTTTATGTCTTCCTGTTGTTTTACAACTTTTGAAACCAACTCTTGATGTTCCTTAAATCTTCCTGCTCATTCTTTCGCATACATTTATTTATTGGAAAATATCATTGAATGAATTGTAAAGGTCAATAGGGAAATTTTCATTTACTTCATCATTAAAGTAGATGTGTTCAAATATATTATTTTCTTCAAATATTTCATCATAGTGTTACGTCTGAGGGGGGGGGGGGAGGGGGGTATGCATTCAAAGGGTAATTAGGATGTTTAATTAGGTATGCCATGCTGTTCGAGTTTTACCAGGATCTCGATGTAATAAGTAGCAATTCAGTGGTGATAAGTTGTCTAGTAAATGTCCATTTCTTCAAGGGGGAGATGGTAATTGTCACGTAATTAGTTAGGGAAACGGGTTAGGGTAAGTGTGTCTGCGTAAACCCCTTTTAGTATTCCCTGGAGGCTTGCCGTGATATCACAGGACAGTGCTGCGGATGGCTCCACCCCGTGATCACGATTGGCGGAAGGCGACGGCGGAGGGCCAATAAAAACGGCTCGATTGGAAGTGACGAGGACTCGAGGATAAAAAGGTTCTGTTCGGAAAAAAAGAGAGGAGGAAGAAGATCGGGACAGAAAAACTGTTCTGGTGGAGGCTGTTGTGCTGGGAGCGTGCTGTTTGTTGGGCTGATTCGATCCTGGATTTGATCGTGTCTCGTGGCCTTGCTGTGCCTCGTGCCTCACCTTGGTTGGCTCTGGGGTTCTGCTGGCTCGGAGCATGGGGTCAAACAGCGGGCGGACCTGCCTCCCTCTCCTGCTCGCAACTTGGCGCCAGAACTGGCTCCCTGGCGGCTGTGAGCGGACTTGGGGCCGACACCAGGAGGTCGACAGCACCACGGTGTCTCCTGCCCCTGACGAGCGCAACGCCAGCTCGTC
This sequence comes from Eptatretus burgeri, assembly GCF_056783735.1. NCBI lineage: Eukaryota > Metazoa > Chordata > Myxini > Myxiniformes > Myxinidae > Eptatretus > Eptatretus burgeri. The sequence goes on from NC_140961.1 coordinate 29,994,050, forward strand.
CGACGCCAATCCAGGGACTGTTGCATTTACACCACGGGCCAGCCTGACCACCAGGACCAGCTACGTTTTGTGTGTGTGTGTGTGTGTGTGTGTGTGTGTGTGTGTGTGTGTGTGTGTGTGTGTGTGTGTGTGTGTGTGTGTGTGTGTGTGTACCTGGCGCCTTAGAGGGTTTGAGATTGGTATATCCATTGGAATTGTTTGTGTTTTCCCCACGCCCGAACCCACACCACCATCCCGTCGAATCGCCCCGGATCCCTCTTCTTGCCGAGTCTTTTTAATATATAAACATCATTAACTCAGTGAAAAGCGACTCGTGCCACCTTCCTCGTCCCGTTTGCGGTAGGGCGATTAAAACCGCCATCTTTGGGTTATAAAAAAATTAAACCGCCTCCATCGCTTCGGCTCATTCTACGTTGGCGGGACTGTTCAAGCCCCGTGAACGTCACATTGGTGTCAGGAGTGGGATGTTCGAACCCCTCTAAATTATATTTGGTATCGGGAGAATATACCAGGACTGAAATCTCGCCACGAATTGGAATATAAAATTACTACAGAAAAGCGCGGGAAAATTTTGGCGGGATTTTTCAAATTAAAATTAATTGGCGGCAAACGGGACTTCTGCACCATGGCGGATGTGCAGATGTTTGAGGAGGAAGGCCACGTGTCTGGCAGCGAGTCGGGGGAAGAAGGGAGAGACGGGGGTGGGGTTGGAACCTCCCCCATTCCGAGCGTGGACCGTGCTTCATCACCGGTAACGGAGCCAGCAGTGCCGGAAACCGGCACGATGACGATCTGGACAATGTTGGAAAATTTAATGAGTGCAATTACAGCACAGGGGGCAAAAATGACGGCACAGGGGGCACAAATGGCAGAAATGACGGCACAAATGGAAAATCAATTCGTGACACAGAGGGCAGACATGACGGCACAGAGGGCAGAAATGATGGCACAGGGGGCACAAATCGCAGAAATGACGGCACATGGGGCAGAAATGACAGATCAATTGGGGGTAATGGGGCAACAGTTGGGTGCACGGATTGATTTAATGAGGGATGAATTGGGGGAAAAGATGGAGAAAATGAAAACTGAGATGCAGGAGTGTGTGGATGTTAAATTGGGAGAAATACAAAGTAAATTTGAGGATAGATTGGAGGAAACAAAGGTATAAATTACATTGGAGGGGGAAAATATACGGAAAAAATTGGTAGATAAAATTGATGCAACGAACATTCGGGTTGATAAAGTGGATGAAAGCCTGGAACGTCATCGTGCCTGTGTGGATGCTCGTATGCAGCTGCAAGTAGAAGAGTGGGGAGAGCTGAGGAAGCAAGGGATGAATTTGGCGGAGGAGGTAAAAGAATTGGAGGCTCGTTTGGACGAACAAGATAAAATTATGAGCCAAGATGAAGTCTTGGATAAAGGCCTGGTAGAGCCATCTTTTGTAAGTAGTGTCCGGGTTGGTTGAGGAGCAGCTACAAACTCGTGACGGAGCCTTGGAGGAGGTTGTGCGGGCCCAGAAGATCCTGCGGGAAGAGGTGAATCGGTCCATTCAACGTTTGGAACAGGAGGCAAAATTGACCCATGAGACCCTCACCACAAAACATCTTTGGCCACAGTGGGCTCCGAAATTGGATACGCAGCCACAAGGGTGTTTGATCCCTGGGCTGGATTCGGACAAGGGAGAAACTGAGAAGCGGGCCACCATAAAAGTGATCCCCCTGGTAAATTTTGACGGGTCAGGGAGCCTTGAAGCTTTTCTGACGCAATTTGAGTGTATTTCCCGACTAAACGGGTGGAATGAGCGGGAACGTACAGGGAATTTGGTGGCAACGTTGCGGGGACCAGCCGCAGATGTGTTAAACGTGATCGCGGAGGGGATGTTGACCAGCTCCCACATTTGCGAGGCGTTGAGCCGTCGGTTTGGGTTTGCAGCAAACTGTGATCTGGTGCGGGCCCAGCTCCAGCACCGCAGATTAAAGCCGGGTTCAGTTGTTGTTCAGTTTAAAGCACTTGTTCAGTCATGGTTGCATCCTGTGATTATGTATAAAGGCTCTCCAGAAGATAAAGGGACCAACACATGGCAACATACCTTTTTAATGATTCCCAAAACAGACAAACTACACCAGAATCGTGAAAAAAATGACAATTTCAATGTAATTGAGGTCATTGACCTCTCACTATCCTCAGAGGTCAAATCTGACTTACCTCCCGATCTGAAAATGAAGCTTATGGTGTGTACAAACACATAAAAATTTCATGCTTTAGTCATAATTTGCACAATTGTTATGATTATCTGCTGCACTACTTGTCCTGCAGCGTAGTCTGATATTTCAGATCAATTGTTCAAATTTGCATTAAAGCACCAAAATTGGTACACATGTAGAATAATGTATTCCGAACAATTCTAGATATGCAGCCACCCGAAATTGTGCCTTGGTCAGCTTCGGCAACCATTTTCCAAAATGGCTGCCATTCTACTTTAGCAAAATTGGCTATTATATATGCTCTTATTTTCTTATTGTATTGGTGGTAGATATAAGGAAAGTGTAAAATTCAGTAAATTGACCATGAAAAGGCGTATTCAAATATTATGAGCCAGTATTTTCGGTAAAAAGCCATTATTTGATTTGTAAATTGCTGCTCTCCTGAAAATTTTCCTGAAAAGTACCCATTATTGCCTAGAGAACAAGAGTCAAATGATATTCATCACATTCAATGGGTTTGGAATCAACAAAAATTGCATTATAGATTACATACTTTATTTTGAAAAGGGAACTGATAATCGTGATAATGACAAACTCAGAAAATGTTGTCAAATTATTGCACACTTCACTTTGAAGTGGCTATGGTTTACTGTCTACTACCATTCTACCAGGACACATGGTACACGCATACATCAGTCTAGTACAATATGAGTTTCTGAGCTCAAGTGTACTGGCTCTGGATCAAGAAGTCAACACTTTTACAAGCAATGCGACTTTGCATTTGCACATTCTAAGCTAGGCCGATATCTCAGTCTGTGTCTACTGCGTCTGTCTACTGGCATTCTCCTTCACAAGCACACAGTTCAGTGCATTGCAGATTAGCTTTCTTGCATTTGCAGCGGTTTATACAGCCTTTTTTGCAGCT
>NC_140961.1:30004678-30007178 GCF_056783735.1 Eptatretus burgeri
GCTGAAAGCAGACCTTCGGATGACGATCTTCGGAACTTCTTGAGGGACTCTTATCGTAAGAGAAATATTGAACTGAAAGATCATTTCCCTGATCTTCCGGTGTTAATTACGAAATTGAAAGAAATTGTGCATAACCCTGTCACCCCAAACTTCACTGAGGCTCAGAAGCACAGGCTAAAAAAAATGATCCAGAAAGCTCGACAGGAGCTTCTTAAGTGAGGTCCTTGTGGTGTGTTTCTCTTATTCATTTATTTTTCTTCTTTCCCTTTCGAAGTACATGAATGTCAATTTCGGAAGTCTAAACATTAATGGTGGTTCTAGTTTATAACGCAAAGTTCAGGTAAAAGATCTGACATGGCGTTTGCACCTGGACGTCTTGTTATTGCAAGAGACGCATGGAGATCTGACTGCCCAAGCCCAATGGAGAAGGCTCATGAAGGTTAGTGGTTCTTCAGTGATATAAATTCCTTCACTGCCGGGATTGCCTTTACTTCTTTGTCTCGCCTTCATTAACACTCTCGCAAGTTCATTTTAATGAAATAATTCCTGGACGTCTGGTTTGTCTTCAGTTCATTGCCAACAATCAAATCTTTATTTTTGTAAACATTTATGCCCCCAATGAGAATGCTGAAAAGTATAACTTTTTCCTTAAACTAAAGGCCTTTCTAAGCACAATTGACTTGAACTGTTGTTTTATACTGAGTGGTGACATCAACTGTACCCTTGACCCTGCTTTAGACAGAAACAGTGTGGAGCCACATCCAAAATCTGCCAAAACTTTGGGAAAAATTATAAAAACTGTGGGACTCATGGATGTTTGGCATATCCAACACCCCAGACAATGTCAGTTCACCTGGTTAAGATGTGTGTCCCAGAGACGCACTCTTGCCCGGTTAGACAGAATTTATGTCAATGCTACAATGCTTGACAAGATATTAAAATCTGATATCGTGCCTTCTCTTTTCTCTGATCATCTGGTGGCAACATTCTCCTTTAAGCTTGCTCTGCAGCAGCATGACACTCCGTATTGGAAGTTTAACGTCATGTTACTTGAGAATGTTACTTTTTGTGAAGCCTTTAGGGTGTTTTGGAAAGCCTTTAGGGTGAAGCCTTTAGGGTGCTCCTCGTGGATAGCAGTTCTGTTCACCTCAGTGTGACCTTAAATAAGTCACTCATGTTCACATTTTGGCAAGATACTGGTCACCCTGGGGGTGACATTGGTTCATTTTGGTTTTTATTTCGCTTGCCTTTCCTTATTTTGTTTAGTTCGCACACTCTTTCCCAAATTTCGGGAAAGTAGGAGTGTATTGTTAACTTTCTCTTCCTCAGTGAGGAAGACGACGAGCGTCGCATCTTTGTTGTAACATGGCGGCAGCTCGCTCGCAGCACGATGCTGCTTTCGAGGTACTTACTAGTAAAAACGCTCTAATTTGTGTCCCCCCCCCCGACGGGGTTCTTACTGAGGAGATTGTTTTGGCCGTTGGAGACGTTATCGGCATTGAGCATGTCCGTGCTGCGTCATGCATGAATCAGAAGGTCGTGGTGTTCGTTTCCGATGTTCGTCTTGTTCACGACGTCGTGAGTTCCGGGTTAACCACACATAGTGGTCACTTTGTTATGGCCTCCCCGATGGATGTCCCGGAAATGAAAATAATCGTTTCTATCGTGCCTCCTTTCGTGTCGAATCAACAACTTGTCTCTGTTTCGTCTTGTTACGGGAAATTGTGTCAAAGATCTCGATTATCCCCCTCGGGTGCCGCCATGAAAAGGCAAAGCACGTGATGAGCTTTCAGCGGCAACTTTACATGGTGCTGCCGGACCATGGGGACGACACGAGTTTAAAGGTTTCATTTAAGATTAAAATTGATCATTACGATTACCAAGTGTACGCTTCGTCAGCGACTTTAACATGTTTGCGTTGTGGAGCCTTTGGCCATTTAAAAAGATTTTGTCTGAAAGCTTCTTGTTCGAAGTGTGGGGAATCGGGGCATGTTGATATTGATTGTGAAACGGTTAACGACCCACAACCTCGTCTGGTAGAGGAGGTGATGCCCAGTGAATCCAAAGTTCCTGCTCATACTGTTCCCTTACATAGTGAGGACGGTAAAGATGATTTTATTACCGTGTCAAAAAAACGTAGATCGTCCGCTCCTCGTGACCCCACTAGCTCTCCCAAGGTAGTCGTGCTGGATACGGTTGTTCCGGTAACTGAGGAACCTCATCGGAATGAAAAAAGGATGGAATGGTTTCCGATAACGAGAATGTATTTCAAAGTGTACAGTGTGGTCCGGGTCCTTCAGATAGCGGTGAAGTGTCTCTTGGTGTTACTGAACCGTGTGTAGAATGTCGGAAGGTTATCAGCACTCGGTTTTCCTGAGACAGACCGAAATAGTGTTGCGGCTCCATGTGATGTTCCCGCCCCAACAAATGATCAACATACAGTTTGTGAGGCCTCGGTAGAGGTGCCCGATGTAGTTGTACAAGATGGTGGATTAGAGGC
>NC_140961.1:30012178-30017178 GCF_056783735.1 Eptatretus burgeri
ACGAGTGTGATGTAGACATTGACAATACTCGTGCCTCTCAGGAGGATACAAGCGGGGTTTTTGAGAATTTTGGTGTCTGCAGTGATTAAAAATGAATCTGTCACTGAGGTGTGCGCAAAGGTGTGTGTTTGTGATGACAAGGCAGATAAGCCGGAAAGTCCCTTAGAGGAAATCTGCAGTCCTACCCTTCTGGAACAAAATGCAAGGGATGGTAAGAAAGAGGCTGCATGTGATAGTGGGCAGCTAAATCGGAATGGAAAGATCGATGGTTCAAATTGTATGGAGAGCTGTGATTTTGAAATAAGTTTGGAGCAGGAAGAGAATGACAGAGATGATGAGGTTGACTTTGATGTTACCTCTTCTACCCTGTCAGTTAGTGGGTGTTGTGCCCAAGAGGACGATGGAGACACCATGGTAACAGAAGACGAAATTATTAAATTTTTAAATGAAACCTTCAGTAAAAGGCACGTGAGAATTCGGGATTTTTTCCCAAATATCCATGCCTTTTTAAAAACTGCAAAAAATACGATTCATGAACCTCAGCAAGTTATGATTTCACAACCTCAATTCCAGCGGTTGAGGAAGTGTGCCACTAAGGCCGGAAAAGAACTCCAAGAGCAGTAATCGTAGTAGGTTCTAAAAAGAAATAAATGAAGGTAGCATCCCTCAACATAAATGGAGGCCGCAGCAGTGTGCGTCGCCTACGAGGTGTTGCAGATGTTTAAGAATAGAAAGAAAAAAAATTGATATTCTAATGTTACAAGAGACACACCAACTAACCTTGTGAGGACGAGTGGTGCAGGGTTTTTAAAGGTTGCCTTTTTTCTCCACTGCCTTTGAGGATGCTAAGGCAGGTGTGGCAATTATTGTGCACCCTAGAGTCCAACCCTCGGAGATTTATTGTCGGGTGGTCTGTAAAGGATTCTTAATTGCTGTAGAATTGATAAGCAGCAATCAAAAAATTTGTGTTATTGATGTGTATTGCCCCAGCAACAGCGCTGAAAGGATTATATTCCTTCCAAAATTAGCAGGTTTTCTAAACACTGTTGACTTGACTAGTCTAATTTGTATGGGGGGAGATTATAACTGCACACTCAACCCTGACTGGACAGGAATACTCCTGAGCCCCATCCACCCAGTGTAATGGTTTTGGCAAAACTTGTACAAAAATTTAAATTTTGGGATGTTTGGCGCCTACAAAATCCAAACACCTGTCAATATACATGGGTGTGCTGTTCAAAGAAACAGATAACCATGGGCCGACTGGACAAATTCTATGTACACCAGGGAATGATGAATCTGGTTCAGAGAACAAGCATAAGTCCATCTGGCTTTTCTGATCATCATATGATTGCAATGGAATGTATGTTACCCTTTCATTGTTGTAATAGTGCATACTGGACTTTCAATGTTAAGTTATTACAAGATGTACAGTTTGAAAATGCCTTCAGACTGGTATGGAAGAAGTTGGAACAACAAAAGTGTTCCTTTCCTAATACCCGACAGTGGTGGGACTGTACAAAATCCCAAATTCGGATTTTCTGTCAACAATCTTGCTCATATACCACCAGTAATGCATCTGAGTTGATAAGTGCTCTCAAAGAAGATGTACTTAAATATGAGCAAGAAGCTGGAGCATCCAGTAGAAGTGATCACCATCAGCAGTTGGTGGAAAAAGAAAGACTTTACTGGCTGAACTAGTCAAGGAGCTTGTGGCTGGAGCAATGGTTCATCTTCGGATGAGCGGAATTCAACTGGAGACTCCAAATGAGGAATTCTTCAACCTTGAGAAGGCCGCCAAGACCTCTCGGCAGATTCATAGTTTATACTCTCCTAACGGGTTTTTGACTTGCCAGAGTGACATTAAAATTCGATACAGGTTTTCTACTCAAATCTGTTTACACCGAGAACTGTGGACAAAACAATGATAAATGAGGTGATTGAACTTCTTCCATCCCTTTCTCAAGAACAGCAACAGCAACTCGAATGTGACATTTCGTTTGAGAAGCTCACTGCAACATCAAAACTGCTTGAGGATGGCAAAGCCCCTGGGCTTGATGGACTTCCTGCTGAATTCTACAAAGCTTTTTGGAACATTTTGGGTCCTGCTCTAATGGAGACCCTGCTTGAAAGCTTAGATCAGGGTGAATTGCCCCTGAGCTGCAGGAGAGCGCTGTTGTGTCTCCTCCCAAAGAAAGGGGATTTGCAGCAAATTACAAACTGGCGGCCTGTGTCATTGCTAACTACTGATTATAAGATTGTATCAAAAGTGCTTGCAATGCGTCTTAAAAATGTAATTTCTCTCCTGATTGGAAAAGAACAAACGTATTGCATACCTGATCGATCCATTTATGACAGTATTTTTTTAGTTCGAGACTTAATTGCCATCGGTCAAACTGTGCCTCAGGGGTTTGGGTTGTTACTCCTGGATCAGGAAAAAACCTTTGACAGTGTGGATCATTCTTTCTTATTTGCAGTCCTTAATAGAGCAGGGTTTGGGGGAAAATTCGTATCCTGCATAAAACTTTTGTACAGAAATGCATCATGCTTGCTAAAAGTAAATAATAGCTTGTGCTATCCCTTTCCTTTTCAGCATGATATCCGTCAGGGTTGTCCACTATCAGGCATGTTGTACACACTTTCGGTTGAACCTCCACTGGCTATCCTTCGCACCTCATTGTCTGGGTTATCCTTGTCAAGCAGTTCGAACATTTTTATCTCTGCTTATGCAGATGACCTGTGTGTTGTGGTCAAAAACCCAAAAGATGTCAGTGAGCTATCTTGTTGTCTTGCCAAATTTGAACTTGCCTCATCAGCAAGAGTAAACTGGAACAAGAGTGTAGCTCTTTGGCTAGACCCAAATACACTCCCCTCATCACACTCCCCACATGCACCTCTCCCAACTCTTCCAGGAGGAGTGTTATGGAACACAGATGGGTTTAAATACCTAGGAATCCATTTGGGAACTACGAGCTATATCCAAAGGAAATGGGATGGTTTCCTCGACAACATTAAGCAGAAACTATCAAGATGGAAAGGAATGCTCCAGTTCTTGTCACTTAAGGCGTGGGTAACGATCATTAATAACCTAATACTTCCAACTGTATGGCACAAGGTCATCGCACTCCAGCCTCCTCAAGCTGTGATCACAAGCATTCAGAAAAGTCTGATTGATTTTTTTCTGGGGAGGCAATCACTGGCTCAAGCCAGATGTATTGTGCAGGCCATGAATGTCTGGTGGCCAAAACTTGGTGCACATCCCGAGTCGAATCATGGCTTTTCGACTCATGGCAATAGAACGCCTACTCTTTGAAGTCGTGTCCTGGCGTCCTCTCACCAATACCTTGCTTCGGCAAATGGGTGGTTTGGACTATGACCGGGAACTCTTCCTTATAGACCTAAAGCAGGTTGAAAGAGCTCGGCTCCCTGCATTTCATTAATCTCTGCTGAATGCTTGGCAAGCTCTTGGAGTGCAGCGGCAAGAGATCTCCTATGATGCCAGGAAATTTGTGCATGAGCCACTATTTCAAAACTTATTATTTGCTGGAATATCTACCATCCGGTCCTTCATAAAGTACTTTACAAATAGTGGGATAAATAAAGTGCGAGATCTTATGGAGCCTTCCTTGAAACGATGGTTGCCTGCTGGCTCAATTTCTAAAAAAATTGGATTGCATTCAATGAGAGCAGTGGGTGAGGTCATGAGGATAGTAGCCCAGACTTTTCTACATTTAAATATTGGGTGGAATGGGGTAAGTGAAGAAGTTGATTTTCGCCAAAATTTTCCTGCCCTTTCAATCACTGCCCAAAAATACCATGACGTGTTCACTTCAAACAGTGACGAGTCTGGTGTGTTCCACGTCATGGGGAAAAAACATTATATGGGATTTGTCGAGAGGTGGTTTTACCGGGCTGTACGACACCGTTAAGAAACCACTGAAAGAAACTTTACCTTCAGGAGCTTTTCTTACTCCCAATTGGAAGGTTATGTACAAATTTCCGAGTGTTGGTCGCACGGGAGACTTAAATTGGAGACTGGTCCATCAAGCCCTGGCCACACAGGTTCTCCTCTAGAAATTAACCCCTCTGTGTCTAATTCATGCCCTTTCTGTATGAGTATTGAAAATCTGAATCATGCGTTCATTGAGTGCAAGAGGTTGACACCTCTGTTTCTGTACCTGAGTTGGATTTTTTGGTTCAGGAAAAAATATTTTCATGAAAAAATAAGTGACCATTCTATTCGTTATTGGTGTGTGTGTGTGTGTGTCTGTCTGTCTGTCTGTCTGTCCTGAGCAGAGCTTCGTGGGTTTTGATCCGATCCTGATAAAATTTTGGTGGGAGGTTTATATCATGACCTAGTTGTGTTTTCCTGAGAATGGGTGTGGTGCGCCCATTATGGGCAGAGCCACGCCCCAAAAACGTGTTTTTAGGGGTCGCCGATTTCAATTTGCATCTCTTCCTAGGTGGTTTGTCGAATCTGACAGGGGTTTTGGTATTTGGTTAGCCCAATGGCACCTGCATAGCCCCACGGAGCTCGATTTTTCATTTTCATCCCAAGGTCAAGGCCACAAGGTCACGAACTTAGAAAATTGTGAATTTTGATACAAAAATCCATCTTTTCTGAGGGGTTTGCCGAATGTGGCAGGAGTTTCGGTATTTGGTTAGCCCAATGGCACCTGCATAGCCCCACAGAGCTCGATTTTTCATTTTCGTCCCAAGGTCAAGGTCACAAGGTCACGAACTTAGAAAATTGTGAATTTTGATATAAAAATCATACGACCGCCCAAACTTTGAGAGCTCGGATGACAATATTTTTATGCATAATCTTGAGGTCTTTCCCCACCAAAGGCTTGAAACCATTTTGCTCTATCTCGAACACCTTGCCCGTGGCGCCCCCTTCAGTTTGTTTTTACACTGATTTCATCAAAGTCTGGATAATCCGAGGAGTGTGAAATGCCATATAGCCTATATGAAGTTATATTGTTCCTGGAATGTTCCAG
>NC_140961.1:30024678-30039678 GCF_056783735.1 Eptatretus burgeri
AAGCGTGGAAATTGTGGGAAGAGGAGGCCTTACAAATAAGTGAAGTAGCTAGAAATTTGGTGAAACAGAAACTATTAAAACTAGAAACACAGGTAAAAGAGATGCAACCACCAGTGATTGGAATTGTTCCTGCCTCGGTAAAAGCCTCTGAGATTGAAGTACAAGGACGGGAAGCTCAGGTAAATAATGAAGGTGATTCATCTGCATATGTTAATAACACACCAAGATTGTATCCGAACCTTGAAAGTATGGGGCTGATGGCCACAGCCTCTGCTTTCCCGGTTCAGGAAATAACTCCGGCGGGACCAGGGGTGCAGGCTCAGTCAGTGTACCGACCATTTAAAGAAATTGAATTAAGATCAATGAAGGAGAGAGTATTAGATCAGAGGGGAAATGCAGGAGCAGTAAGGAATTTAATAACGCAGTGGGTTGCAGCACATCGATGCACCCACAGTGACATTGGAGTGCTATGTCAAGCAGTGTTGTCTCCATATGTGTGGAAGAGAGCTCGAGAAGCTGCCGAGTGGACAGCAGACGAACCAGCAGTTTGCACCGAAGCAGATCGGCGAGATAAGCGAGGGCGCCTGTATGAGGAGATTGAGAAGGCCTTACGACCACCAGCATTAGATTGGGATAAAATCTATGAAACAAAGCAACGTCAAGGGGAGCGGGCATTCGAGTTTATGGATAGATTAATGTTGACACTCTTACAATATGGGGGGTTTCAAGTTGAAGCAGACATACCGGAGCGAACGGTCACTAATTTCGTAATGGAAGGACTTAGGCCTCAAATTAAAAAACAATTGAAGTATGCACTGTTAGGTTGGCAGGGCAAGAAAGCAAGTGAGATTTGTATAGCAGCTGATCAATGTATGGACCGAGCGGAAGAACGGGAGAACGCAAAGGCAAAAATGAAAGACGAAGTGTTGCAGATGGTGTTGCTCGACAAAGTAGCAGACCAAAGAAAGAATAAGGGTTGGAGAAAGTGGGGGCTGGAGGGAGATGATTCAGATTCGGAAGAAGAAGAAGCGGCCAGGAGATGGGGACGACGAATGAGAGGTCCACAAAGACCCCACCAGCAGCACAGGATGGACGGCCCAAGAAATGGAGTGGAAAAAACAAAGGTTGGACGCGAACGCCACCACAGACCCGCTCGAGGACGGCAGCAACACAAGAACAGGAACAACCAAGTCAATCACAAGGATGTTTCCAGTGCGGGCAATTGGGACATTGGAAAAGACATTGCCCCCAAAGAGGACGACCGGAGATCCAACAGGAGGGAGGATCGGGACAACCGCAAAATCGTAAGTCATATTGACACACCGCGGGTGGACCCGTGTTACAAGGGGCAATGTTGACATTAACACCAAAAGAGGAGCCGACCTACTCTTTGGATGTTTCAGGTAAGACACTATCTTTTTTAGTTGACACGGGAGCCACCTACTCTACTATAGCAGCCAAACAGCTGCCACATGTTGAAAAATCCAATGCTGAAGTCCAAGTAGTAGGGTTGGGTGGTAGCATACAAACATTAAAGACAACAACGCAATTACCAGTAAGATGTGGACCTTTACAGGAAAAACATGCATTTCTTCTCACAACCACCACACCGGTGAATTTGTTAGGTAGAGATTTGTTGTGTAAGTTGGGATGTAAAATAGCATGTACGAACAAAGGGGTTTTTGTGGATATTCCCCAGAATAAAGCACAGTGAGCAATGATGCTGTTAAATGACATCGCACCCAGTTGTTTATTGGTGGAGGCTGAAAAGACAGCCGATTAGTGAGGCTTTGATATTGTTGTGGTTACCAGATTCGCAAACCACCATTCAGGTCCCTTAGGTGAGGTATCTCGGTAAGTGCATGTGTAGTTAGGCCCAAACCCGTTGTCTAGTGGGAATACATGTCATTTATACGTGCTGCGACTCTTCAGGATAGCCGTTTTTCTTTTACTATCTTTATTTTGGACCAACCGCCCTGATCACAACCACAACATCAACCACCGACCACAACCACCGCTTCACCACAACCGCCACGACCTTTACCGTCACAACTCGCCACCATCGCATCACCGTCATCTCGCGCCACTCATGGGCACCGATGCTGGACTCGTGTAGGACGCGCGTCGAACAGCGTGTACAAAATCACTGATTTTCTGCTTCAAAAACGGATCAAAAACGACACACGCCCACTTTTTGCCGTCCAATCGGTGAGCGAGGGGCGATTTGGCCCCGCCTCCAGAACGATCGATATATGCAAATTTGTGGATCAAAAAGCCTTCACGCCCACTTTTTCTCGGGCCAATGGGGAGCGAGGTGAAAGGTCAAAGGGAGGGGGTCAAAGGCGAAGTTACGGGGGGATAAAAGGACCGTGTTCGTCAGTCAGAGTCGGTCGGAGAGTCAAGAAGAGGAGAGTCGGAAGCAAAGGGTCAAGACTTCGCGGGCGGTGGAGCTGCTCGTCGTGTGCGTTGGAGTCGGAACGGAGGGGACGGAGCTGTGGAAAGGCGGCGACACCAGACGAGGGGTGCTCGCGTCGTGCAGGAAGCTGCACCCGAGGGAGGCCGACAGCGCGACCTGGCCGAGGTGGAGACGCTCGTCGCACATAATAAAGATCCTCTATACCCCGAGCATCAGCAACCCCCCTCCTGTTTCCCCCCGCGCTGAGATAGTGCGACCAAGGGGGCCCCGTTCCCACCCCCAGCCAGGCACTGTCCACGAGGCCCGCGGGTTGCGGGGCCATCGCCGCTCCGCGTCTCATCACCAGACGGGTAGGCCCGACCCGGTCTCGGCCTCAGGCCTACCTCATTCTTGGGGGATTTCTTTTCCTTGGTTTTGGGTATGTGTTGTCGGCGCCGTCTGTGAAGTAGAATTGTATAAGTGTTGCCGTGTGCTCGGTAGTCGGTATTAGCTCTGCACTGTTTTCACTTTTATGTTTGCTTTTTGTGTAAATGGAAGTGTGTTTTCTTTTTTTGTGTGCATTTGGTGGAATTGTATTTGTGTGCTTCCCGTGTGCCGCGAATAAATGTGCTTTATTGTTGAACTGTTCTCCCGCTTCGCTTCGTCTTTTCCTCCATTGAATCCCCATCTTGCTTCACGTAAAGGGTTGGTAGTGGGCTGAATACGCCCGATAATTAATCGAACCGTCGAGGTCGACGATAACACCGCTCGGTTATTCTGATAGTACGGAACGGGTCGCTTAAGTGGCCCGTGTCCGAAGTCGACCTGCGGCGAGGTGCGATCGCCCGGTCTACCCTCCGCGTGGGTACTTAGGTAGTTCGAATTTGGCGAGCAACCCTATCCCACGCGGGGGCTGATTGGCTCGATCGCGGTGAGACCGAAAGGTCCACCCGTGACTGGTTCCCGGCGTTAGTCCGAGAGGGTCACGACTGGATTGTCCGTCCGGTGGGCGACGTGCCGCGATTCGAGTTACGTGGCCGTTCGCACGCCAGCGGGCGCGAAGACCGCAACACTGGTGTCAGGAGTGGGATACAAATTCATCGCCCTCCTCGCGGCACTGGTATTGGAGAGCGGGACAACAGGCTCTCCTGTCTCCAGCGAAATTCACGGGAATCGGTCCAGGGGTGAGAGAAGCGACCCCCGATTCCCTCCAAATTACGAGCGAGCAAATTAACCCTTCACGAGAAGCAAGATGGCGTCTCAAGGCGAGCGGGAGCCGGGGGTATTAGAAATGTATATGTGTAGTAATGTGGAATCCATGGTCCAGGATGGAATCCCCGAGCAGGAAATGTTGATTGTGCAGGAACACGGACTCGCCCAACTGAACCCAGGGCCCGAGGTGGGTGCGGCAGCGGCCGCGTTGTATGACACCTCCCCCCCCCCTCTCCACCAAAACCCTTCCCCAACCCTTGCCGAAACGGCTCAGCTGAGTGCATCCAACATGGCCCAGCTATGCGCCATGCTGGCGGCAATGAACGAAAAGATGAATGCGAAAATGATCGAAAAGATGGATGCGAATACACAACAAATGAACAAAAAGATGGATACAAATACAAATGAAATGAAAAACGAAATGAACAAGCAAATGAATGAAGTGAAAACGACGATGGATGCGAATACACAGCAAATAAACGGAATGGAAGCAAACATGAAGGAAGAAATGAAAGAGCTACGGGGTGAGACGCAGAACATGGGCCGATGCCTGCAGGCGGGCATGAAGGCCGTGACAAAGGAAATAATAGTTGAGACAAGGGAGGTAAAGGGTGAAGAGTTGGCAGAGACACGGGAGATAGAAAAAATAGAGGAGAGACTGCATGGTGAGGACGGGGTAAGTGACGCACACACGGAGGTAGTGGAGGATAATGGGGGTGAGCTGGCGGACTGGGTAGAGACCCAGTGCGAGCACCTGGATGGCCTCCTCCAGGAACGAGGGGAGGGAGTACCCCCCCCTTGAGGCGAGTCACGACCAGGTGAGTTCGGTCGTGCTTTGCGAGGTTGAGGGGACGGGTGCTGTGGACAGGTGCTTGGAGAGCTTGGGGGGTATAGAGGCCCCGGAGACCCTTGTGGGGACACAAATCCCCAGTGTGGTTGTCCCTGTGTGTGTGGTGCAAGGTGTGAGTGCGGCACCGTGTGTGGAAGCGACCCCGTGTGTGAGTGGTGTGGTGGCGATGGTGCCAGAGTGCGTGCTTCCCAGCACGCCGGGTGTGGATGGGGCACCGTGTGTGAGTGAGGCCGTGTGTGTGAGTGAAACGGCCAGTATGAGTGAGGCACCACGTGTGAGTGGTGTGGTGGCGATGGTGCCGGAGTACGTGCTTCCCAGCACGCCGTGTGTGGATGAGGCACGGAGTGTGAGTGAGGCACCGCGGGTTAGTGCCCCCGCGTGTGTGGGTGAGGCACCGTGTGTGGAAGAGACCGCGTGTGTGAGTGTCGCCGTGTGTATGAGTGAGGCACCGCGGTTGAGTGCCCCCGCGTGTGTGGATGAGGCACGGAGTGTGGATGAGGAACCGCGGGTTAGTGCCCCCGCGTGTGTGGGTGAGGCACCGTGTGTGGAAGAGACCGCGTGTGTGAGTGTCGCCGTGTGTATGGATGAGGCACCGCGGGTGAGTGCCCCCGCGTGTGTGAGTGAGGCGCGGAGTATGGATGAGGCACCGTGGGTGAGTTCCCCCGCGTGTGTGAGTGAGGGACGAGTGAATGGAGCACCACGTGTGAGTGGTATGGGTTATGTAAGGGAGACCGTGTGTGTGAGAGAGCGGTATGAGAGGGAGATGTCGGTCGGCATGCGGGAGCACGCAGCCGCGTCTCCCCGTGTGAATGTGATGGAGTGGACTGTGTGCGTCGTAACACGCAGGTGTGCGTGGGTGGAATGGAGACGGAGACGGCGACAGAGGAGAGAAAGCCGGGTAGCGGCTGTAGCTGTTTCGAGGACCGTGCCGGGTTCACCCAGCAGTGAGCACGCGGTCCGTGCTGTGCAGCGCACGAGACCACCACGTGCTCGCTTGCGAGAGTGAAGTCCCGGTCCGGAAACGCACGCGGTGGATTTGCCGATCCCGCGGACGGACAAAGTTTAGGCAGGTAAATGGATTTGGACCGGACGGGTTCTCCACGCGATCGTGTGTGTTAAGCTCCAACGGGCAAAGCACATGTGTTCGCGTGGGGAACCCCTCGAGACGTGGGGCTTGTTTTTTTTTATGCGCACGGTGACGTCATGGCTGCACGTGGGGTTGGAATCCGGCAGGAGGGGTATCTCTGCCGGATGGTCCCGTCCAAGGAGGGACGAGGAACACGTGCAGCTGCATGACGTCACGGGCAGGTGCAAAGTGCGCGAGCTCTGAGTTGCCGCGCAGGTGCTGCGCATGGAAAAAAAAAAAATAAAAAGAAGCAAGCCTCACTTTCGGGTGCACAGGATTCCTGGGCAAGGGGTGAAAGACCCCCTTACCTGGGCACAGGATGAAAACTAGTTAGGGGGAAGGGTTAGCTTAGTTAGACCGACTTCATGGGGCAGGGGTAAGTCCTCATGGAGTCCGTGGAATGGATTAGTTAGAGGGATTGTAGCGAGCTTTAGGTTGGGAAATAAAATGGGATTTATTTGGAGACAGTGACAGACTTGTGGATGTGTAGAGGGGACGTAGTTTAGCTACGTAGTGTTAAAAGGAACGTGCTGTAGTTTAAGGGACGACGTGGGAGCACGAGTTAGTTAGGGGATGTAGTTAGAAGGATGGCAGAGTTCAGTGGTGTGTGTGTTGAAGAGTTGGTGAGTTGTGAGGCATGTGCTTGGTGAGTGAGTGAGGCCAGCGGGTCTGTGTGTGTGGAGTGAATGGGGAATGCATGGTGCGATGAGTGATTGGGGGGAGGAGTGACTCCCGCCCAAGGGACCCCGGGGTCAGTGTAGAGTGAGTTAGCTGGGTTAGTGAAATTGAAAAATGGAGGTCGTTTTGTTGTTGGTGGGAAAGTAGGCTCGAGACCCATTTGGAGGGGTGCAGGAGCCCTGTTGACGGGCTTGGGAGCGTGGCTGCGAAAGGTGAGTATCGCTGAGTGGGTACCCCGGGCACCAGGCTAGTCGGCCGCGGTAGGCCATGGGCCCATGGGGGGCCGGGATAGAGTAGTGGGCACGGGTGCGCCTGCTTGGTGCGGGGGCCCGGGGCGCCATTAGCCGCGTGGGCAGTGTTGTGGGCACGGGTGACCCTCGGAAAGGGGCCCGGGAGGCCGGCCTGCCACGTGTGCGTTTCAGGGAGGTGCCATGGGGGCACTCCCTGGTGTTAGGGAGCTGGTAGGCTCGGAGGCAGTGTAGTGCCCGGGGGTGCCATAGCGGGAGATTCGGCAGAGGGTCGTGCCTGCCAAAGGGAGCCACGTGTCCCAGCCAGGAGACCGTGTGAGGGCACGGAGAGAAAATTGGGGGGCGAGGCCCGAAATTGTAAGGACACCAACACAGGCGACGGGAATCTGGGTTGTTAGAACCAATAGTTTAAGCGAGAAGCGCTTGTTGAAAGCCCCGGGGTAGTTTAACAGTTAAATGGTTAGGATAGATTAGGAGATGTACCCCTCCGCACCATCCATCCCCTCGCTGTCGTTGTGGGCAGCTGGACCCACTTGGTATTAAGATCGCCGAACTCTGGGGAGGCCATTCTGAGGCTTCGTTGGGCCTCGACACAGGACGTTAGCTCTCCCTTGTTCCCCTCCGGGAAGGGAATGTAGGGGTTGGGAGTAGGCTAGGTGACAGGATAGGTGAGCCGAACAAGGACGATAAAGGGGGTTAGGGGACGATTTATAGTGGGGAAGTAAAAATAAAAACAATAAAAAAATAAGTTGGGGCTAAATTGGGGTTTGACAAATTAAGGGAGTGGGTAGGTACAGTGACAGGCAAAGGCGATAGGTTGGGAGGGAGACAGGTAGGTAGGTCCGAGCCCGCCTTCCAAGTGGCCAGCACCACCGCACTCCCTCCACCAACCTCCACTGAACGGCAAAGGCTGGCCAGCTTCATCGGCTGGCTGTTTTTCTTCAAGGCCGGTGCCGGCCAACTTCATCGGCAGCTGTTGTTTTGCTGCAAGGCCTGTGCCATCGGCTGGTCGGGTTTTGCTTCAAGGCCTGTGCCGGCCAGTTCATCTGCCGGCTGTGTTTGCCTGCAGCGGCCTTCTTCTGCGGGCTGTGTTTGCCTGCTGCCTTTGCCATGCCATGCCACTGCCCACGTTCACCAGCCCCGTTCAATTTTGCTTTGCCCCCCCCTGTTCATTGCCATGTGCGCCAGGATCAAGGCAACAGCTTGCAAGTTGCAAGAACTGCCCTGTTGGCAGCTACAACACGGGCCTGCAGTGGCGGCCCGTGCACCGTGTTTGTGTTCACCCATCCATTCGTTGTGCTCATTGCGTGTGCCACTTGAGCTGGCACGGAGACTACGTTTGTGCCGCCCATGCACCGTTGTGGTTCACTGCGTTCAGTTCAAAAGGGAAGGCCTTGGACTGCGTGTGAGCAGCCAGCCACGTTCCCTGTCACCTGCATTGTTTGAGCCAGAGACTGCATGTGGGCAGCCTGGCTCCCTGCTAACTGCTTTCTTTTTGCAGAGTTCAATGATCCTGGGCCATGGTTTAGTGTAAAATTTGTAAGTTAAGGTAAGATGTACTGTACATATGAGTGCGCCCCCCGGCATGTCTGTCTAGCGCCGGCAATTTTATTTAAGTCGTCCGTGTGAGTGAGTTTGTTTAGGTAGTTACGCAGCCCTCAGGTTATTTATTTTGGGGACACGAATACCATGAATGTCGCACTCAGGGATCCGTAGGTAAAATGTACTAGGGGAAAACTACACATGATGGCACACGAAAATTTGATGACTCGGGACGAGTCTGTAAAAAGGGAAGGGGGTAGTGTTGTGGTTACCAGATTCGCAAACCACCATTCAGGTCCCTTAGGTGAGGTATCTCGGTAAGTGCATGTGTAGTTAGGCCCAAACCCGTTGTCTAGTGGGAATACATGTCATTTATACGTGCTGCGACTCTTCAGGATAGCCGTTTTTCTTTTACTATCTTTATTTTGGACCAACCGCCCTGATCACAACCACAACATCAACCACCGACCACAACCACCGCTTCACCACAACCGCCACGACCTTTACCGTCACAACTCGCCACCATCGCATCACCGTCATCTCGCGCCACTCATGGGCACCGATGCTGGACTCGTGTAGGACGCGCGTCGAACAGCGTGTACAAAATCACGGATTTTCTGCTTCAAAAACGGATCAAAAACGACACACGCCCACTTTTTGCCGTCCAATCGGTGAGCGAGGGGCGAATTGGCCCCGCCCCCAGGGCGATCGATATATGCAAATTTGTGGATCAAAAAGCCTTCACGCCCACTTTTTCTCGGGCCAATGGGGAGCGAGGTGAAAGGTCAAAGGGAGGGGGTCAAAGGCGAAGTTACGGGGGGATAAAAGGACCGTGTTCGTCAGTCAGAGTCGGTCGGAGAGTCAAGAAGAGGAGAGTCGGAAGCAAAGGGTCAAGACTTCGCGGGCGGTGGAGCTGCTCGTCGTGTGCGTTGGAGTCGGAACGGAGGGGACGGAGCTGTGGAAAGGCGGCGACACCAGACGAGGGGGTGCTCGCGTCGTGCAGGAAGCTGCACCCGAGGGAGGCCGACAGCGCGACCTGGCCGAGGTGGAGACGCTCGTCGCACATAATAAAGATCCTCTATACCCCGAGCATCAGCAACCCCCTCCTGTTTCCCCCCGCGCTGAGATAGTGCGACCAAGGGGGCCCCGTTCCCACCCCCAGCCAGGCACTGTCCACGAGGCCCGCGGGTTGCGGGGCCATCGCCGCTCCGCGTCTCATCACCAGACGGGTAGGCCCGACCCGGTCTCGGCCTCAGGCCTACCTCATTCTTGGGGGATTTCTTTTCCTTGGTTTTGGGTATGTGTTGTCGGCGCCGTCTGTGAAGTAGAATTGTATAAGTGTTGCCGTGTGCTCGGTAGTCGGTATTAGCTCTGCACTGTGTTTTCACTTTTATGTTTGCTTTTTGTGTAAATGGAAGTGTGTTTTCTTTTTTTTGTGTGCATTTGGTGGAATTGTATTTGTGTGCTTCCCGTGTGCCGCGAATAAATGTGCTTTATTGTTGAACTGTTCTCCCGCTTCGCTTCGTCTTTTCCTCCATTGAATCCCCATCTTGCTTCACGTAAAGGGTTGGTAGTGGGCTGAATACGCCCGATAATTAATCGAACCGTCGAGGTCGACGATAACACCGCTCGGTTATTCTGATAGTACGGAACGGGTCGCTTAAGTGGCCCGTGTCCGAAGTCGACCTGCGGCGAGGTGCGATCGCCCGGTCTACCCTCCGCGTGGGTACTTCGGTAGTTCGAATTTGGCGAGCAACCCTATCCCACGCGGGGGCTGATTGGCTCGATCGCGGTGAGACCGAAAGGTCCACCCGTGACTGGTTCCCGGCGTTAGTCCGAGAGGGTCACGACTGGATTGTCCGTCCGGTGGGCGACGTGCCGCGATTCGAGTTACGTGGCCGTTCGCACGCCGGCGGGCGCGAAGACCGCAACAATATGTTTAAAGGAAGTCTTAGCCGAAAGTGAGGAAATGCAAATGTGGCTAGACAATGCACAAGTAATGACACACATCTACTATGACCCTCCACATTGTACAATCTATTATGATGCGAATGGAGATGATGCTGAATTTGCGGAGAAAATTGCTCCGTATTTGGGAACCTACAATGATCTTTTGATTTGCCGTTTGATGATTGGTAAGGAAGGTGTTGCAATGGAGGTAAAGCTCACAGAACAACAAAGGCATTTGACAAAGTATCCGCCGGGAGTAACTTCGCATGTGACAATAACCACAGCAAAAGATTATCACCCGAAGGATTTGGGCTTTATGGTTTATCGCCTACAGGGGGCAGTAGCGACCTGCACAACAATGATGTTGCATTGGCAGGTGCACAAGCTAGCGAACGATGAAGGGTGGATTTGTGATTTTGAGGAACAGGTGTTATTGGGGACAATTGAAGAGGTTGATTTACCACCTAAACATGAGAGGGTGATGAAAACGGTAAATGAAGGAGAAAACGCAGAAGATTTGATAGAAAGAGTTCCACAAGAATTGTGGACCCGACATGACAATGATGTGGGCCATATCATTGGGGCAACGCCCCTCGTGGTTAAACTCAAACCGGGAATGCCTTGGCCAAATGTGCGCCAATACTCCCTGCGAAAGGAGGCGGAGGCCGGGATAGCACCAGTAATTGAATCTTTGAAGGAGCAAGGGATAATTGTAGAAACTTCAAGCCCATGCAACACGCCTATACTGCCAGTGAAAAAGCCACAGAAAGATAAGTGGAGATTTGTTCAGGATTTACGGGAAGTAAATGAGGTGATTCAAAGTATCCACCCCGTGGTACCGAGCGCAGAAGGGGTGATGACGTCTATACCTGCAAGTTCCACCCATTTTACTGTAATCGATTTATGTTCTGCATATTTTTCTGTACCCATTGATAAAAAATCCCAGTTTTTATTTGCCTTCACATATAAAGGCCGTCAATACACATGGACTGTTTTGCCTCAGGGGTTCGCGGATAGTCCAACATTATTTTCGCGTACCTTACATAAGGACTTAGAAGATGTTGTCTTCAAGGGTAAATCAGTGCTGCTACAATATGTGGATGATTTGCTCATTTGCTCCCCAAACAAAGCAGCGTGTGAAACAGATACGCTGCAGCTGCTCCAGGCATTGGCAAGAAAAGGCCACAAGGTGAATAAAGAGAAGTTGCAATTAGTCAAGGAAAGGGTTAAGTATTTGGGACACCACATTTCGCAAGGAAAGAGGGAATTGGATAAGGGGAGAATAACTTCAATTTCGGAAGTGCCATGCCCTCGCACAAAGAAAGAGATGATGTGATTCTTAGGTATGGCAACCTACTGTAGACAGTGGATTGTTGATTATGCAATTCTGACAAAGGAACTGTATGTTGTGGTGGGCAAAAACCAGCCCAATGTAATTGAGTGGACTGAGAAGATGGGGGAATATTTTACCAAATTAAAAGCGGCACTCTCGACAGCTCCCGCGTTGGGGCTGCCAGATTATGAGAAACCATTCTTCCTTTACTCTCACGAAACTAGAGGATTTGCGCAGGCTGTGCTGACACAATCCCACGGCGACCGCCAGCGACCAATTGCATATTTTAGCCGAAGGCTGGACCCGGTCGAACGGGGGTTGCCTCTTTGTTTGCAAGCGGTGGCCGCAGCGAGCTACGCAGTTAAGCGCACGGCAGAAATCGTGATGGGTCACCCCCTCACGCTAAGGGTACCCCACTGTGTCGCGGCTTTATTAACCAAAAAGCAAACACAACATTTAACCAACACACGCCTGATGCAGTATGAGACGACTCTCCTACACCAGCCAAATTTGCAGATTGAGAGATGTAATGTTCTTAATCCTGCTTCCTTGCTGCCAACGAAAGACGATGGTGATGCTCACGACTGCACAGAGGCAATACAAGAAGTATCCACCGTGCGCCCGGATCTCAAGGATCAACCCTTGGAACACCCGGACCTCACCTTGTTCATCGATGGTTCTGCTAACATCGCGGTAAATATATACACTGACTCTAACTATGCTTTTGGTGTGGTACATGACAAAGGTGTGATATGGAAAATGCGAGGGTTTCTCACCTCTGCAGGAACACCAATAAAAAATGGTGATTTAGTTTCTGAGCTGTTAAAAAGTATCTCAGCACCAGCAGACGTCGCGGTAATTAAATGCCGCGCACATCAGAAACTCACTACGGATATCGACAAAGGAAATGACAAGGCGGATAAAACTGCAAAAGAGGCGGCTAGTCTGCCTATTCCTTTGATAATGCCAGCACGACTACCGAAGGAACAAATTAAGCTGCATCAGTATAGCTTGTCAGATATTATTTCAATTCAAGCTGCAGCATCGCTGGATGATCGTGACAAATGGAAAGCTGCAGGAGGGACAATGGATGCAGACGGACTATGGTCTAATAGGGGAAAGGTCATAGCACCTACTGAAATCCTACCGTGGCTTGCACGCATGGCCCATTTAAATGGACATGTGTGCAAGAGGGGGGCTGTGAGACAGGTGCAAGAATCCTGGTATGCACCAGGAATTGGGGGAGTAGTAGAAGGGGTGTGTAAGAATTGCCAAATATGTCAAAAACACAACCAGCAGAAGGAGGGAAAAACAAGAGTGCTGGGAGCTCACCCAGCCCCTTGGGGATCATTCACGTACCTACAAATAGACTTTATAAAAATGCCTCCATCAGGCGGGTTCAGCAATGTTTTGGTAGTGGTAGACATTTTTACTAAGTGGGTAGAGGCGTACCCATGTGCAAAGGCTGATGCCGCTACCGTGGTAAAACACCTGTTAAAAAGTTTTTTCTGCCGATTTGGCATTCCTCATAAAGTGTCTCACGATCAAGGAGGACATTTTACGGGGGAAATAACACGGGGGCAGCGTGTAAAGCACTGGGAATTAAACAAACATTTCATTGTGTTTATCACCCAGAGTCAGCAGGTGCTGTGGAACGGCAAAACGGAATACTGAAGAACAAATTGGCTAAAATAACAACGGAGACGGGGTTAAAATGGCCAGAGGCATTACCCTTGGCACTAATGAGCATGCAATCGACAGTAAACCGGAAAACAGGGTTATCCCCCCATGAAATACTAATGGGAAGGCCAATGCGGCTGCCATTCACCGCCCCCACAAACATGAATAAGTTGGATATTACAATGATGGACGAGAACTTGCTGACATTTTGTAAACAGCTTTGCAGGATCGCAAGGGGGATACACACAAGGGTAAAAGAGGCCCTACCCGAACCAGTGGAAGAGCCGTACCACGCCTTCCAGCCGGGAGACTACGTTCTGATAAAACACTTCACGAGGAAAACAGCCTTGGAACCTCGGTGGAAAGGACCATTTCAGGTACTGCTGACTACTCCGACTGCGGTAAAGTGCGAGGGTAAGACGGCTTGGATACATGCCACACATTGTAAACTGGCTATACCAGCAGAGACAGGGACAACATGAACAACACCTATCTTACCATGACTGTATTTTTTTGTGCACTTGGATGCACGTGGGCATTTTACAATACGAGCTGCATGCGTTATAATGAAGGAAAAACTGATGATGAGAGAACTATGGGTAAAAGAAAGAGACGAGAACTAATCCTACATAAAGAATTGACTGATCATCCACTGAACACTTACCTGGCATTATCTCTACAGTACGCTAGGACAATGAACAAAAGGGAGTGTTGGGTGTGTTCACACCTTCCACATTCCTCAAAACACGGATTACCCTTGTTTGCAGTTCCACTCCAGGGGGAGAACATGTGTGGGTACATAGTCCGTAGACAAGATGGACCAGTTTTAACTAAAGTAGAGAAGGCATCAGTGGAAGGTAGAATAATAGAAATAAAAAGTAATTGGGAGAAGGGGGGTTATAATTGCACGAACTATGAGCATTGGTATTACCCTAAGTACAGAACTATTAAGCAAAAGGCTGTGGGACAGGGCCCGGCAAGAGCAATAAAAGTAACGAATTATGATGGATTGAAGAAGGGGGAGGGATTAGAAAAGTACCCCCCACATTTTCAGCTCATGCACAAACAAATTGGATTGATTTGTCTAGTTAGAGGACAAGGGGGGGGACCCCATTTAGGAGAATCAACATGCCAGTACTATGCTAGACATGGGGATGAAATGGTGACCATAAAAGGGCGAATTAATGGAACAACCATACCTGTAAAAATCGAAGTAAATAACCTGCTTGAACCTCAGGCACCCCTAAATGGTACATATTTTGTGTGTGGGTATAAGGCATACTCATGGCTACCAGTGGGATGGAGGGGATCATGTTTTTTGGGATTTATACTACCCAGGATTTGAATCACTGACCAATCACCCTTTGTACCACAGGTCAGATCGAAAAGAGCCATTTCAGAAGTTGAGAGGTTTTTCATGATTGCATTCCCCTTTTATGGAGCAGGCAAAAGTGCAAGGGAAATTATCAATTTGGCAGCATCTTTGGAAAAGCTTGCTAATACCACCAGCGAAGGATTTCACAAAACGAGTGCCGAGCTGGTAGCTATACGGACAACCGAGATGCAAAACCGCATTGCTCTGGATATGCTTTTAGCAGAAAAAGGAGGGACGTGTGCGGTTATAGGTGTGGAATGCTGCACATACATTCCAGATAATTCAGAAGAAATTGATAATTTGGCTGAAAAAATTAAAGCTGAAGGTGCAAAATATCATGATTTTAACAAGGGATGGTCAATGGGATCTTGGTTGAAGGGAATATTGGGGAGTTGGGGAGCCTGGATAATCCATTGGTTGTTTACAGGGCTCATGATCTTCATAGCAGTGATTGTTGTCATCACTTGTATTAAAAATCTAATCAGGGAGTGCGTGAGACATTGTTCTTCTACAGCAAAGAAAACAACAAAACCGGAGATGGTCCTGGGGAAGCCTGCTGTGGTTGCTGTGGTCAAACCGTTGCCAACACCTCCGCCGTCTCTCCCCTCCCC
>NC_140961.1:30042178-30062178 GCF_056783735.1 Eptatretus burgeri
ACTCAACCCAACCCGAGACCACCCCAGGCAAAACACCGACCAGTCCAAGAACACTCTAGAAATAAGCAAGGAAAATGGGAAATAAAACATCAAAACTGAAATTGAATAATGCCCCACCCACGAATACCATGGCAGAAATGATGTATGGGAAATATGGAGTCATGTCATGTACCCAATTGGCATTATGGCATAAATGGACAAAGGAAGACCAATGCCCATTCCCAAGATGGGGCTCTTTAAAAGCCGAAATTATCAATAACTTGGCATGTCGATTAGAACAACGGACAAGTGATAAATTAAAACCAGAGCCAGATCTTGAAGCGTGGAAATTGTGGGAAGAGGAGGCCTTACAAATAAGTGAAGTAGCTAGAAATTTGGTGAAACAGAAACTATTAAAACTAGAAACACAGGTAAAAGAGATGCAACCACCAGTGATTGGAATTGTTCCTGCCTCGGTAAAAGCCTCTGAGATTGAAGTACAAGGACGGGAAGCTCAGGTAAATAATGAAGGTGATTCATCTGCATATGTTAATAACACACCAAGATTGTATCCGAACCTTGAAAGTATGGGGCTGATGGCCACAGCCTCTGCTTTCCCGGTTCAGGAAATAACTCTGGCGGGACCAGGGGTGCAGGCTCAGTCAGTGTACCGACGATTTAAAGAAATTTAATTAAGATCAATGAAGGAGAGAGTATTAGATCAGAGGGGAAATGCAGGAGCAGTAAGGAATTTAATAACGCAGTGGGTTGCAGCACATCGATGCACCCACAGTGACATTGGAGTGCTATGTCAAGCAGTGTTGTCTCCATATGTGTGGAAGAGAGCTCGAGAAGCTGCCGAGTGGACAGCAGACGAACCAGCAGTTTGCACCGAAGCAGATCGGCGAGATAAGCGAGGGCGCCTGTATGAGGAGATTGAGAAGGCCTTACGACCACCAGCATTAGATTGGGATAAAATCTATGAAACAAAGCAACGTCAAGGGGAGCGGGCATTCGAGTTTATGGATAGATTAATGTTGACACTCTTACAATATGGGGGGTTTCAAGTTGAAGCAGACATACCGGAGCGAACGGTCACTAATTTCGTAATGGAAGGACTTAGGCCTCAAATTAAAAAAACAATTGAAGTATGTACTGTTAGGTTGGCAGGGCAAGAAAGCAAGTGAGATTTGTATAGCAGCTGATCAATGTATGGACCGAGCGGAAGAACGGGAGAACGCAAAGGCAAAAATGAAAGACGAAGTGTTGCAGATGGTGTTGCTCGACAAAGTAGCAGACCAAAGAAAGAATAAGGGTTGGAGAAAGTGGGGGCTGGAGGGAGATGATTCAGATTCGGAAGAAGAAGAAGCGGCCAGGAGATGGGGACGACGAATGAGAGGTCCACAAAGACCCCCACCAGCAGCACAGGATGGACGGCCCAAGAAATGGAGTGGAAAAAACAAAGGTTGGACGCGAACGCCACCACAGACCCGCTCGAGGACGGCAGCAACACAAGAACAGGAACAACCAAGTCAATCACAAGGATGTTTCCAGTGCGGGCAATTGGGACATTGGAAAAGACATTGCCCCCAAAGAGGACGGCCGGAGATCCAACAGGAGGGAGGATCGGGACAACCGCAAAATCGTAAGTCATATTGACACACCGCGGATGGACCCGTGTTACAAGGGGCAATGTTGACAATAACACCAAAAGAGGAGCCGACCTACTCTTTGGATGTTTCAGGTAAGACACTATCTTTTTTAGTTGACACGGGAGCCACCTACTCTACTATAGCAGCCAAACAGCTGCCACATGTTGAAAAATCCAATGCTGAAGTCCAAGTAGTAGGGTTGGGTGGTAGCATACAAACATTAAAGACAACAACGCAATTACCAGTAAGATGTGGACCTTTACAGGAAAAACATGCATTTCTTCTCACAACCACCACACCGGTGAATTTGTTAGGTAGAGATTTGTTGTGTAAGTTGGGATGTAAAATAGCATGTACGAACAAAGGGGTTTTTGTGGATATTCCCCAGAATAAAGCACAGTCAGCAATGATGCTGTTAAATGACATCGCACCCAGTTGTTTATTGGTGGAGGCTGAAAAGACAGCCGATTAGTGAGGCTTTGATATGTTTAAAGGAAGTCTTAGCCGAAAGTGAGGAAATGCAAATGTGGCTAGACAATGCACAAGTAATGACACACATCTACTATGACCCTCCACATTGTACAATCTATTATGATGCGAATGGAGATGATGCTGAATTTGCGGAGAAAATTGCTCCGTATTTGGGAACCTACAATGATCTTTTGATTTGCCATTTGATGATTGGTAAGGAAGGTGTTGCAATGGAGGTAAAGCTCACAGAACAACAAAGGCATTTGACAAAGTATCCGCCGGGAGTAACTTCGCATGTGACAATAACCACAGCAAAAGATTATCACCCGAAGGATTTGGGCTTTATGGTTTATCGCCTACAGGGGGCAGTAGCGACCTGCACAACAATGATGTTGCATTGGCAGGTGCACAAGCTAGCGAACGATGAAGGGTGGATTTGTGATTTTGAGGAACAGGTGTTATTGGGGACAATTGAAGAGGTTGATTTATCACCTAAACATGAGAGGGTGATGAAAACGGTAAATGAAGGAGAAAACGCAGAAGATTTGATAGAAAGAGTTCCACAAGAATTGTGGACCCGACATGACAATGATGTGGGCCATATCATTGGGGCAACGCCCCTCGTGGTTAAACTCAAACCGGGAATGCCTTGGCCAAATGTGCGCCAATACTCCCTGCGAAAGGAGGCGGAGGCCGGGATAGCACCAGTAATTGAATCTTTGAAGGAGCAAGGGATAATTGTAGAAACTTCAAGCCCATGCAACACGCCTATACTGCCAGTGAAAAAGCCACAGAAAGATAAGTGGAGATTTGTTCAGGATTTACGGGAAGTAAATGAGGTGATTCAAAGTATCCACCCTGTGGTACCGAGCGCAGAAGGGGTGATGACGTCTATACCTGCAAGTTCCACCCATTTTACTGTAATCGATTTATGTTCGGCATATTTTTCCGTACCCATTGATAAAAAATCCCAGTTTTTATTTGCCTTCAAGTATAAAGGCCGTCAATACACATGGACTGTTTTGCCTCAGGGGTTCGCGGATAGTCCAACATTATTTTCGCGTACCTTACATAAGGACTTAGAAGATGTTGTCTTCAAGGGTAAATCAGTGCTGCTACAATATGTGGATGATTTGCTCATTTGCTCCCCAAACAAAGCAGCGTGTGAAACAGATACGCTGCAGCTGCTCCAGGCATTGGCAAGAAAAGGCCACAAGGTGAATAAAGAGAAGTTGCAATTAGTCAAGGAAAGGGTTAAGTATTTGGGACACCACATTTCGCAAGGAAAGAGGGAATTGGATAAGGGGAGAATAACTTCAATTTCAGAAGTGCCATGCCCTCGCACAAAGAAAGAGATGATGTGATTCTTAGGTATGGCAACCTACTGTAGTCAGTGGATTGTTGATTATGCAATTCTGACAAAGGAACTGTATGTTGTGGTGGGCAAAAACCAGCCCAATGTAATTGAGTGGACTGAGAAGATGGGGGAATATTTTACCAAATTAAAAGCGGCACTCTCGACAGCTCCCGCGTTGGGGCTGCCAGATTATGAGAAACCATTCTTCCTTTACTCTCACGAAACTAGAGGATTTGCGCAGGCTGTGCTGACACAATCCCACGGCGACCGCCAGCGACCAATTGCATATTTTAGCCGAAGGCTGGACCCGGTCGAACGGGGGTTGCCTCTTTGTTTGCAAGCGGTGGCCGCAGCGAGCTACGCAGTTAAGCGCACGGCAGAAATCGTGATGGGTCACCCCCTCACGCTAAGGGTACCCCACTGTGTCGCGGCTTTATTAACCAAAAAGCAAACACAACATTTAACCAACACACGCCTGATGCAGTATGAGACGACTCTCCTACACCAGCCAAATTTGCAGATTGAGAGATGTAATGTTCTTAATCCTGCTTCCTTGCTGCCAACGAAAGACGATGGTGATGCTCACGACTGCACAGAGGCAATACAAGAAGTATCCACCGTGCGCCCGGATCTCAAGGATCAACCCTTGGAACACCCGGACCTCACCTTGTTCATCGATGGTTCTGCTAACATCGCGGTAAATATATACACTGACTCTAACTATGCTTTTGGTGTGGTACATGACAAAGGTGTGATATGGAAAATGCGAGGGTTTCTCACCTCTGCAGGAACACCAATCAAAAATGGTGATTTAGTTTCTGAGCTGTTAAAAAGTATCTCAGCACCAGCAGACGTCGCGGTAATTAAATGCCGCGCACATCAGAAACTCACTACGGATATCGACAAAGGAAATGACAAGGCGGATAAAACTGCAAAAGAGGCGGCTAGTCTGCCTATTCCTTTGATAATGCCAGCACGACTACCGAAGGAACAAATTAAGCTGCATCAGTATAGCTTGTCAGATATTATTTCAATTCAAGCTGCAGCATCGCTGGATGATCGTGACAAATGGAAAGCTGCAGGAGGGACAATGGATGCAGACGGACTATGGTCGAATAGGGGAAAGGTCATAGCACCTACTGAAATCCTACCGTGGCTTGCACGCATGGCCCATTTAAATGGACATGTGTGCAAGAGGGGGACTGTGAGACAGGTGCAAGAATCCTGGTATGCACCAGGAATTGGGGGAGTAGTAGAAGGGGTGTGTAAGAATTGCCAAATATGTCAAAAACACAACCAGCAGAAGGAGGGAAAAACAAGAGTGCTGGGAGCTCACCCAGCCCCTTGGGGATCATTCACGTACCTACAAATAGACTTTATAAAAATGCCTCCATCAGGCGGGTTCAGCAATGTTTTGGTAGTGGTAGACATTTTTACTAAGTGGGTAGAGGCGTACCCATGTGCAAAGGCTGATGCCGCTACCGTGGTAAAACACCTGTTAAAAAGTTTTTTCTGCCGATTTGGCATTCCTCATAAAGTGTCTCACGATCAAGGAGGACATTTTACGGGGGAAATAACACGGGGGCAGCGTGTAAAGCACTGGGAATTAAACAAACATTTCATTGTGTTTATCACCCAGAGTCAGCAGGTGCTGTGGAACGGCAAAACGGAATACTGAAGAACAAATTGGCTAAAATAACAACGGAGACGGGGTTAAAATGGCCAGAGGCATTACCCTTGGCACTAATGAGCATGCAATCGACAGTAAACCGGAAAACAGGGTTATCCCCCCATGAAATACTAATGGGAAGGCCAATGCGGCTGCCATTCACCGCCCCCACAAACATGAATAAGTTGGATATTACAATGATGGACGAGAACTTGCTGACATTTTGTAAACAGCTTTGCAGGATCGCAAGGGGGATACACACAAGGGTAAAAGAGGCCCTACCCGAACCAGTGGAAGAGCCGTACCACGCCTTCCAGCCGGGAGACTACGTTCTGATAAAACACTTCACGAGGAAAACAGCCTTGTAACCTCGGTGGAAAGGACCATTTCAGGTACTGCTGACGACTCCGACTGCGGTAAAGTGCGAGGGTAAGACGGCTTGGATACATGCCACACATTGTAAACTGGCTATACCAGCAGAGACAGGGACAACATGAACAACACCTATCTTACCATGACTGTATTTTTTTGTGCACTTGGATGCACGTGGGCATTTTACAATACGAGCTGCATGCGTTATAATGAAGGAAAAACTGATGATGAGAGAACTATGGGTAAAAGAAAGAGACGAGAACTAATCCTACATAAAGAATTGACTGATCATCCACTGAACACTTACCTGGCATTATCTCTACAGTATGCTAGGACAATGAACAAAAGGGAGTGTTGGGTGTGTTCACACCTTCCACATTCCTCAAAACACGGATTACCCTTGTTTGCAGTTCCACTCCAGGGGGAGAACATGTGTGGGTACATAGTCCGTAGACAAGATGGACCAGTTTTAACTAAAGTAGAGAAGGCATCAGTGGAAGGTAGAATAATAGAAATAAAAAGTAATTGGGAGAAGGGGGGTTATAATTGCACGAACTATGAGCATTGGTATTACCCTAAGTACAGAACTATTAAGCAAAAGGCTGTGGGACAGGGCCCGGCAAGAGCAATAAAAGTAACGAATTATGATGGATTGAAGAAGGGGGAGGGATTAGAAAAGTACCCCCCACATTTTCAGCTCATGCACAAACAAATTGGATTGATTTGTCAAGTTAGAGGACAAGGGGGGGGGGACCCCATTTAGGAGAATCAACATGCCAGTACTATGCTAGACATGGGGATGAAATGGTGACCATAAAAGGGCGAATTAATGGAACAACCATACCTGTAAAAATCGAAGTAAATAACCTGCTTGAACCTCAGGCACCCCTAAATGGTACATATTTTGTGTGTGGGTATAAGGCATACTCATGGCTACCAGTGGGATGGAGGGGATCATGTTTTTTGGGATTTATACTACCCAGGATTCGAATCACTGACCAATCACCCTTTGTACCACAGGTCAGATCGAAAAGAGCCATTTCAGAAGTTGAGAGGTTTTTCATGATTGCATTCCCCTTTTATGGAGCAGGCAAAAGTGCAAGGGAAATTATCAATTTGGCAGCATCTTTGGAAAAGCTTGCTAATACCACCAGCGAAGGATTTCACAAAACGAGTGCCGAGCTGGTAGCTATACGGACAACCGAGATGCAAAACCGCATTGCTCTGGATATGCTTTTAGCAGAAAAAGGAGGGACGTGTGCGGTTATAGGTGTGGAATGCTGCACATACATTCCAGATAATTCAGAAGAAATTGATAATTTGGCTGAAAAAATTAAAGCTGAAGGTGCAAAATATCATGATTTTAACAAGGGATGGTCAATGGGATCTTGGTTGAAGGGAATATTGGGGAGTTGGGGAGCCTGGATAATCCATTGGTTGTTTATAGGGCTCATGATCTTCATAGCAGTGATTGTTGTCATCACTTGTATTAAAAATCTAATCAGGGAGTGCGTGAGACATTGTTCTTCTACAGCAAAGAAAACAACAAAACCGGAGATGGTCCTGGGGAAGCCTGCTGTGGTTGCTGTGGTCAAACCGTTGCCAACACCTCCGCCGTCTCTCCCCTCCCCGATAATTCACTCTGGTTTTCCTCCCCAACCCATAGACCCTGAAAAGTACTGTGAACTTAATGGGACTGTTGACCCACTGCTTACACTCACATTGGATGAGTGTCTCGACTTGCTCACACCGATGACGAAGATGGAAAGAAATGTTATCTGAACATTGCCTTGTTGGAAAATGTTGGGACTTTTCTTTAAAAATTTTCTTTCACTCTGGCTTGCAGTTTATAAAACTGTTTATTTATAAAATAAACCAAGTTTATTTATAAAACTCTGGCTTGCACTCTTACTTGTTGTTTATAAAAATTATATTCTTGTTTGCTGATATTCTTTTTGTTGGTTCATAAAGAACACAATATATAGATTCTTACTTGTTGTTTATAAAAATTATATTCTTGTTTGCTAATTCTGACTTGTTTATAAAAATTATATTCTTGTTCATAAAGAACCATAGTTAGTTGAAAATATATGTATCTTTTTGTGTGTGTGAAATAATTTTGTGTAAGTTGTTTTTGAAAGGTAATTTTTGCTTCCTCATGACCTATATTCAAGTTATAATTGTTGAAATGTATCCACTATTCTATAGAGGGGTGGGGTATTGATGGGCCGGTCGGGATGGTGGAGGGGGGGCTTTTCTATGAAGCAAGAAAGTGCGGGCGGTGCTTTCGTGACGTAATGACCCACTTGGAGCTACTCATAAGAGTGGGCCACTTCTGGACGAGACTCCCTTTTACCACCTTGCCGCTCCATCAAGATCCCATCTCTAAAAAATATTATAATTGTGGTGTTCCTTTTCCACTATGTTTCTAAGTAACAGAGGGGCAAATGTGGAGCTGTTGAACAGCTCCCAAGATGAAAGCAGCCATTTTAACAGGATTACCTTTTCTTAAAATTGAATGTAGCATTTAATTGAGGAAGCCAAAGCATTTAAGATGCTCTCAGTAAGCTACCATTTTTGACTGTTGGTAATCAAAGCCAGTCGGCTATATATCTCTCTCTGTCTGTCTGTCTGTTTGTCTGTCTGTCTCTCTGTCTGTCTCTCTCTGTCTGTCTGTCTCTCTCTCTGTCTCTGTCTCTGTCTCCTCTGTCTCTGTCTCTGTCTCTGTCTCTGTCTCTGTCTCTGTCTCTGTCTCTGTCTCTGTCTCTGTCTCTGTCTCTGTCTCTGTCTCTGTCTCTTTGTCGTGCAGCTGAACATCTGGCTTTCTTGTTGGCCCTTGTAACAACATTCTTTGAGCCTTGGGCTCAGAGAAGCCCAATTATAAATCAGCACTGTCTTGGTATAGTTCAAAGGGGAACATCTTGTAGCAGAATGAGACGATAATATATATTGTGATAAAGATCTGCCTGATCAATGACAGATCTTCTTGCTTGTGAAAAGATAAATGCTTTGTCAGGCTAGGAGAGAATATTTGCTGGGGTGTTGTTACTTTCAAAGAAACCAGATGAGCAGGAAAAGTATATATAAAGTAAACCAAACTGCTTGCGGGCCAGAGTTTTGACTGAGCTGGTATACTGTAGGTATTCTGTGCCTTTCTACTCTCGTGTACACTTTTGATGCGCATTAAACGCTCTTCTCTACGACGATTGGTGTAGTCATTGCTTGAATGCAGACCCTGATCTCGACATATTCACCTAGTACGAGAATGGAAAGAATCTAATTTTTCACACAGTTAGAAATGTTCCTCACACACCTTGATTTTGATGGTCTTGTGTATTTGTATGGGGACTTTAATTGCACATTGTATCTCACCCTTGATCGTAATGGAGAAGAGCCCCACCCATCAAGTACAACACCCTTAAAGAGAACATTGTCTAAATTCTCCCTTATGGATGTATGGAGACTCCAGAACCCATCTGCACGGCAATACATGTGGTGCCTATGTGCAAATGGCCGGCTATCTCTTGCAAGGCGAGACAGATTTTACATCAATAATGACTCTTTAAATGTCACAGACCATGTTGACACCACCCCAAGTGGTTTTTCGGACCATCACATGGTTGTTCTTCAGATACTTTCCCTGGCTCAAAACTGTGGCACCGCCCATTGGACCTTCAATGTGAGTCTTCTGCAAGATGATGCTTTTTCTGTAGCCTTTCGAACCTTTTGGGAAGTTTTACTACTACGGAATCCTTCCTAGTCCTGCCTCACGCAATGGTGGGACAATACGAAGACCCATATTAGAACCTTTTGTCAGCAATATAGCTTCTTTTGTACAAAGAATGAATCCACGCTGCAATCTCTAATTGCCAAATAAATATTGTCTCTCCAGTCGAGCCTTCCAACTCCCAGTGCTGAAACGACTGTTTCTCGACTAGCAACGAAGAAAGCCCTCCTTGCTCAACTCTGTGCAAAATAAGCCAGAGGGGCTCTAATTAGGCTGCGAATAGAGAACGACAGCTCTATTGATACTCCTTCCAAATTTTTCTTTGCTTTGGAAGCACGAAAAAAGAGAAACCAGCAAATTACTTCGCTGCAGGCACCAGGAGGCCGAACAACACACGATCCAAAAGACTTTAGAAGCTTGACAAAACAATACTTCTCTGACTTATATTATGCCAGAAACATGAAAGAAGACATGATTAGTTCCTTAACCACTTCTATGTCCACCTTGTCCGAATCTGCATGTCAACAACTTGACAAGGAAGTGACTATTGACGAACTTTTTACTGCTTTGCAAACTTTGCCCACAGGTAAAGCTTCTGGACTTGATGGAATCTCTGCAGAGTTCCACAAAGCCTTCTGGGATTTGTTGGGACCCGAGTTGCTTGACCTCTTAATTGATAGCCTACAATCAGGCTTGCTACCACTCAGCTGTCACAGGGCTATACTTGCTCTCATACCAAAGAAAGGAGACCTCCAGCAACTTAAAAATTGGCGTCCCATTTCGCTCCTCTGCACGGACTACAAGATTTTCTCAAAAGTTATTGCCAACCGCCTCAAACCTCTGATTGGGGAGATTGTACACCCCGATCAATCTTATTGCATCCCGAAAAGGACAATACACGATAGCATTTTTCTTGTACGTGACATGATCGATATTTGTATTGCTGAACATAGAAATGTTGGTCTAGTGTCTTTAGACCAAGAAAAAGCTTTCGACACGATTGATCATTCTTATCTCATTGCAGTTTTATGGGGGTTTGGTTTTAAGGAAAATTTTATTTGTTATATTAAACTATTGTATAATAATATTTTTAGCTTGCTCAAAGTAAATAACATCTTAAGTCAGCCTTTCCCTGTTATTAGGGGTATTCGTCAAGAGTGTCCCTTGTCTGGCCTTCTATACTCCCTATCAATTGAACCTTTACTACATCGTTTACGTACACGGCTACAAGGGTTTAATCTTCTGCCGTTAGAAAATCCCGTACAGACCATTGCTTATGCGGATGATCTCTGCGCAATTGTGCACTCCGATGACGATGTTCGTGCTTTGGTTGAGTCTGTCAAGGAATTTAGCTTGGCAAGCTCGACTAAAGTTAATTTGGAAAAGAGCAAAGCTTTTTACTTAGGTCCATAGAATGAAAATCCCCCTACAACCCTACCATGGCAGCTTGAATGGACCAATGAAGGAATACACTACCTCAGTGTCTTTCTTGGAACTCAAGATTTTATTTCAAAAAACTGGGAATCGCTGATTACCAAAACTGAGCAGCGGTTGATAAAATGGAGGGGATTATTGAGGCAACTTTCTTAACGGAGTCGTACTCTGGTCATTAATAATCTTGCGGCATCAATGCTATGGCATGTCTTCAAGGCACTACCAGGCCCCAGTTTTATCCTTAAAAAACTTCAAAGCTATTTTGTAGATTTTTTCTGGGGGGGGGGGGGAGCACTGGCTCCGGCCAGGAATACTAAGCCTGCCGACTGCAGAAGGTGGACAGGGGCTAATAGATGTGACGAGTAAAGTGATGGCTTTTCGCCTCCTCTCAGTACGAAGGCTTCTATACTCCGACGTCCCATGGAAAGCCTTTGCCCATTGCTTGCTTAAGCAAGTTGGGAAAGTAGGCTATGGTGACGAGCTTTTTCTTCTTGATACGAAGTGCATGGATATGACATCGATTCCATTGTTTTACCGAAGCATGCTGGAAGCGTGGCAGGCTGTTTCTTTTCGCTGTGATGCCAGTGCTTACTCCCTTCAGATGTTTTTAAATGAACCAATATTTTTAAATTCTTTTTTTGATGGGGTCTGTACTGACAGATCTTTTATGCAAAAGTTTATTGATGTCGGCGTTTACAGAGTAAAACACCTCAGGAACCCCCTTGTACATAGATCCTTGTACATATATGGAAGCCAGCTGCTGACAGTGCCGTGGCCACCAGTGTGAGGTCCATCAGAGTTATTGGCAGAATTTTCTCTGTGATTTTACGGACTTTTAAGCAAACCGGGTTAAAATGGGACCCAGACATAGAAGATGCCCTCAATTTATCCCAATGTCCTTTTCCAAATCTTTTAATTTTATTTCAAAGTTTTAGGTTTTTTTTAACCAGATGGAGAAATCCTCAGTGTACAATCTATCTGTTCTCACCCTTTTTCCTGGCAAACCTACAGAGCCACAAGCTCATTGGCGAGTGCTGCTTCAAGCTAACGTTTCCACAACAATTAAATGGCAGGTGATGTATAAAGAACCGATTGTCAAGCGCTCAGGCAATCTACAATGGCGGCTAGCGCACAACATCCTGCTTTGTAACATCCTGTCCCACCGCATATGTCCTGAAAACTCAGAATTGTGCCCCTTTTGCGACACCCCCAGAGACCATTTTTCACATTTTCATTGAATGTTCAAGGTTGGCCTCGCTTTTTGGAATCATGTCACGTGTGATCCGGGGGCTCGGTTTGACTTTTACACATTGTGTTTTTATATTGGGTTTCAATGTCTTGTATCAATGTAAAAATGAATGTCTTTTAGCAAACTTTTTGTGTTCTGAGGCAAAACTAGCCATGTATTTATCGAGGAAACGAAAACTGCAGAGCACTGATGTTTTAGCTGATGACGTTTTAACTATTTTTAAAGCATTGGTGACATCGCATGTTATTTTTGAGTTTGAAATTCAAGATCCTGTTTTATTTAAAAACCGGTGGTGTGCGAAGCAATCTTTCTGGAGCAGGGTTGGTGGTGCTCTGACAATCAATTTATAAATTTAAATATTACTTCTTTATTACCCCAACCTTTCCTGGTGGTTTATTTTGATGCCTGTACGAACTTCCTTGCAAGAAAGGAGAAGAAAAGTCAAAGTCTGTCTCTGTCTGTCTCTGTCTGTCTCTCTCTCTCACCCCCACCTCTTTCCCTCTTTCTATCTCCCCTACCCCTGCCTCTTAATTAATTCAGGACACAGGTATTTCATGACCAAGCCCATGTTAATGTTACTTTATTTCACACATGTGTATTGCATGTCCATCAGTTTGTTTGTAAGTATTGAAGACTCAGGCAAAAAACCATTTTTTTTTCTTTAACGAGAGTCCACAATTTTCTTTCCTCTGCATTATGAGAAAGTTCCATTATGAAAATAGTGTAGTAGATAGGAGAAAAATGGTGCAAATTATGATACAAGCATCAAATTTGGCATTTCTGTTCTGCAGGGCTTTCTAATCAAATCTGCCTGATTGGCCATTTGAAAATCAAAAATTTGAAGAAAAAAAATTAACTTCAAAAAAATTGGAAGTCACAGCTGGCTGCAATTCTTGAAGCGCAAGTAAACATCCCAGACAGAGAACCAAGGGGAGATGCAATCATCATTGATGGCTCAGCACTCATCAATGCCCTACCTCCATGCACGTCAAAGATATTTGATGACTATGCTAAAGAAGACATCATCCCAAAGGTGGAATCCTATGGTGCCAGGTACAAGAGGGTGGACGCAGTGTTTGATGTGTACAAGAAGTCAAGTCTGAAGTCCGAGGCAAGGTCGAAAAGGGGCAAGGAATCAGAAGAAGAGTGACAGCAACCAGTTAGACCCCAAGTAACTGGAGAAGCTTTCTTCGAGACGACAGCAACAAGACGGAGCTGTTTCACTTCCTTGTGTGAAGCACAGATGACAAACACAATCATTGTCACAAAAGGAGAAGATGCCATTAGCAACACAAGGAAGTCACTGGATGCTGTGTCTCCATGTTGTCATGAAGAAGTTGACACTCAAATATTTGTACATGCCAGGGATGCAACGACGGATGGCAGCAAGTCCATTATCATTAAGGTTAATGACATGGACGTACTAGTCATAGCAATATCTGTATTGCCATCCTTACAGGAAATAGGTCTTGAGAACATGTGGATTGCCTTCGGCCAAGGAGCCAAGGCACGATGGATTCCAGTCCATGAGGTAGTTTCTGGAATGGGGCCTGAGAAAGCTAGAGGGATCCCATACTTCCATGCGTTCACTGGATGTGACGTCGTGTCTGCCTTCCGTGGTAAAAGGAAGAAAATGGCATGGCAGACTTGGAACGTCTTTGATGATGTTTCTGAAACATTCACCAATCTCAGCCAGCATCCAACATTGATTCGTGATCTTGACTTTTTAAGTTTTTTTTTTTTCTTCAAATTTTTCAAAATTTGGATTTTCAAAGGGCCAATTAGGCAGATTTGATTAGAATTCCCTGGAGAACAAATGTGCCACATTTGATGCTTGTATCATCATTTGCATGATTCCTCTCAAAAATTGCTGTTATCTGCCCCACTAAAAGGCGAAGGTGTGGCCTGTAGAATGTGCGGCGCTTGTGATCCACCCACAGAGACAAACTCAGCTTTACGTATTAGATAAAGTTAAATTAACATGTACAATTTGCAAAAAAATGCTTTGTTCTCTGATAAGTACAATTGTGCAGGTGTTGCTGATTTTTCTATTCAGGAGTCTAACTCTGTTCTTCATTGCACGGCCTGCGAGCCACTGGCGGCCTAAAGTGTGACTGATAACACACAAATGTGAGAACACCCCATCATTATCCACCATACAAGCGATTAAATTGACCCACTGGTTTCAAATGAAGAAGAGTACATGGAAGTGGGGCCTAATAGCAGTCATTACGAAGTCTGGTCGGCAGTGTGGCGACTCTCATGCTGGTGCCTTTAATTGGCAAAAGTGGCTCCCTTCTAAAAATAGTGAAGATCACTGGTCTGCTGATGAAGGAATGACACAACCAAATGAATTTGGTTCACAGACAACTGAAGGGTGTTCAGGGTGCTGAGGGTGGGGAGGAATAACTGCACAACGAGTTCTTTGGGTCTTGAGAGGAACAACAATGGAAAAGTATTAATATGACAATAAGTGGTGAACTAAATGTCAAAACAAATTCCTTCAAGAGGTGCAGCTTCATTACATCTCATGAAAGTGAAAAAAAGAATGTTTTCAAGGCAGGATTTGTTTTTAACATTGCAGCTTCTTTGCATCACAGCTTTGGCATATTTTGCGGTAGATCCATTGCGATAATGTTGCATTACAGCTTTGTCACATTGCTTGCATTTCATCAGCATAGTTTTCTAGAAGTGAATAACTATCACTGAGAAAACAAGTGATTGCATGTGCGTGCACAAACACTTCTCACATATTTAAACTTGAAAATTATGGCACGAGTATGATAAACATGAAGCTGCACATCAAGGGAGGTGTGAAGCACCCCTCCTTTTATGTGGAATGGTTTCTCTGCATGCAACTTTAACACAGGGACTGAAAATTCATTTCTCAGCTTCTACTGGATGAAATTGGTTCCAAGTTTCAGAAGTAAATCCTTTGTACGTCGTTCCACATGTAAATGTAAATAATCGTTCCACACGTCGTGTAAATCCTTCCAAATGTCAGCAACATCCATTTCCACATTCTTGAGTTTTTAACAAAAACCCTTTAAATTAACATTAGTGTCTGTCAGTCTGTCCCTTAGCCCAAAATGTGTTGGTGCTCATATCTCAAAGGCTATACATTGAAATTAACTGAAGCTTGGAATATACATTGCTCAATACATCTACGAGCTTTCAAAATAAATTTCATCAAAGTGCCAGTGATTGCTTTATTGATAGTTTTTGCTCATGGGATGAACCTCATAAACTTGGATAAAGAAAAATTTTGACTCCGGTCGTAAAAAAATAGTCAAAACGTGAGTGCTCATAACTTATGAATGTTGCATGAAAGTTCGTGAAATTTTGATTATGAATAGAGGGACACTTGTTGAGACTTCAAAGTTCCCAAAGATGCATAATTAGGGACATAGCAAAAATTAGGGACACCGTAAAAGTGGACTTTGAAAAAAAATATCGGTTTTTCAGGTCCTCGAATTCTAGAAGAAAACTGACTGAAACATGGAATACCCGATGTTATAGATAAATTGTTCCATTCTTGTGAAAAAAAAAAAAATCAGTGGCATAGAAAAGGCCATTTCTGTGGTATCTGCCATGTGACAATGTACGTACAGAAAATAAGGGACATTGGATAGCTTGTATAAAATGGCAAACAATAGAAAAGAAGGGACATGCCATGGCTTGTGGAAAATAACAGATGATAGAAAAGAATGCACATTCAAAAAATCTCATGTGCATGCTCCCCTACATACAATATAAAGGGTAAAACTTGTCAGGACAGAAAAAAAAAATTGGTGTACCTTGAAATTGAAAAGACATAAGATAATGTGCATGTGTGTCATTAATTTATTTTAAAATTGGCACACCTTTATATGAACTTTTCCAGAGCATGACTTGATTCCTCCTAAGAACAATTTTTGGCTTCCACTGTCTGAACCACCAAACTGTAGATTCAGGGTTTCTTTGCATCTGGATATGCGAAGAGATCTTCTCTGTTGGAAACTTAAAAAAATTGCCACATTGATGAAACTCACTCAACTTTATGATGTCTTTGACTGATCCAATACCTGCCTTGCATTTGCTAGTTATCGAAAGCAAAACTAGCCTGGGTGTAAACATTTCCAAGCACAACCGCATACAACTAATCTGAAGCACTTATATAATTATTATTATATAACTTATATAATTATAAAAAGAGGAGAAATATAATTATTAGATGGAAATTTGGATTGACGAAGAAGATAGACACAATTATTCGACTCAGAAATGGGTTGAAAAGAGTGCGCCGTATGTGTACTGTAAGTCATTACCATTTGGTGTTGGCTTTCAGCGGTTTTCACAGATGGGTGTTCGAGCTCAATGCCTGCTGGCCTTCACAAGGACCCATTCTTACAGTAAAGGGCACGTGGAAAAGTAAAGAGTAAAGGGCACTCCAGAGGATATATATATATATATATATATATATATATATATATATATATATATATATGTATATGTGTGTATATATATATATATATATGTATATATATATATATATGTATATATATATATGTATATGTATATATATATATATATATATATATATATATATATATATATATATATATATATATATATATGTACAGCTCGAGAAAAAAATAAGAGACCACTCCAAAAAAAAATTAAATCAGCATCTCCACATGTATGACAGCCATTCCATTCCAGTGTCTATTGAATTCCAACACAGGCACACCTCATTCCAGTTAATGAGGTACTGATTCAGTGATCACCTGAACCAAATCTTGTTTAATAAGGAAAAGTATAAAAACCACTGCTGTGGTCATCACTAACCTCTTGCAATAGGACAAGCTGGATGGCAAAAACAGTGCTAGTTGTACCTCAAAAGTAATTGTAATCAAAAAAATTAACTATTGATCATGCCAAAAGAGTTGAAAAGAAAAGTTTTGAGTGAGGAAAAGAAGGGTTCAATTCTGGCTTTACTGGCAGAGGGATACAGTGAGCGTCACGTTGCTTCCATCCTTAAAATTTCAAAGACGGCGGTTCATAAGAACAAGGTCAAGTAGCAGACATTGGGGACAACAAAGCTATAGACTGTCAGAGGGCGAAAACGTCTTTACACTGACCGGGATGACCGCCAACTCATTCGAATGTCACTCAACAACCATCGTATGACATCAAGTGACCTACAAAAAGAATGGCAAACGGCAGCTGGGGTGAAGTGCACGGCGAGGACGGTTCGAAACAGGCTCCGAGGTGCAGGGCTGAAGTCGTGCAAAGCTAGAAAAAGCCCTTCATCAATGAGAAGCAAAGAAGAGCCAGGCTGAGGTTTGCAAAAGACCACAAGGATTGGACCGTAGAGGACTGGAGTAAGGTCATCTTCTCTGATGAGTCCAATTTTCAGCTTTGCCCAATACCTGGTCCCCTAAGGGTTAGACGGAGACCTGGAGAGGCCTACAAGCCACAGTGTCTCGCACCCACTGTGAAATTTGGTGGAGGATCAGTGATTATCTGGGGGTGCTTCAGCAAGGCTGGAATCAGGCAGATTTGTCTTTGTGAAGGACTCATGAATCAAGCCACGTAAAAGGTTGTCCTGGAAGAACACTTGCTTCCTTCTGCTCTGACAATGTTCCCCAACTCTGAGGAATGGTTTTTGCAGCAGGGCAATGCTCCATGCCACACAGCCAGGTCAATCAAGGTGTGGATGGAGGACAAGAGATTAAGACCCTGTCATGGCCAGCCGAATCTCCAGACCTGGACCCCATTGAAAACTTCTGGAATGTGATCAAGAGGAAGATGGATGGTCACAAGCCATCAAATAAAGCCGAGCTGCTTGAATTTTTGCGCCAGGAGTGGCATCAAGTCACCCAACAGCAATGTGAAAGACTGGTGGAGAGCATGCCAAGACACATGAAAGCTGTGATTGAAAATCATGGTTATTCCACAAAATATTGATTTCTGAACTCTTTCTAAAGGCCCGGTCACACCTTGACGTTTTAGCCAACGTATGCCGATTTTTGAATTTTTTTTCTAAAACGCTGGCACACGTTGAATACGTTATGGGTAAGTTTTGATAACATTAAGAGCACGCTGAAAACACTGCCATACGTCGTTGTACGTTGGCTTTAAACGTTGTACTTTTTGGTTGTCCTCAAATTTTTTCATGCTTGAAATTTCACGACGTATGCCGGCGTATGACTCACACGTTCCGCTACGCTGGCCACAAGTTGTATGCACGGTCTGCGATCGTTGACAGACGTCAACACATGCTACTTGTAAGTTAATCATAAGTTGAGACACGCCGAGGTAATGTTTAGCGTACCCGAAACTTATTTCTAACCTATGATTAACGTGTTGTTGGCACGTTACGCGATTGTTGCCACACATCGACAGACGTTACTTTTAAGTTACTCATAGGCTGAAAGACGACGGTATAATGGATCGTCCTTGCGTCAGCGTCCACGGCCACGGCCAGGACACTTATTTGCAGCATTCTTCAAACTTTTCTTGGGCATGACGAGGATGTTCACACTTCGATGTCTAGCTTGGCTATGATTCCAATTGTCCATCGGCAGCGTCTATTTAAAATAGTCGAGTTTGAGCATTTTAACACGTTCAGAAGAAACGCTTCAAATTTCCAAACCACAGCGTCAAAAAACAAAGGCGAGTGACAGCAATTTAAATCGTTCATTGTAAACAATGAAAATAGCTGAGTCGTACCGTTTAAAAGTCGTTGAGTGTAAAAAAATCCAATTGTTGAGCGCAAGCGTCTACTTTCAATAGTGGAGATGCAGCCAT
Source organism: Eptatretus burgeri (assembly GCF_056783735.1). NCBI lineage: Eukaryota > Metazoa > Chordata > Myxini > Myxiniformes > Myxinidae > Eptatretus > Eptatretus burgeri. The sequence continues at coordinate 30,060,881 of NC_140961.1, forward strand.
TTAAATCGTTGAGTTTATCATTTAAATCGCGAAATCGTTAAACGCAAGGACGATCCATCATAACCCACACCCTCCCCCTCACATTCACCTACTACTGCCAACATGAACAAACTACTACTAATACTAATACTAATACTAATACTGATACTGTTACTGCCGACATGGACATCGACTCAAAAAGGACTCGAAAACACTGTTGGGTTCCCCTTTTATGAGCAGCATTTTTATATACCAATTCCCAAAACCGCTGGGAACACGTCTTTATATGGCAGTTGTAAGCTAGAAACATGTTCATTTTTTTTTTTGTCGACCGGAAGACGTCATTGGAATACGTCTACATACGTCGATGTGTGTTGGGACTACGTAAAGAATTGGTTCAAAGCACGTCAAACATAAGTTAGAAATAAGTTTCGCGTAAAAAAGACATTACCGCGACGTGTTTCGACTTATAAGTAGCCTTTGTGGACGTGTGTAAGCGTCCACATATCGTGTGTAAAACTTATCCCCATCGCATGCGGAACGTGTGTCATACGCCGAGTACGTCGTAAAATTTTGAACATGTTTAAAATTTCTTGACGTACTCTACTTACGACGACATATGATAGCGTACTTTAGCGTTGTACTCACGTATACCAAACTTACTCATACCGTATTTGACGTGCCCCAACGTTTTAGACACATTTTTCTTAGGTCGGCATACGCTGGCAAGATCGCCAAGGTGTGACCGTGATGTTGACACTTCCATTTCTACGGCAGTTATGATTCGAATCGTTGTGCGTCAGCCTTTTAATAGGCTACGTCACGACATCGTCGGCAATGCGTGCAACGCGCTATGCCTAAGTTAGACTATCGTTGGGCATCGGTTGTGTAGGCCGACAACAGGTTCAGCATTCGTTGGTATAAGTTATCTATAACACAACGAAACGTTCTGTGTCCGTTACCAATGCGTTATACATGAGACCAAGTCGCTATGAATACGTCCGAATCTTTAAAAAAAAAACATCAAAAGTTCAACGTAAGCCAGCGTTTTACATACATTTTAATACGTTGCCATCGCTGGCCAAAACGTCAAGGTGTGACCGGGCCTTAAGTTAAAGCATTAGTATTGTGTTGTTTAAAAATGAATATGAACTTGTTTTGTTTATATAATTTGAGGTCTGAAAACACTGAATCTTTGTTGTTATTTTGACCAGTTGTCATTTTCTGCAAATAAATGCTCTAAATGACAATATTTTTATTTGGAATTTGGGAGAAATGTCAGTAGTTTATAGAATAAAACAAAAATGTCCATTTTACTC
>NC_140961.1:30072178-30084678 GCF_056783735.1 Eptatretus burgeri
TGGAAAGTTGGGTTTATGTTGGACACTTGAAACTTTTTTGGGGGCTTTTATTTATTTATTTATTTATTTATTATTATTATTATTTTATTTATTTATATTTTAGAGACTTTTGGAGTTGCTATCACTCTTTGGGATCTAAACCTATCGATGTAGTTCTTTGTCGGATGGTGCTTGATGGGAGCAAGATCAAGAAAGTTCTGGGAAGAAAGTGCAGGCTTACTCCCCCTTTCTATGTCATCAAACCTGAAAGCCTTAAAAGACAGAATTGGAAGAAGAAAAAAAAACGTAAAAATATATATATATATATATATATATATATATATATATATATATATATATATATATATATATATATATATATATATATATATATATATATATATATAGGTGGAAATCTCATTTTGAAAAAGACATTGTGTTGGGCGAGGATTGAGTTGGGGTTGAGATTTTGAATGTGAGGGTTGGGGTTGAGATTTTGAATGTGAGGGTTGGGACACACACACACATACACATCAACAAACAAAAGTTAAGCCTTGACTATTCAGTTGAGGATTCTGTGTTTGGGGTTCACAGATCTAAGAACGTCCCCCTTGACACACATTATATACTGTTATACACCTCGGACTTGGCCCTCGAGTGTCCACAAAGGTGTATTATATGCTTAGTTTTGTCTTTTGTAATTCCTGTGAATAAAATGAACCTAAAATCTCTTCCCCTTCCAAATCATATATTTTATAAGTCCAAGGAACTGTATCTATCACATCAACAATTTTAAAAAGTTCTTTCGTCCATCGTTCAGTAAAACCCTTTTCAAAATGAGATTTCCACCTATATATTCTTACGATATCACCAACTTTGAACTTAGGTTTTCTGACATTAATCTCTTTTTCATATTTTAATTTTGTAAATGTTTCTGATGGCTTCATATTCGTTGACGTGTGAATCGTGTCATTATACTTATCCACAATATCCTGAATAAAAGATAACCATTGTTGTGAACCGAGTTGTGTGAATTTTTTATATAGTCTCTCTTTTAAGGTACGATTAAAACGTTCAACAACAACTGCCTTCCCTTCATTAAAGGTACTGTATAATGTAATACTGTTATTTTTTAGAAAATTCATAAATGTCTTGTTATAAAACTCTCTACCCTCATCAGTCCACAATTTCTTAGGTTTTCTCTTACTTTTATTAAATATCTGTTGAAAAGCTAACATAAGAGTATTACCTGTTTTGTTTTTAAAGGGACAACCCACGCATATCTACTCCTCAAATCAATAACGGTTAAAGCATACTTGTACCCCTTATCATTATTGAGTTCAATCAAATCAGCAGACCAGATATAATCAACTTCCTTGGAATAAACTTTCCTTCTCTGAAACTTTGTGAATATTGGTTTATGTAATTCATCAGCTAATTGCTCTTCAGTCTTAATAGCATCATTAGAGCCTATAAGTTTTTGAATTTCCAAGTCCAAGTTTCAATTTAGCACTAATCATCTTCTTCACGATGAACCTATCAACTTTTTCTCTCAAGGTTGGATTTTGTATCAGAGACAAATTATACAACATTTCTCTATCGGCTTCATGCTTTTCTTCCAACGTTGTGGTATTCCCATAATCAATATCGTGTCTCATGCACACTTCATCAACTCTATTGATTGGTTTACTCCAGGATTTAGGATTGTTTGCCTCATCTAATCTTTTATCCAAGTTTGTGCCTGGACCACAGAAAGAATACCCTGGAAGATGTAATTCCCTGGTATTCCAGTAGTTGTAAATTTACTTCCTGATAAAAACTTTTGTATATCTCCTCCGAGTTTGTGTTTGGAGATAAATTGATTTTTTTTTGAACCACACACCGAACATATACCTTTTTGTATAACCCTGTTATTTTTACTTTTAATATATGAAATATTTTTAGTATTAGTTTTCTTTTACATTTGAGACAATAACTCATTTATTTATGAGAAAAATTTCTGCAGAGTGCAAAAACCTTTTTAGTTTCCAACATGCACATTTGAATCTTAATTTTTAAAACATAAAGAATCCTTAGAAATGCCTTCACTCTCTCCTCCATTTATTTAAGAAAAAACTTGAATTAAAATGAATAGCTTGACGATGCTAATAGTTTTGTTGAAAGTATTGCAAATAGACTTGTTAATTCTTTGTATTCCTCCTTGGTGGGTTGAGTTATTTTCTGTAATACCTCTATTCTTTTTGAATCTCACTGGTTTCCATACTATAATATTTATTTATTCTCTCTCTTTCCTCCCTCTCCTCCCTCTCTCTCTTCTCTTTTTCCTCCTTCTCTTTCTTCTCCCTCTCCTCCCTCTCTCTCTTCTCTTTTTCCTCCTTCTCTTTCTTCTCTCTTTCCTCCTTCTCTCTCTTCTCCTTTTCCTCCTTCTCTTTCTTCTCCCTCTCTCTCTTCTCTCTTTCCTCCCTCTCTCTATTCTCTCTTTCCTCCTTCTCCTTTTCCTCCTCTTCCCTCTCTTCTTCAACTCCTTCCTCATCCCTTACTATACTTGAATCGTTTACACCCCATAGAATATTATACATATATTCATCAGGATTTCTTGTTATTCCTGTATCAAAAATAATTTTTTTTACAACAGGAAACCAATAAAATTTCTTTTGAATTTCTAAAAGAGCCTTACCTTTTCTTAACCTTATAATTTTTTCATTATTTAACATTCTAATTAAATCTAAAGTTGTCGGTTTATCAACATCAGCATAATGCCAATCTTTTATTGAAAATACCTCATTCTTATGTTGTAGAACATATTTATTAAAATACCGAATACCCTTTTCTTGAAGGTATGCTTGGACACAGAAATGATAATTTTCTTGAAGCCTTCTTGCTGTCATTTATGTATTAGAAATATATGTTAGAATAATATTATGGCACGAAACACCTCCCCATCTTCCCATAGTTAAATCATTTTGTATTTCCTTACTTATTATATATAATCCTGTTTTTTCTGTTTTCATGAGATAAACAAGGGCAAAACCATTATTATATTTACCCTTATTAAATTCTTTTATTTGTTGTTTACTAATCGTGGCTCCACAAAACTCATTCTCGATACCAAGTGGATAATATTCTTCCTTACGAGACTGATTTAATTGTTCCAGGTCTTCGAGGTTAATTTTAAATGACCAATTATACCCTAAATCATTCATATCATACCCCCATTGTTCTATTCTCATACAAACGATACGCCCTTCTTTATAAAAATTTATTTTAATTCGAACTGTGAATTCTGTATGACCTGGAGATAATATCAACACTTCTGTATCTTTAGAATACACAGCCGTTTTATTTAAGTATATATATTGTGATAAATCGCTTAATCTCACCAAGTCATTCGCGTCAGTCGGGCTTGGATAATTTTTTAATTTATAAGCATTTTTCATGTTAATATTTTTGTTTATATTATATTTATGTCGTTCAGCCTGTGCCTTTGTGTAATAATTTGATAAATCAATATCCAGTTCTTGAGATACACCAAAGATAGAACCATCTTTACCAACATAAGTCATTTATATTAGATTAAAAATAATATCATAAAATTTTTTATTTTTGTTGAGTTGAAATAACACATATAGACATAATTGACCACAACACTTGGAATTTAATTCTTGGACTTGAAATGTTTGATAAACACCATTCTGTAAGAATTTTATGACTTCAACAGGTGGTGGAAGACCAAAACTATCAAAATAATATTTGTCTTGACTATTAAAAATACAAACCCAATGAGAACCGTTCCCATCATTATCTTCTAAGTTCATAATAATATTCTTTGTATGTTTCGACACATTTGTTAATTCATCTCTCATACAAATAACCACATTATGAATTTTTAATTTCTTACAATATTTGGCAAGTTGTAAATTTGATGTTGTATTCTTTCCAAATTCTTTCAACCACTCATCAATGCTCATTTATTTATTAGAAAGATATAATCCATTACCTCTTTTTGTTAATTTTACACCTGCTTGTGCTATAGAAGAAAGCATATCTCCAACTAACAATCTCGCTTTATCAGGCAGACCTTCAAGTTTTTCAGCAAAATCTACAATTACACCACTTCCACTAATTTGTTTCTCCAACTCTTTGTTATGTCTTTCCAATTCTTTTTGAGCCTGGAGTTGAGCCTTCCTTTCGTTGGCAGTTTTGACCGCTGTTGAAATACCACCCGTCAATGCTCCAACCGCACTTAAACCAGCAAATAAAGGAATTAGAAATGGGAGAAATCCTCCACTCGTCTCTCTTATTGAATATTTTTTCAACATTGGTTTTGTCATTTTAATTTTAAGTGAGCCAGTGTCATTCAAGATTTTAACCTGTTCTCTTGTGAGCAAAACATCAATTCTTACTGCTCCTTTTCTCTGAATTGTATTAACGTTAATCGTACAAGGCTTTTGATTTTGAACACAAGATGATAGTTTATGAAGATTGATTTGATTAACATATACCCCAGTTGGTACTTTGCCACTCATTTATTTAACAAAAAAATTATGTGAGACTAATCATCACACCATTATCTGTATTAATCTGCAATTCTGTTTCTTCCAAAAGCAAACAATATGTATCAACTTCTTCACTCTCTCCTCTTTCAATGTATAGGGAAGTATCCACTCGATTAGACTTTATAGTTTCTTTTTGAGCGCTCAGGTCAAACGTATAGATTGTATACAAACTTTTAAATGCTGTCATATCCAAAATAGGTTCTTTATTTCCATTACTTTCACACACCTTTTGGTAAGACTTGTATGCTTCAGCAAAATCATTTTTTCCCAATTAATTTCCAATCTATCTCGTGGATAAAATGTTCCATCTAGAGAAACGCGAAGTTGTTTCACCTTAGCATTATCACTCAATGCATTATTCTTATCAGTCGCAGTATCACCATCTGGCTTTTTAAAAATCATCCACAGATATCGTGGCTTTCCTTCCAGAACACCCAAATTCCACGTGTAAGTAGTTTGATTGAGTTTAACGTGTTGACATCTTCTTTTGAGGTATGATACACTGAGTGGTCTCTTTGAGTTAAGTCTTCGATTCAACATCTCTTCTGTTTTAAGATTAGGAGTATATTCACTGATATACCAACTCATCTCCTCAATTACAAATTTATTCTGATCACCAAAAGCATTACCAACACCAAAAAGCAATCTATTTTCATTATCATTCCTTTGTAGTTGAAATCTAATTTTAAGACCATACAGAACTTTATCATAATCACAAAATCCAAATATACCTTTAAGAGGAACTGCCACAGTAAAACTATTTTCTGCTTTTGTATCATCATTATACATTCCTTTCCTTTGAATATATCCAGGGTCTGTGTTTGTTCCCGTTGACATATCAGGAATAAAACCTTCGACAGACCCCTTTCCCATTCTATCACTGAATGTATAGAGTGTAAATTTCATCATTTCAGATACAGCAGAGACATAATCAACCGCTTCAACTTCTTGTGTTCCAATATACAATCGCACACTATCAAACATTTTCCAGAAGAAATCATTTACAAGTGTAGCGTTTGTGTTATTCCCAGCCTTAGTGAATTTAAATTTACACAACAAGAAACTTTCGGAGAGATTCAAATAGGTTTGTTGATTATTTATTTCAAAACTTTTTGTACCATTTGTATTCCAGTCTGTTCCAGTTATTGCATTTACCTTGAAGTAATCTTCTTTTTAGTGGAGTTTGAGATAATAATAGTATCATCCAAATCATAGATACTATCAATTGCTTCCATACTTGTATTTATTTAGGAAAAAGATGTTAAAACTTTTGAAACCCTGATCCAAGTATTTGAATTATTTTCTGTCGTTCTTGGGGGACAACTGAGTTTTACCTTTCTTAATTTCTTTTATTGCTTGTAATTTATGAGATTCTTTCTGAGCATCTTTTATACTCTTTACAGCACCTGCTACATTTCCCACAGCAGAAGCAGTTGAACCAATTAGGTCTTTATGTTTAAGAATAGTTGAACCAATACCCATGAGAGTATCAATTATCCCATCTCCTCTAAATTGATGTCCAACACCCCTTTGTCTCTTAGGTTTATAGTATCCTCTACCAAGATACATACCTTCACCCTTGTAGTACGGGGAAAGGAACATCCCATCCCCTGTAATTATTTTATATTTTCCCAACTCGTGCTTCCTCACAATAACCATCGTATTTATTTATTGAAAAACTTCACGTAGGTGAATTCTGATGGATATAACTTCTCCATTAAAAGAGATCACACGATTATCTTGGTCGGTTATCCTAAAATTTACTCTGTGTATGGTTTTTCCTGACACAGGTAGATAAACCAAATTTTTAGGCTCCATATTGAATTTATAACCAATTGGGGTTGAGTATGCGCTGAATGAAAATATTGTATTTGTTTTTAATCCATCATTATAAGCACCATCAATCAAATCACAGTGAATTAACACCGAATTTATTCCTGAGGATATTTGAATGACATTATCACTGTAAAACGTCCCATTAGTTTCAATCTTTTTTGAGGAGAAACCTAATAACTCTCTAAATGAATTATCAATTGTGAAATCAACCTTGTAGTTATTTTTAACTTTAATCGTTGATTTTGAAGTATGTTTTTGAATGTTTATAATAATATTTTTTGGTTCATCACCCTGTTCTTTCATAAGACGAGCAATTTCGGAAGATATTTGAGAAATCTCGTATCCTCCGTGTGAGACTTTTATCGTTTTGTATCCACTTCCCGGATTATAACTAAACTTGTCATTTTTCTCGGTTATATTAAATAAGGTATTATAAGTCTCCATGGACAATAAAGATGCCTCATATTCTTTTGTTGTGTCAAGTTGTAGTGGGTATGGGAATGAAGATGTGTGGTCGCTTGTTGTGAAATTAAAACTCAGGATTGTGCTTCTCATCTTATTTAATATGAGATAAAATGTCTTTATATTGAGATTTATTAATTATTTTCATGTTCATCAACTGGTCTAAAATGGCTGATGCTTCATTAAAACAATTGTTATTTCCAGCCTTCTTACTGCCAAACAACAATAACAGTCTATTAACTAATTGCGATGGGTCATTTGGAAGAAAACTAATACCTGAACCAAGGATACTTAAAGCCTGAATAATGTGTTTCTCCTTCTCATTCTTCCTACTTTTACCAGAAAGAATAACCTTATAATTTAGAGTGTTCAGCAAATCAATATATACTCTATCATCATTATTTTCCATATCCAATGGTTTATCAATATACTTTGATTCATCCCTCACAGTTGAACCTTGCCTTCCATCTTTTGTGAGAAGAAACATTAATCTCGGAGTTAGTTTAACAGGGGTTGAGCAGAACTTAAGAACCTTAATTCATCATTAAATATCAATACCTTTTCTTGAACAAGAAGAAATATTGCTGGTTGTTCTGTTGGAATGAGTCCTGCTTTGGTTTTTGAATCCGCTGAATATTCATTGTTTTGAACAGCATTCACAATATAATCAGGGGGTTGATTAATCTCTTCCAGTTGTTGAAATAAACCTTCATCATCATATTCTAATTCTCCTAAATGCTCTAATTCTTCCTCCGTCATTTGACTGAAATCTTTTAACATTTGAAGCTTTCTAGGAGTATATTCTACTGTGGGAACTGTGGAAACATCTTTCATTTTTTCTTGGGAAGTTTTTAAAAGTGGTTTAAAAAATTTCTCTTGTTTTTTTTCAAATGCTTCTTCGCCCGTTAGTTTCTGTCTGCGTTTCTTCTTTATGTCTTCCTGTTGTTTTACAACTTTTGAAACCAACTCTTGATGTTCCTTAAATCTTCTTGCTCTTTCTTTTGTATCCATTTATTTATTGTAAAATATCATTTAATGAATTGTAAAGATCAACAGGGAAATTTTCCTTTTCTTCATCATTCAAGTAGATGTGTTCAAATAAATCCTTTTCTTTAAATATTTCATCAAATTCTTTATTAACATTAATGCGAGTTGTAATTTCTTCTTCACTAATCCTTGCATCTCTGCTTTTCATACGTTTGTGTTGAGTTTCTTCATCAACATCAAAACCGAATGATAAAATCTTCACTCCGCTCAGATATTTAATAATTTGTCTCTGTTCCTTCTGGATTAGTTTCTAATATCCCAACACCACCAGATTTTAGTTTCTTTAACTCACTCTTACAATGTGAATATTTTGTTGTACCAAGAGAAACCTCCTCAAATATTTGTCCTTCATTCCTCAATCGCATATGTTCCTCCACTGAAATATAGTGATAATCTTCACCTTTTACTTCTCCAGGTCTTATTGCTCTAGTTGTTGTTGATACAATGCGTATCACGGGGTGTTTTTTAAGTAAATTTACAATATTCTCATTTGTACTACACAAGAACCTTGATTTATGAAAGTTTTTTCCAGAAGCAGATTTACCCACAAGATTTATAATAATAGTTGTCATTTATATATGTAGTTGTTTATAAAACAAAAAATATATCCCTTAATATCTCATCTTGTTTCACAACAATATATTTATATTTTTCAGTCGTGTGCTTCATATAATCCTCAAATTTCTTTTTACTACATAATGTAGAACAATTATCTCTCCAAAAATTATTGATATCTATTGAATTTAACTTGAATAAAATAAAAGTATTAGCATTGTTTCTGATGGAACGACGAGGAAGTTGAAAGTACGATTGACTAAGATAAATACAATTACAAGAAGAATGTCTCCCTCTTGTGTAGTAGCTGTCCATTACCGTTTGGTTTCTCTCATTAACACAATCATCAAAGATAACGAGGTTCTTTTTTGATTTATCCAAATCTTGGGGAGACGGTATATCATCCGTATTATCACTAAGAATACAAGTTATAAGATTTGATTTCTTTTTACATCTCTGTGTATCACAAAATAGTTGAATTATATCTTCAATGTTATAATCATTTAGGTTTTTTGACGTTTAAATAAACCTATTATATCTTCTTTTTGAAGACCAGCATTAAAACCTTGTGAGAGTAGTTGATACTCTGGTTGAAAACTCGACTTTGTGAAAATTATTAAATTATCATAATCTAAAAAGTTGGGAGTGAGGAGCATTTTTAAAAGTAAGCAGGTTTTTCCACATCCACTTGAACCAACTATGAGACATCTTAATGAATTTGGGAGATTTTTATGGTTGTTAAATTTTATCTTATTTTCCCAAATAGGTAAAAAATCATTCATTTATATATTTGAAAAACAGGTTATTTAATTTATTATTGGCTTTTTTAGAAACTCTATATTTTATCCTAAGTTCAGGTTTAATTTCAAGATAATCCATTATTTTATTTATACAATATCTTGTGTTGATATTTCCCTGAAAATTACATCCATGAATAATATACAACAACAATCCTTTGAACATTTCTCTTATACGTTCAGTTTCTTCCCTTGTAAGGAAAGGTGTGTTATCATCCTCATACTTTACATTCATTTCTCTAATCAATCTTGTAAAGTAATTCATTTTTGGTGTAAATCTAAAAGAATTATTTTCCTTTTTATATTTTTTATTATCATTAATTAGAAGATAATCACAGAATATACATTGTTTATAGGCTTTTGACTCTGTGTTTAATCCCTGTCTTTCACACGCAGGACAATTCTCAAATTTGTCATATGGAGAATCAGGAAAGTCTAGCATATTTATAAAGTAAAACTTTACTTAAACTGAAATTCATCTATACTTTCAGTTGTATATTACCATCGATATCGATATACTTTTTTCATTATCAGATTCAACGACAACATTTTTTATATTAAAGGTAATTTTAAAATTATCGTTAACTACTATTGAACGAAATGTCATTTCACCTGATATATTAACATCCTTTATTTCATCAAGATTTACATCTTTAAGGTTGTTGAAAAAAATACAAATTTCTCCTTGCATATTACAGATGGTCTTATCTTTTCTTTCTAAAGCTTCATCCATAAGGTTTTTGTTCTTTGATACTTTTTCTTGTTTCATTGCTTTTTCTAGTTTTGAATATATTACTAGAAGGAGAGGAGAAACTTTTGTTAGAGATACTTTAATTGATGTTCTACCAGGTATACTAAAAGCCCTTCCACTGAAGGAAATTGAAGAACTCATATTATTTACCATAATAGTTTTTATCCAATAGTTGTTATATTTATCTTTGTTCAATTTTACATCCTTGACATATTTCTCAGTATCTTTAACAGATGAAGAGATTGATTGAAACTTGTCTTTTGTGTCTTGAAACATTGTATTTATTAAGTGAAAAAGTTGGAGGATAAAATGTTTTTAAGCACAGATTCACCTATAAATTAAACGAAATTTTCATCAAGAAAATTTTAGTTTAAGCAAAGTTTTATTCTATAAATATGGTGAATACAACGTACTGCGATGTTTGTAATCACGAATATAAACATTATAGAAAACACCTCCGAACCAACAAACACACATTTAATCTATTTCATCAAATATCTCCTCTTGAGTTGGAAAGAAAACATTGTGATATCTGTTCAAAGGATGTTTTGAAGAGTAGTTATAATCAACATCTTCAATCACAAAAACACAAGAAAAATGAGTTTAAAGTAAAGGGAGACTATTATATTAAAAACACTGATGAGGCATTTAAAGGGCATATAAAAATAAGGATTTTTCAATTTGGAGAACCCAGTCCATCATCAATAGCTGAATCAATTGAAATAGTGAAACCCGATGTTGAAAAATTTATTAAAAAGACATTAAAAGAAATAAAAACTTTAAAGTTTTATATGGGAGTGAAAATGAATATGAAAAGACAAGATGAAGAACAAACTCCTTATATGAGAACAGATCTTCATTTTATAACATCATTTCAAGATTTTTTGAATAGTGGGGTTTATGAAGAACTATCAAGACAAGAGGAGGATGTTGATAATACAGTGGTAGGAAGTGGATTCAATATTAAAAAATCATCTTTTAGATATACACATTCTAAAAATCAAACCCTCTTAAAGCTTCTTCTTATATTGAATTACCAAAAGAAATAAAACTAAAGAAGGCAGTTGTTAATATTAAGAACAATGATAATAAATGTTTTCTCTGGTCTGTTCTTGCTCACTTACATCCACCAAAATGTAATTCAGAAAGAGTAAAACAATATATGAAATATGAGAATACCTTGGACATTAAAGATTTTAAATTCCCAATGCCATTAACAGATATTCCTAAATTTGAGAAAAAGAATAATCTTTCTATTAATGTATATGGATTAACGGATACAAACAAAATTCAAATATTAAAAATTTCAAACAACTATAAAAATGAAGAAACACACATTGACCTTTTATATTTTAGTGTTGGAAAGAATTCACATTACACATACATCAATAATTTATCAAGATTAATCTCTTCTCAGGTATTCAGAACACCAAACAAAATATATCCTTGTAAGCGATGTCTTAATTCATTTCATACAAAAGAACGATTAGAACAACATTCAAAATATTGTAGTAATCATAAATCAGCTGTAATTACAATGCCTAAACCTGGTGAAAAGATTTATTTTGAAGATTATAATAAATCTATCATGCACCCATTTGTGATATACGCTGATTTTGAATGTATCCTTAAAAAGATAAATACTGCTTCTCCTAATCCAAAAGAACCATATACAAATAAATATCAAAAACATATTCCTTGTGGTTTTTGTTATTATATCAAATCATCTGTTGGAGAAAAGTATAACAAACTTGAACATTATCGTGGAAAAAATGCTTCACAAGAGTTTGTAAAACGATTAGAAAAGGATTGTATAAGACTCACTAAATTAATGAAAGAAACAAATGAACCGATGAAATTAACCAAAGAAGAAAAATTAGAATTTAGAATGAACAATATCTGTCATATTTGTGAGGGGGAAATTAAGGAGTCTAAAGTTAGAGACCATTGTCATCTTACTGGTAAATATAGAGGTCCCGCTCATTCCTGTTGTAATCTTAATTATAAATTACCTTCTTTTATTCCAGTCTTTCTTCACAACAGCGCCAACTATGATACACATCTATTTATAAATGAACTTTCAAAAACACCAGGGAATATTTCTGCTATAACAAACACAAGTCAAAAGTATATTTCATTTTCAAAAATGATATTCACAAAACCTATAACTCGTATTAGGTTTTTAGATTCTTACAAGTTTATGGGAACACCACTAGCCTACCTCGCATCAAATCTAAGCTCCACGGACTCTTTTCCAAATCTTAATTCATTCTTTCCAAAAGAGGAAATTCTCACTCAAGAGGAAATTCAGATTAAAGAGAGAATTCAAAGTAAAGAGGAAATTCTAACTGAAGATGAAATTCTAATTATAAAGAAAATTCGAACTAAAGAGGAAATTCAGATTAAAGATGAAATTCTGATTAAAGAAGGAATTCTTACGAGAGAGGAAATTCAAACAAGGAATGAAATTCAAAGTAAAGAGAAAATTCTTACAAGTAAGGGAATTTATCCTTATGA
>NC_140961.1:30089678-30102178 GCF_056783735.1 Eptatretus burgeri
CTCCTCTGACTGACGAACACCGTCCTTTTATCCCCCCGTAACTTCGCCTTTGACCCCCTCCCTTTGACCTTTCACCTCGCTCCCCATTGGCCCGAGAAAAAGTGGGCGTGAAGGCTTTTTGATCCACAAATTTGCATATATCGATCGCCCTGGGGGCGGGGCCACCCGCCCCTCGCTCACCGATTGGACGGCAAAAAGTGGGCGTGTGTCGTTTTTGATCCGTTTTTGAAGCACAAAATCCGTGATTTTGTACACGCTGTTCGACGCGCGTTCTGCATGAGTCCAACACCGGTACCCACAGCGGGGCAAGAACGGTGGCGATGCTACGGTTGTGAGGTGTGCGTGAAGGTCGTGGCGGTTGTGGTGAAGCGGTGGTTGTGGTTGTAATTGTGATGGTAATCCTGGCGGTTGGTCCAAAATGAAGATAGTAAAAGAAAAACGGCTATCCTGAAGAGTCGCAGCACGTATAAATGACATGTATTCCCACTAGACAACGGGTTTGGGCCGAACTACACATGCACTTACCGAGATACCTCACCTAAGGGACCTGAATGGTGGTTTGCGAATCTGGTAACCACAACACTACCCCTTCCCTTTTTACAGACTCGTCCCGAGTCGTCAAATTTTCGTGTGCCATCATGTGTAGTTTTCCCCTAGTACACTTTACCTACGGATCCCTGAGTGCGACATTCATGGTATTCGTGTCCCCAAAATAAATAACCTAAGGGCTGCGTAACTATCTAAACAAACTCACTCACACGGACGACTTAAATAAAATTGCCGGCGCTAAGACAAACATGCCGGGGGCGCACTCATATGTACAGTACATCTTAACCTTAACTTACAAATTTTACACTAAACCATGGCCCAGGATCATCGAACTCTGCAAAAAGAAAGCAGTTAGCAGGGAGCCAGGCTGCCCACATGCAGTCTCTGACTCAAACAATGCAGGTGACAGGGAACGTGGCTCGCTGCTCACACGCAGTCCAAGGCCTTCCCTTTTGAACTGAACTCAGTGAACCACAACGGTGCTTGGGCTGCACAAACGCAGTCTCCGTGCCAGCTCAAGTGGCACACGCAATGAGCACAACGAATGGATGCATGAATGGATGGACGCAAACACGGTGCACGGGCCGCCACTGCAGGCCCGTGTTGTAGCTGCCAACAGGGCAGTTCTCGCAGCTTGCAAACTGTTGCCTTGATCCTGGCGCACATGGAAATGAACAGGGGGGGGCAAAGCAAAAATTGAACGGGGCTGGTGAACGTGGGCAGTGGGCATGGCATGGCAAAGGTGAGCAGGCAAACACAGCCCGCAGAAGAAGGCCGCTGCAGGCAAACACAGCCGGCAGATGAACTGGCCGGCACAGGCCTTGAAGTACCACAGCTGCAGATGAACTGGCCGGCACAGG
Source organism: Eptatretus burgeri (assembly GCF_056783735.1). Taxonomy (NCBI): domain Eukaryota; kingdom Metazoa; phylum Chordata; class Myxini; order Myxiniformes; family Myxinidae; genus Eptatretus; species Eptatretus burgeri. The sequence continues at coordinate 30,091,088 of NC_140961.1, forward strand.
CCTTGCAGCACACAGCTGCCGATGAAGTTGGCCGGCCTCCGCCTTGAAGCAAAACACGGCCAGCCGATGAAGTTGGCCAGCCTTTGCCGTTCAATGGAGGTTGGTGGAGGGAGTGCGGTGGTGCTGGCCACTTGGAAGGCGGGCTCGGACCTACCTACCAGTCTCCCTCCCACCTATCGCCTTTGCCTGTCACTGTACATACCCACTCCCTTAATTTGTCAAACCCCAATTTAGCCCCAACTTATTTTTTTGTTGTTTTTATTTTTACTTCCCCACTATAAATCGTCCCCTAACCCCCTTTATCGTCCTTGTTCGGCTAACCTATTCTGTCACCTAGCCTACTCCCAACCCCTACGTTCCCTTCCCGGAGGGGAATAAGGGAGAGCTAACGTCCTGTGTCGAGGCCCAACGAAGCCTCAGAATGGCCTCCCCAGAGTTCAGCGATCTATAACCCAAGTGGGTCCAGCGGCCCACAACGACAGCGAGGGGATGGATGGTGCGGAGGGGTACACTTCCTAATCTACCCTAACCATTTAACTGTTAAACTACCCCGGGGCTTTCAACAAGCGCCTCTCGCTTAAACTATTGGTTCTAACAACCCAGATTCCCGTCGCCTGTGTTGGTGTCCTCACAATTTCGGGCCTCGCCCCCCAATTTTCTCTCCGTGCCCTCACACGGTCTCCTGGCTGGGACACGTGGCTCTCTCTGGCAGGCACGACCCTCTGCCGATTCTCCCGCTATGGCACCCCCGGGCACTACACTGCCTCCGAGCCTACCAGCTCCCGAACACCGGGGAGTGCCCCCCATGGCACCTCCCCTGAAACGCACACGTGGCAGGCCGGCCTCCCGGGCCCCTTTCCGAGGGTCACCCGTGCCCACAACACTGCCCACGCGGCTAATGGCGCCCCGGGCCCCCGCACCAAGCAGGCGCACCCGTGCCCACTACTCTATCCCGGCCCCCCATGGGCCCATGGCCTACCGCGGCCGACTAGCCTGGTGCCCGGGGTACCCACTCAGCGATACTCACCTTTCGCAGCCACGCTCCCAAGCCCGTCAACAGGGCTCCTGTACCCCTCCAAATGGGTCTCGAGCCTACTTTCCCACCAACAACAAAACGACCTCCATTTTTCAATTTGACTAACCCAGCTAACTCAATCTACACTGACCCCGGGGTCCCTTGGGCGGGAGTCACTCCTCCCCCCAATCACTCATCGCACCATGCATTCCCCATTCGCTCCACTCACACAGACCCGCTGGCCTCTCACTCACCAAGCACATGCTTCCAATTCACTCACCAACAACTCTTCAACACACACACCACTGAACTCTGCCATCCTTCTAACTACATCCCCTAACTAACTCGTGCTCCCACGTCGTCCCTTAAACTACAGCACGTTCCTTTTAACACTACGTAGCTAAACTACGTCCCCTCTACACATTCACAAGTCTGTCACGGTCTCCAAATAATCCCATTAATCAATTTCCCAACCTAAATCTGGCTACAATCCCTCTAACTAATCCATTCCACGGACTCCATGAGGACTTACCCCTGCCCCATGAAGTCGGTCTAACTAAGCTAACCCTTCCCCCTAACTAGTTTCCCATCCTGTGCCCAGGTAAGGGGTCTTCCACCCCTTGCCCAGGAATCCTGTACACCCGAAAGTGAGGCTTGCTTTTTCCTTTTTTTTTTTTCCATGCGCAGCACCTGCGCGGCAACTCAGAGTTCGCGCACTTTACACCTGCCCGTGACGTCATGCAGCTGCACGTGTTCCTCGTCCCTCCTTGGACGGGACCATCCGGCAGAGATACCCCTCCTGCCGGATTCCAACCACACGTGCAGCCATGACGTCACCGTGCGCAAAAAAAAAAAACACAAGCCCCACGACTCGAGGGGTTTCCCACGCGAACACATGTGCTTTGCCCGTTGGAGCTGAACACACACGATCGCGTGGAGAACCCGTCCGGTCCAAATCCATTTACCTGCCTAAACTTTGTCCGTCCGCGGGATCGGCAAATCCACCGCGTGCGTTTCCGGACCGGGACTTCACTCCCGCAAGCGAGCACGTGGTGGTCTCGTGCGTTGCACAGCACGAACCGCGTGCTCACTGCTGGGTGAACCCGGCACGGTCCTCGAAACAACTACAGCCGCTACTCGGCTTTCTCTCCTCTGTCGCCGTCGTCGTCTCCATTCCACCCACGCACACCTGCGTGTTACGACGCACACAGTCCACACCATCACATTCACACCGGGAGATGCGGCTGCGTGCTCCCGCATGCCAACCGACATCTCCCTCACATACCGCTCTCTCACACACACGGTCTCCCTTGCACACAGCGACCTTGCACACGGCCGTTCACTCACGCGTGCCTCACTACTCTCACACCGTGCCTCATCCACACACGCGGGGGCACTCACCCGCGGTACCTCACTCATACACACGGCGACACTCACACACGCGGTCTCTTCCACACACGGTGCCTCACCCACACACGCGGGGGCACTAACCCGCGGTGCCTCACTCACACTCCGTTCCTCATCCACACACGGCGTGCTGGGAAGCACGTACTCGGGCACCATCGCCACCACACCACTCACACGTGGTGCCTCACTCATACTGGCCGTTTCACTCACACACACGGCCTCACTCACACACGGTGCCCCATCCACACCCGGCGTGCTGGGAAGCACGCACTCTGGCACCATCGCCACCACACCACTCACACGTGGTGCCTCACTCATACTGGCCGTTTCACTCACACACACGGCCTCACTCACACACGGTGCCCCATCCACACCCGGCGTGCTGGGAAGCACGCACTCTGGCACCATCGCCACCACACCACTCACACACGGGGTCGCTTCCACACACGGTGCCGCACTCACACCTTGCACCACACACACAGGGACAACCACACTGGGGATTTGTGTCCCCACAAGGGTCTCCGGGGCCTCTACACCCCCAAGCTCTCCGTGCACCCGTCCACAGCACTCGTCCCCTCAACCTCGCAAAGCACGACCGAACTCACCTGGTCGTGACTCGCCTCAAGGGGGCATACTCCCTCCCCTCGTTCCTGGAGGAGGCCATCCAGGTGCTCGCACCGGGTCCCAACACGCTCCGCGAGCTCAACCCCATTGTCCTCCACTACCTCCGTGTGTGCGTGCGCGTCACTTACCCCGTCTTCATCGTGTAGTCTTCCCTCTATCGTTCCCATCTCCCGTGTCTCTGCCAACTCTTCACCCTTTACCTCCCTTGTCTCAACTATTATTTCTGTTGTCGTCACCTCGTGTCTCGTCTCACACGTTTTGGTCTCCCCATTTAATTTTTCCCTTTCGGTCATCGTCACGACCCTCGCCCAACACGTTCCACGAATTATTTTTTCACCCGCCTCCACCGCGGGCCTGTCAGCCGTTGCACCCCGTCACAGCTCGTTTGCTCCCACACGTGGAGTCGCCATTTTTATCTCCCCGGTCACGGCCTTCATGCCCGCCTGCAGGCTTCGGCCCATGTTCTGCGTCTCACCCCGTAGCTCTTTGATTTCCTCCTTCATGTTTGTTTCCATTCCGTTCATTTTTGTATCCATCTTTTCGTTTATTTGTTGTGTATTCGCATCCATCGTCGTTTTCACTTCATTTGTATTTGTATCCATCTTTTCGTTCATGCCTTTCATTTCGTTTTTCATTTCATTTTTCATTTCATTTGTATTTGTATCCATCGTCGTTTTCACTTCATTCATTTGTTTGTTCATTGCCGCCAGCATGGCGCATAGCTGGGCCATGTTGGATGCACTCAGCTGAGCCGTTTCGGCAAGGGTTGGAGAAGGGTCTTGGTGGAGAGGGGGGGGGAGGTGTCATACACTGCGGCCGCTGCCGCACCCATTTCAGGTTCTGGGTTCAGTTGGGCGAGTCCGTGTTCCTGCACAATCAACATTTCCTGCTCGGGGATTCCATCCTGGACCATGGACTCTACATTATTACACATATACATTTCTAATACCCCCGGCTCCCGCTCGCCTTGAGACGCCATCTTGCTTCTCGTGAAGGGTTAATTTCGCTCGCTCGTAATTTGGAGGGAATCGGGGGTCGCTTCTCTCACCCCTGGACCGATTCCCGTGAATTTAGCCGGAGACAGGAGAGCCTGTTTTCCTGTTCTCCGATACCAGTGCCGCGAGGAGGGCGATGAATTTGTATCCCACTCCTGACACCAGTGTTGCGGTCTTCGCGCCCGCCGGCGTGCGACGGCCACGTAACTCGAATCGCGGCACGTCGCCCACCGGACGGACAATCCAGTCGTGACCCTCTCGGACTAACGCCGGGGACCAGTCACGGGTGGACCTTTCGGTCTCACCGCGATCGAGCCAATCAGCCCCCGCGTGGGATAGGGTTGCTCGCCAAATTCGAACTACCTAAGTACCCACGCGGAGGGTAGACCGGGCGATCGCACCTCGCCGCAGGTCGACTTCGGACACGGGCCACTTAAGCGACCCGTTCCGTACTATCAGAATAACCGAGCGGTGTTATCGTCGACCTCGACGGTTCGATTAATTATCGGGCGTATTCAGCCCACTACCAACCCTTTACGTGAAGCAAGATGAGGGTTCAATGGGGGAAAAGACGAAGCGAAGCGGGAGAACAGTTCAACAATAAAAGCACATTTATTCGCGGCACACGGGAAGCACACAAATACAATTCCACCAAAAGCACACAAAAAAAAGAAAACACAATTCCATTTACACAAAAAGCAAACATAAAAGTGAAAACACAGTGCAGAGCTAATACCGACTACCGAGCACACGGCAACACTTATACAATTCTACTTCACAGACGGCGCCGACAACACATACCCAAAACCAAGGAAAAGAAATACCCTCAAGAATGGGGCAGGCCTGAGGCCGAGACCGGGTCGGGCCTACCCGTCTGGTGATGAGACGCGGAGCGGCGATGGCCCCGCAACCCGCGGGCCTCGTGGACAGTGCCTGGCTGGGGGTGGGAACGGGGCCCCCTTGGTCGCACTATCTCAGCGCGGGGGGAAACAGGAGGGGGTTGCTGATGCTCGGGGTATAGAGGATCTTTATTATCCCTGGTGTGCGTCTCCACCTCGGCCAGGTCGCGCTGCCGGCCTCCCTCGGGCGTGCAGCTCCTGGCACCGACGCGAGCACCCCCTCGTCCGACTCTCTTCAGCTTCTCCAGCCACTGCAGGCTTCGGGCTCCAGTCTTCCACACTCGTCCCCTCCGTTCCGACTCCTTCTCGTTCTCGACTCCTTCTCGTTCTCCTTTGCGACTCTCCTCTGACTGACGAACACCGTCCTTTTATCCCCCCGTAACTTCGCCTTTGACCCCCTCCCTTTGACCTTTCACCTCGCTCCCCATTGGCCCGAGAAAAAGTGGGCGTGAAGGCTTTTTGATCCACAAATTTGCATATATCGATCGCCCTGGGGGCGGGGCCAATTCGCCCCTCGCTCACCGATTGGACGGCAAAAAGTGGGCGTGTGTCGTTTTTGATCCGTTTTTGAAGCACAAAATCCGTGATTTTGTACACGCTGTTCGACGCGCGTTCTGCATGAGTCCAACACCGGTACCCACAGCGGGGCAAGAACGGTGGCGATGCTACGGTTGTGAGGTGTGCGTGAAGGTCGTGGCGGTTGTGGTGAAGCGGTGGTTGTGGTTGTAATTGTGATGGTAATCCTGGCGGTTGGTCCAAAATGAAGATAGTAAAAGAAAAACGGCTATCCTGAAGAGTCGCAGCACGTATAAATGACATGTATTCCCACTAGACAACGGGTTTGGGCCGAACTACACATGCACTTACCGAGATACCTCACCTAAGGGACCTGAATGGTGGTTTGCGAATCTGGTAACCACAACACTACCCCCTTCCCTTTTTACAGACTCGTCCCGAGTCGTCAAATTTTCGTGTGCCATCATGTGTAGTTTTCCCCTAGTACACTTTACCTACGGATCCCTGAGTGCGACATTCATGGTATTCGTGTCCCCAAAATAAATAACCTAAGGGCTGCGTAACTATCTAAACAAACTCACTCACACGGACGACTTAAATAAAATTGCCGGCGCTAAGACAAACATGCCGGGGGCGCACTCATATGTACAGTACATCTTAACCTTAACTTACAAATTTTACACTAAACCATGGCCCAGGATCATCGAACTCTGCAAAACAAAGCAGTTAGCAGGGAGCCAGGCTGCCCACATGCAGTCTCTGACTCAAACAATGCAGGTGACAGGGAACGTGGCTCGCTGCTCACACGCAGTCCAAGGCCTTCCCTTTTGAACTGAACTCAGTGAACCACAACGGTGCTTGGGCTGCACAAACGCAGTCTCCGTGCCAGCTCAAGTGGCACACGCAATGAGCACAACGAATGGATGCATGAATGGATGGACGCAAACACGGTGCACGGGCCGCCACTGCAGGCCCGTGTTGTAGCTGCCAACAGGGCAGTTCTCGCAGCTTGCAAACTGTTGCCTTGATCCTGGCGCACATGGAAATGAACAGGGGGGGCAAAGCAAAAATTGAACGGGGCTGGTGAACGTGGGCAGTGGGCATGGCATGGCAAAGGTGAGCAGGCAAACACAGCCCGCAGAAGAAGGCCGCTGCAGGCAAACACAGCCGGCAGATGAACTGGCCGGCACAGGCCTTGAAGTACCACAGCTGCAGATGAACTGGCCGGCACAGGCCTTGCAGCACACAGCTGCCGATGAAGTTGGCCGGCCTCCGCCTTGAAGCAAAACACGGCCAGCCGATGAAGTTGGCCAGCCTTTGCCGTTCAATGGAGGTTGGTGGAGGGAGTGCGGTGGTGCTGGCCACTTGGAAGGCGGGCTCGGACCTACCTACCAGTCTCCCTCCCACCTATCGCCTTTGCCTGTCACTGTACATACCCACTCCCTTAATTTGTCAAACCCCAATTTAGCCCCAACTTATTTTTTGTTTTTTTTATTTTTACTTCCCCACTATAAATCGTCCCCTAACCCCCTTTATCGTCCTTGTTCGGCTAACCTATTCTGTCACCTAGCCTACTCCCAACCCCTACGTTCCCTTCCCGGAGGGGAATAAGGGAGAGCTAACGTCCTGTGTCGAGGCCCAACGAAGCCTCAGAATGGCCTCCCCAGAGTTCAGCGATCTATAACCCAAGTGGGTCCAGCGGCCCACAACGACAGCGAGGGGATGGATGGTGCGGAGGGGTACACTTCCTAATCTACCCTAACCATTTAACTGTTAAACTACCCCGGGGCTTTCAACAAGCGCCTCTCGCTTAAACTATTGGTTCTAACAACCCAGATTCCCGTCGCCTGTGTTGGTGTCCTCACAATTTCGGGCCTCGCCCCCCAATTTTCTCTCCGTGCCCTCACACGGTCTCCTGGCTGGGACACGTGGCTCTCTCTGGCAGGCACGACCCTCTGCCGATTCTCCCGCTATGGCACCCCCGGGCACTACACTGCCTCCGAGCCTACCAGCTCCCGAACACCGGGGAGTGCCCCCCATGGCACCTCCCCTGAAACGCACACGTGGCAGGCCGGCCTCCCGGGCCCCTTTCCGAGGGTCACCCGTGCCCACAACACTGCTCACGCGGCTAATGGCCGCCCGGGCCCCCGCACCAAGCAGGCGCACCCGTGCCCACTACTCTATCCCGGCCCCCCATGGGCCCATGGCCTACCGCGGCCGACTAGCCTGGTGCCCGGGGTACCCACTCACCGATACTCACCTTTCCCAGCCACGCTCCCAAGCCCGTCAACAGGGCTCCTGCACCCTCCAAATGGGTCTCGAGCCTACTTTCCCACCAACAACAAAACGACCTCCATTTTTCAATTTGACTAACCCAGCTAACTCAATCTACACTGACCCCGGGGTCCCTTGGGCGGGAGTCACTCCTCCCCCCAATCACTCATCGCACCATGCATTCCCCATTCGCTCCACTCACACAGACCCGCTGGCCTCTCACTCACCAAGCACATGCTTCCAATTCACTCACCAACAACTCTTCAACACACACACCACTGAACTCTGCCATCCTTCTAACTACATCCCCTAACTAACTCGTGCTCCCACGTCGTCCCTTAAACTACAGCACGTTCCTTTTAACACTACGTAGCTAAACTACGTCCCCTCTACACATTCACAAGTCTGTCACGGTCTCCAAATAATCCCATTAATCAATTTCCCAACCTAAATCTGGCTACAATCCCTCTAACTAATCCATTCCACGGACTCCATGAGGACTTACCCCTGCCCCATGAAGTCGGTCTAACTAAGCTAACCCTTCCCCCTAACTAGTTTCCCATCCTGTGCCCAGGTAAGGGGGTCTTCCACCCCTTGCCCAGGAATCCTGTACACCCGAAAGTGAGGCTTGCTTTTTCCTTTTTTTTTTTTCCATGCGCAGCACCTGCGCGGCAACTCAGAGTTCGCGCACTTTACACCTGCCCGTGACGTCATGCAGCTGCACGTGTTCCTCGTCCCTCCTTGGACGGGACCATCCGGCAGAGATACCCCTCCTGCCGGATTCCAACCACACGTGCAGCCATGACGTCACCGTGCGCAAAAAAAAAAAAAACACAAGCCCCACGACTCGAGGGGTTTCCCACGCGAACACATGTGCTTTGCCCGTTGGAGCTGAACACACACGATCGCGTGGAGAACCCGTCCGGTCCAAATCCATTTACCTGCCTAAACTTTGTCCGTCCGCGGGATCGGCAAATCCACCGCGTGCGTTTCCGGACCGGGACTTCACTCCCGCAAGCGAGCACGTGGTGGTCTCGTGCGTTGCACAGCACGAACCGCGTGCTCACTGCTGGGTGAACCCGGCACGGTCCTCGAAACAACTACAGCCGCTACTCGGCTTTCTCTCCTCTGTCGCCGTCGTCGTCTCCATTCCACCCACGCACACCTGCGTGTTACGACGCACACAGTCCACACCATCACATTCACACCGGGAGATGCGGCTGCGTGCTCCCGCATGCCAACCGACATCTCCCTCACATACCGCTCTCTCACACACACGGTCTCCCTTGCACACAGCGACCTTGCACACGGCCGTTCACTCACGCGTGCCTCACTACTCTCACACCGTGCCTCATCCACACACGCGGGGCACTCACCCGCGGTACCTCACTCATACACACGGCGACACTCACACACGCGGTCTCTTCCACACACGGTGCCTCACCCACACACGCGGGGGCACTAACCCGCGGTGCCTCACTCACACTCCGTTCCTCATCCACACACGGCGTGCTGGGAAGCACGTACTCGGGCACCATCGCCACCACACCACTCACACGTGGTGCCTCACTCATACTGGCCGTTTCACTCACACACACGGCCTCACTCACACACGGTGCCCCATCCACACCCGGCGTGCTGGGAAGCACGCACTCTGGCACCATCGCCACCACACCACTCACACGTGGTGCCTCACTCATACTGGCCGTTTCACTCACACACACGGCCTCACTCACACACGGTGCCCCATCCACACCCGGCGTGCTGGGAAGCACGCACTCTGGCACCATCGCCACCACACCACTCACACACGGGGTCGCTTCCACACACGGTGCCGCACTCACACCTTGCACCACACACACAGGGACAACCACACTGGGGATTTGTGTCCCCACAAGGGTCTCCGGGGCCTCTACACCCCCCAAGCTCTCCGTGCACCCGTCCACAGCACTCGTCCCCTCAACCTCGCAAAGCACGACCGAACTCACCTGGTCGTGACTCGCCTCAAGGGGGCATACTCCCTCCCCTCGTTCCTGGAGGAGGCCATCCAGGTGCTCGCACCGGGTCCCAACACGCTCCGCGAGCTCAACCCCATTGTCCTCCACTACCTCCGTGTGTGCGTGCGCGTCACTTACCCCGTCTTCATCGTGTAGTCTTCCCTCTATCGTTCCCATCTCCCGTGTCTCTGCCAACTCTTCACCCTTTACCTCCCTTGTCTCAACTATTATTTCTGTTGTCGTCACCTCGTGTCTCGTCTCACACGTTTTGGTCTCCCCATTTAATTTTTCCCTTTCGGTCATCGTCACGACCCTCGCCCAACACGTTCCACGAATTATTTTTTCACCCGCCTCCACCGCGGGCCTGTCAGCCGTTGCACCCCCATCCAGCTCGTTTGCTCCCACACGTGGAGTCGCCATTTTTATCTCCCCGGTCACGGCCTTCATGCCCGCCTGCAGGCTTCGGCCCATGTTCTGCGTCTCACCCCGTAGCTCTTTGATTTCCTCCTTCATGTTTGTTTCCATTCCGTTCATTTTTGTATCCATCTTTTCGTTTATTTGTTGTGTATTCGCATCCATCGTCGTTTTCACTTCATTTGTATTTGTATCCATCTTTTCGTTCATGCCTTTCATTTCGTTTTTCATTTCATTTTTCATTTCATTTGTATTTGTATCCATCGTCGTTTTCACTTCATTCATTTGTTTGTTCATTGCCGCCAGCATGGCGCATAGCTGGGCCATGTTGGATGCACTCAGCTGAGCCGTTTCGGCAAGGGTTGGAGAAGGGTCTTGGTGGAGAGGGGGGGGGGAGGTGTCATACACTGCGGCCGCTGCCGCACCCATTTCAGGTTCTGGGTTCAGTTGGGCGAGTCCGTGTTCCTGCACAATCAACATTTCCTGCTCGGGGATTCCATCCTGGACCATGGACTCTACATTATTACACATATACATTTCTAATACCCCCGGCTCCCGCTCGCCTTGAGACGCCATCTTGCTTCTCGTGAAGGGTTAATTTCGCTCGCTCGTAATTTGGAGGGAATCGGGGGTCGCTTCTCTCACCCCTGGACCGATTCCCGTGAATTTAGCCGGAGACAGGAGAGCCTGTTTTCCTGTTCTCCGATACCAGTGCCGCGAGGAGGGCGATGAATTTGTATCCCACTTCTGACACCAGTGTTGCGGTCTTCGCGCCCGCCGGCGTGCGACGGCCACGTAACTCGAATCGCGGCACGTCGCCCACCGGACGGACAATCCAGTCGTGACCCTCTCGGACTAACGCCGGGGACCAGTCACGGGTGGACCTTTCGGTCTCACCGCGATCGAGCCAATCAGCCCCCGCGTGGGATAGGGTTGCTCGCCAAATTCGA
>NC_140961.1:30107178-30139239 GCF_056783735.1 Eptatretus burgeri
GAGACCAGCCAAGGAGGTTGGCAGGAGGACACAAGCTGTTGCATGCGGGTGGGCATGGAAGGAGTAATAGCGTGGGACGAATCAAATCGGAAGAGATCATCAATAAGGTGATCACAGTGGAAAGATGGGAGGAATGGATAGTTATGGCATGGGTGGTGATACAGAGGCAAATGGTTTGTGTTATGTCGGTATATGGGCCACAAACGGGAAGGACTGGGGCAGCGAAGCAGGAATTCAGGGACAGCACTGATGATGGGAATGCTTGAGCTGGAGGTGAAGCTGTGCATTGCAGATGACTATAATGTGCATGTGGTTGTAGGAGAGAGGAATGTTTTAGTAAATTTGGTTGGGGAACAAGGAATAGAGAGGGTTGAAAGCTGGTGGAGCTGGTGGCGAGGAATGGGATGGCCAGAGCTGGTTCATTCTTTCAAAAGGAGGTAAAGCCACAAGATTACCTGTCGGAGTGGACAACATAGAACGGAATTGGATTTGGTGTTGGCAAGGAAGTGACAGTTGTGGAAGGTTGAGGTTTGTGAGGCAGTGGCAGGAAAGCATGTTACCACCCAGCACAAGCTTGTGGTGTTTGTGGTACGGATGAAGAAAAGGAGGGTTAAGAGCAGGGGTTGGAAGATTATTAGGAGGGGGAAGTGTTGGGCAAAACATCCTCACATAGTACAAGGAGAGGTTGAGGGCTTGGTATGAGCAACCTCTGAAGAAGCGGAAGGTTTGGAGGAGTGGGGTGAAAGAAGTACGGAAAGGCATTTAGGGGAATTATCGCAGTTTTGTGTGGAATGGCATCAGGAAAAGGTGCATCGTCCAGGGATAGAAATCAGGTATGCTGGACGGAGAAGGTTGCTAAGGCATTTGGTGAAAAGAAGGTTTATAAGAGGAAAGAATCAAGGATGGGGGGAGGCAGCTGGGTGTGGGGTTGCTGTACCTGTATGAGCAGAAAAATAAAGCAGCAAGGTGAGCTGTGGATAAGGTGAGGAATGATATGGAAGATGAGGGATACAACAAGTTGGAAGAGGATGGTGGGAGGAAGATGACATGAATTGGCTCGTGACAGTGATGATGATTGTGAGGATATAAAGGGGGGGGCAGTGATTAAGGATGGTGGTAGGAGGCTAGTGACAGAGGAAGATAGTATTGAAGGTGTGGGAAGGATATTTCAAAGAACTGTTGAACCAGGAAGGAAGCAACGGTGAGCTGCAGCTACCATATTAAGTGGCACGGAAAGTGGAGTTGGTGGAGATCACAGAGGAGGAAGTGCAGACAACATTGAAAAGGATGAAGAAGGGAAGAGTGCCAAGCATTGATGGGGTGTGTACAGACATGATAATTGCAGCAGAATAATTTGGAGTCAGTTGGACAAAGAGGCTGTTGAATATATGTATGAGTGAGGGTTCAATTCCAGAGGATTGGAGGACAGGGTTAATTGTGCCAATATGGAAGTTGAAGGGCGATGTTCAAGATCCAGGGAAGTACAGGGGCATTACACTCTTAAGTCATGCAAAGAAAGTGTTGGAGAGGATTCTGGATGGGAGGATAAGGAAGAGTGTGGAGATGGAGATCGGAAAAGAGCAGGAGGGGCTTAGAAAGAGTAGGGGGATGACAGATGGGATGTTCGTGCTGAGACAACTGGTGGAGAAGAGGTTGGAGGTGCAAGGTGAGATGGCATTGGGATTTGTGGACCTGGAGAAGATGTACAACACTGTCTTGAGAGAGATGGTGATGACGACACTGAGATGGATGGTAGTAGTGGAAGCACAAGTCAGGTTTGTCGAATAGCTGCACAAGGGAATGAAAGGAACCTGTTCATCATTGATTTGTCATGCCCACTTCGATGTCTCCACCAGCAGAGCTCAAGGCCCAGTCACACCTTGACGTTTTAGCCAGCAATGGCAACGTATCAAAATGTATGTAAAATGCTGGCTTACATTGAATTTTGATGTTTTTTTTTAAAAGATTCGAACGTATTCATAACGAGTTGGTCGTATGCATAACATATTAGTAACGGACACAGAACGTTTCGTTGTCTTATAGATAACTTATACCAACGAATGCTTAGTCTGTTGTCGGCGTTCACAACCTATGCCCAACGATAGTCTAACTTATGCATAGCGCGCTGCACGACGATCACCGACGATCACGTGGCGTAGCCTATTAAAAGGCTGCCGCACAACGATTCAAATCGTAACCACCGGAGAAATGGAAGTGTCAACATCGCAATCACACCTTGGCGATCTTGCCAGCGTATGCCGACCTCTGAAAAATGCGTCTAAAACACTGGCGCACGTCGAATACGGTATGGGTAAGTTTGGTATACGTGAATAGAATGCTAAAGTAGGCTATCATACGTCGTAGTAAGTGGAGTACGTCTTGTAATTTTAAACGTGTTAAAAATTTTACGACGTACTTGCCATATGCCTCACACGTTCCGCATGCGATGGAATAAGTTGTACGCATGATATGCGAACATTGGCACACGTCGACAAAAGTTACTTGTAAGCTACTCATAAGTCGAAAGACGTCGAGCTAATGTCTAGCGCACCCGAAAGTTATTTCTAACTTATGAGTAATGCGGTTTGAACCAATTCCTTACGTATTTCCAACGCACATTGACGTATGTAGACGTGTTTGATTGACGTCTTCCGGACGACCAAATAACTAAATGAACGTGTTTCTAACTTACAACTACCATATAATGGCGTATTGGCAGCGTTTAGGGGAATTGGTATATAAAAATGGGGTTCACACAGGAGGAACCCATCAGTGTTCCAGACTCCATGGTTTTTTTTTTTCGCCATGACGGTGATGTTGACACTTCGATTTCTAGTGCGGTTATGATTTAAATCGTTGAGCAGCAGCCTATTAATCATATTATATTATAACCGCACTAGAAATCGAAGTGTCAACATCACCGTCATACCGAAGAAAAAAAACCCCCAAAAAACAAACAGGGAGTCTGGAACACTGACGCTAAACATTACCTCGACGCGTTTCGACTTATGAGTAACTTTCAAGTAACGTGTGTCGACGTGTTTCAACGATCGCGTAACGTGCCTACAACACGTTACTGATAGGTTAGAAATAAGTTTCGGGTACAGTAAACATTACCTCGACGTGTTTTGACTTATGAGTAACTTACAAGTAACGTGTGTCGACGTGTGTCAACGATCGCATAACGTACCTAAAACTTATGGCCAGCGTAGCGGAACTTGTGAGTCATACGCTGGCATAAGTCGTAAAATTTCAAGCATGCTAAAATTTGAGGACAACCGCAAAGTACAACGATGAAAGCCAGCGTACTACGACATATGGCAGTGTTTTTCAGCGTGCTCTCAATGTTTCCAAAACTTACCAATATCGTATTGGACGTGCGCCAGCATTTTAGACAATTTTTTTCAAAAATCGGCATAAGCTGGCTAAAACGTCAAGGTGTGACTGGGCCTTAAGGCCCACCCGGTTCTTGTTCCCTTTCGCCATCTGTGCTTAAGTTTCGTGTGAGGCACCCTCAACTTCATAGTCCTCTTGCACATAATTATTTATTCAATGAATCCCTTTTCTTCCCTCTCTCATCCCGCCATCATACCCTCTGCCGGGTCAATCTTCCCTGGTTATTTGTTCAGGAATAAATTCTGTAAAAAGAGTCAAGAGCCTCGTGTGCTTCTTGCATTCCTGCACATGCAACGCCACCATTAATCTGACCTGTCAAAGGGGGTAAAAGCCACTTTCGGTCCATCAGTTCAGTGGCTGATGTTAACTGGCACTGAACATTACAATATGTCTTCACATAATGTACACTAATTTCCAATATCATAATGGGCCATTATTAGCAATATCTTGATGTTCTCATTTTACACACGAGCTGGTGGATATCTTATATATAAAGCTGAGTTTGTGTCTGTGGGTGGGTCATAAGCACCACTCATTATACAGGCCATGCCTTCCCCTCTCTCCCCCAGCATCACAAGCACCGCCCATTAGCCAGGCCACACCTTTCCCTGCAGCCGCACAGAAATCGCCACCATATTTTTCGCTCTGCATAGCTCAGAATGTTCAAATATACATTTGAAGACTGAACAACACATGTTCTATCATTAAGTGAAGGTACCTTTTTGAGGAAACAAAGGTACACATTGGTTACAACTCAAACGAGGTAAAGCATGTTTTGTTTGCAGCGATCATGGCAGTGGTCTATCATGCACCACCCGATGAAGGTATGTTCTCATAATGCAGACAAAAGAAAATCGTGGTCTTTGATTAAAAAAAAAACTGGAAGGGCACTCCGCCATCACAACGTTGCCAGATATGCCTCCGCCCACATTATTACATCATTATACAGCACATACTTGTACCAAGTTTTATTTAAATCCCTGGACCCAGATTCAAGATATTAAATAATTCTGTCTGTGAGACCGTGCGTCCCATCAGGTTGAAATTTAAATGTATATTCCCCATGACTACGAGATCATAATTGTGACGTTTCATGTCGACTGATGAAGCGGTTCAAGATAAATATATTTTTTAAGATCTTCGTTCAATCCAATATGACTGCCAGACAATGTGACCGATTAATTATTCATTAACACCCTGGTATCCCCAAAGCTTGGGGAACATGTGGGTAAAGTTTCCCATCAATCTGTCAATCCATTCTGGAGAAGGTGATTTTTAAAGGTTTATCCGTAAAAAAAAAAAATCATAGCTGCCAAACCATGTGACCTATGATGTTAAAGGTGGAGAACTTTTTGTTCCTCATGGATAAGCAATCGTTCCTCTAAAGTTTCACCTCGATCTGTTCAGCCATTTTGGAAAAGAAGATTTTCAAAGGTTTTCATGTTAAAAACAGTATGGCTGCTGCACCACGTGACCAATGATGTCATCAACATCCCCCCCCCCCCCAAACAATTTCGCCCAAGTTGACCCTCAAAAATTTTCATACTGTTTGGATAAAGTTTGACGTATGCAATAATGATCTCATAACAATGTCACCTATGACATCATAAAAAAAAAACAATCAGTCTTGTTTCCTATGGGGAGCACTTCACATGTGCCAAGTTTCAATTTTTTCCATGATGTGGTTTTGGAGCTAGAGGTCCAAAGTTTTTCCTTTTTCCACCATAGCTGCCACACCACGTGGCCCATGACATTATAATCACAATTCAAACATTCTACATGAGTAGTCACACCTGTGGTTAAAATTTGTGTCAATTTGATAACTGGTTGCAGGGAAAAAAAAGAGAGAGGGAAGAGAGAGGCAAGAGAGAGGCAAGAGAGAGGCAAGAGAGAGGCAAGAGAGAGGCAAGAGAGAGGCAAGAGAGAGGCAAGAGAGAGGCAAGAGAGAGGCAAGAGAGAGGCAAGAGAGAGGCAAGAGAGAGGCAAGAGAGAGGCAAGAGAGAGGCAAGAGAGAGGGCAAGAGAGAGGCAAGAGAGAGGCAAGAGAGAGGCAAGAGAGAGGCAAGAGAGAGGCAAGAGAGAGGCAAGAGAGAGGCAAGAGAGAGGCAAGAGAGAGGCAAGAGAGAGGCAAGAGAGAGGCAGGAGAGAGGCAGGAGAGAGAGAGCAGGAGAGAGGCAGGAGAGAGGCAGGAGAGAGGCAGGAGAGAGGCAGGAGAGAGGCAGGAGAGAGGCAAGAGAGAGGCAAGAGAGAGGCAAGAGAGAGGCAAGAGAGAGGCAAGAGAGAGGCAAGAGAGAGGCAAGAGAGAGGCAAGAGAGAGGCAAGAGAGCGGCAAGAGAGAGGCAAGAGAGAGGCAAGAGAGAGGCAAGAGAGAGGCAAGAGAGAGGCAAGAGAGAGGCAAGAGAGAGGCAAGAGAGAGGCAAGAGAGAGGCAAGAGAGAGGCAGGAGAGAGGCAGGAGAGAGGCAGGAGAGAGGCAGGAGAGAGGCAGGAGAGAGGCAGGAGAGAGGCAGGAGAGAGGCAGGAGAGAGGCAAGAGAGAGGCAAGAGAGAGGCAAGAGAGAGGCAAGAGAGAGGCAAGAGAGAGGCAGGAGAGAGGCAGGAGAGAGGCAGGAGAGAGGCAGGAGAGAGGCAGGAGAGAGGCAGGAGAGAGGGAGGAGAGAGGCAGGAGAGAGAGAGGCAGGAGAGAGGCAGGAGAGAGGCAGGAGAGAGGCAGGAGAGAGGCAAGAGAGAGGCAAGAGAGAGGCAAGAGAGAGGCAAGAGAGAGGCAAGAGAGAGGCAAGAGAGAGGCAAGAGAGAGGCAAGAGAGAGGCAAGAGAGAGGCAAGAGAGAGGCAAGAGAGAGGCAAGAGAGAGGGAAGAGAGAGGGAAGAGAGAGGGAAGAGAGAGGGAAGAGAGAGGGAAGAGAGAGGGAAGAGAGAGGGAAGAGAGAGGGAAGAGAGAGGGAAGAGAGAGGGAAGAGAGAGGGAAGAGAGAGGGAAGAGAGAGGGAAGAGAGAGGCAAGAGAGAGGCAAGAGAGAGGCAAGAGAGAGGCAAGAGAGAGGCAAGAGAGAGGCAAGAGAGAGGCAAGAGAGAGGCAAGAGAGAGGCAAGAGAGAGGCAAGAGAGAGGCAAGAGAGAGGCAAGAGAGAGGCAAGAGAGAGGCAAGAGAGAGGCAAAGAGAGAGGCAAGAGAGAGGCAAGAGAGAGGCAAGAGAGAGGCAAGAGAGAGGCAAGAGAGAGGCAAGAGAGAGGCTAGAGAGAGAGGCAAGAGAGGCAAGAGAGGCAAGAGAGGCAAGAGAGGCAAGAGAGGCAAGAGAGGCAAGAGAGGCAAGAGAGGCAAGAGAGGAAAGAGAGAGGCAAGAGAGAGGCAAGAGAGAGGCAAGAGAGAGGCAAGAGAGGCAAGAGAGAGGCAAGAGAGAGGCAAGAGAGAGGCAAGAGAGAGGCAAGAGAGAGGCAAGAGAGAGGGCAAGAGAGAGGCAAGAGAGAGGCAAGAGAGAGGCAAGAGAGAGGCAAGAGAGAGGCAAGAGAGAGGCAAGAGAGAGGCAAGAGAGAGGCAGGAGAGAGGCAGGAGAGAGGCAGGAGAGAGGCAGGAGAGAGGCAGGAGAGAGTACAGGAGAGAGGCAGGAGAGAGGCAGGAGAGAGGCAGGAGAGAGGGAGGAGAGAGGCAGGAGAGAGGCAGGAGAGAGGCAAGAGAGAGGCAAGAGAGAGGCAAGAGAGAGGCAAGAGAGAGGCAAGAGAGAGGCAAGAGAGAGGCAAAGAGAGAGGCAAGAGAGAGGCAAGAGAGAGCAAGAGAGAGAGGCAAGAGAGAGGCAAGAGAGAGGCAAGAGAGAGGCAAGAGAGAGGCAAGAGAGAGGCAAGAGAGAGGCAAGAGAGAGGCAAGAGAGAGGCAAGAGAGAGGCAAGAGAGAGAGGCAAGAGAGAGGCAAGAGAGAGGCAAGAGAGAGGCAAGAGAGAGGCAAAGAGAGAGGCAAGAGAGAGGCAAGAGAGAGAGGCAAGAGAGAGGCAAGAGAGAGGCAAGAGAGAGAGGGCAGGAGAGAGGCAGGAGAGAGGCAGGAGAGAGGCAGTGGAGAGAGGCAGGAGAGAGGCAGGAGAGAGGCAAAGAGAGAGGCAAGAGAGAGGCAAGAGAGAGGCAAGAGAGAGGCAAGAGAGAGGCAAGAGAGAGGGCAAGAGAGAGGCAAGAGAGAGGCAAGAGAGAGGCAAGAGAGAGGCAAGAGAGAGGCAAGAGAGAGGCAAGAGAGAGGCAAGAGAGAGGCAAGAGAGAGGCAAGAGAGAGGCAAGAGAGAGGCAAGAGAGAGGCAAGAGAGAGGCAAGAGAGAGGCAAGAGAGAGGCAAGAGAGAGGCAAGAGAGAGGCAAGAGAGAGGCAAGAGAGAGGCAAGAGAGAGGCAAGAGAGAGGCAAGAGAGAGGCAAGAGAGAGGCAAGAGAGAGGCAAGAGAGAGGCAAGAGAGAGGCAAGAGAGAGGCAAGAGAGAGGCAAGAGAGAGGCAAGAGAGAGGCAAGAGAGAGGCAAGAGAGAGGCAAGAGAGAGGCAAGAGAGAGGCAAGAGAGAGGCAAGAGAGAGGCAAGAGAGAGGCAAGAGAGAGGCAAGAGAGAGGCAGGAGAGAGGCAAGAGAGAGGCAAGAGAGAGGCAGGAGAGAGGCAGGAGAGAGGCAGGAGAGAGGCAGGAGAGAGGCAGGAGAGAGGCAGGAGAGAGGCAGGAGAGAGGCAGGAGAGAGGCAGGAGAGAGGCAGGAGAGAGGCAGGAGAGAGGCAAGAGAGAGGCAAGAGAGAGGCAAGAGAGAGGCAAGAGAGAGGCAAGAGAGAGGCAGAGAGAGAGAGAGAGAGAGGCAAGAGAGAGGCAAGAGAGAGAGAGAGAGGCAAGAGAGAGGCAAGAGAGAGAGCAAGAGAGAGGCAAGAGAGAGGCAAGAGAGAGGCAAGAGAGAGGCAAGAGAGAGGCAAGAGAGAGGGAAGAGAGAGGAAGAGAGAGGAAGAGAGAGGGAAGAGAGAGGGAAGAGAGAGGGAAGAGAGAGGAAGAGAGAGGGAAGAGAGAGGGAAGAGAGAGGGAAGAGAGAGGGAAGAGAGAGGGAAGAGAGGGAGAAGAGAGAGGGAGGAGAGAGGGAAGAGAGAGGGAAGAGAGAGGGAAGAGAGAGGGAAGAGAGAGGGAAGAGAGAGGGAAGAGAGAGGGAAGAGAGAGGGAAGAGAGAGGGAAGAGAGAGGGAAGAGAGAGGGAAGAGAGAGGGAAGAGAGAGGGAAGAGAGAGGGAAGAGAGAGGGAAGAGAGAGGGAAGAGAGAGGGAAGAGAGAGGGAA
This sequence comes from Eptatretus burgeri, assembly GCF_056783735.1. NCBI lineage: Eukaryota > Metazoa > Chordata > Myxini > Myxiniformes > Myxinidae > Eptatretus > Eptatretus burgeri. The sequence continues at coordinate 30,115,830 of NC_140961.1, forward strand.
GAGAGAGGGAAGAGAGAGGGAAGAGAGAGGGAAGAGAGAGGGAAGAGAGAGGGAAGAGAGAGGGAAGAGAGAGGGAAGAGAGAGGGAAGAGAGAGGGAAGAGAGAGGAAGAGAGAGGGAAGAGAGAGGGAAGAGAGAGGGAAGAGAGAGGGAAGTGAGACGGAAGAGAGAGGGAAGAGAGAGGGAAGAGAGAGGGAAGAGAGAGGGAAGAGAGAGGGAACAGAGAGTGTAGAGAGAGCGAAGAGAGAGGGAAGAGAGAGGGAAGAGAGAGGGAAGAGAGAGGGAAGAGAGAGGGAAGAGAGAGGGAAGAGAGAGGGAAGAGAGAGGGAAGAGAGAGGGAAGAGAGAGGGAAGAGAGAGGGAAGAGAGAGGGAAGAGAGAGGGAAGAGAGAGGGAAGAAAGAGGGAAGAGAGAGGGAAGAGAGAGGGAAGAGAGAGGGAAGAGAGAGGGAAGAGAGAGGGAAGAGAGAGGGAAGAGAGAGGGAAGAGAGAGGGAAGAGAGAGGGAAGAGAGAGGGAAGAGAGAGGGAAGAGAGAGGGAAGAGAGAGGGAAGAGAGAGGGAAGAGAGAGGGAAGAGAGAGGGAAGAGAGAGGGAAGAGAGAGGGAAGAGAGAGGGAAGAGAGAGGAAGAGAGAGAGGGAAGAGAGAGGGAAGAGAGAGGGAAGAGAGAGGGAAGAGAGAGGGAAGAGAGAGGGAAGAGAGAGGGAAGAGAGAGGGAAGAGAGAGGGAAGAGAGAGGGAAGAGAGAGGGAAGAGAGAGGGAAGAGAGAGGGAAGAGAGAGGGAAGAGAGAGGGAAGAGAGAGGGAAGAGAGAGGGAAGAGAGAGGAAGAGAGAGGGAAGAGAGAGGGAAGAGAGAGGAAGAGAGAGGGAAGAGAGAGGGAAGAGAGAGGGAAGAGAGAGGGAAGAGAGAGGGAAGAGAAAGAGAAAGAGAAAGAGAAAGAGAAAGAGAAAGAGAAAGAGAAAGAGAAAGAGAAAGAGAAAGAGAGAGAGAGAGAGAGAGAGAGAGAGAGAGAGAGAGAGAGAGAGAGAGAGAGAGAGAGAGAGAGAGAGAGAGAGAGAGAGAGAGAGAGAGAGAGAGAGAGATTTTATAAAGAAACTGATGGATATGTAATTCACATATTATGTGAAGTAAATAAACATTTCTATGTGAATAGGACTTCCGGTTCTGGGTTTGGAACGACGGCAGCTTCTCTCAGGGGTCTCTGCCAACTTTCTCAAAGTTAAGTTTCTGGTCGTTATTTGTTACGTTTTCACAGTTTATTTTCTCACCTACAGTATATGCTCAGTGTGTGCTCCTAGTTCGGTTTTGCTTCAAAAATCGTGCTATTCTGTGAGTTTTCGTCGACCTTGTCTCATCGGGCTCCTTGAGGCCTTCCCGTCCCTCCCGTCTAGGTGTTCGATCATTTTATTTGTATTCTCTCCCTATTACTATCATTTCCTATTTTACCAACACCCCCCATATATCTCTCCCAACAACACACTGTTTTTTATCTGAAATTAAAAAAAAATTAACAAAGAAAAACAATATCCACAAGTACCGATCCTTCTTTTTCTTCTACCTCTTTCTCCTGCCGGCACACCATCTTTCTTCTATTTGAGCAGACCCACTCTCACTATTACCTTCACGTTTTCTTCCTACAACCCACCATTCTCCAATCTATTCTAATCTTCAAAAATCCATCAAAAATTTTTTTCCCTGTATCCTTCCTAACGAAACACCTCCTGTAACCACGTGTCTCTCTGCCCTCTTCCTCCTACTTTTCATTGATCCATCAGCTTCATTCAGCATTTACCTTTCCAAATTCACCATACACCTCCACGATTTTACTTCAACCTTTCCTTTTCTGAAACTTACGCAATCTTAATTGGAAATAATAATAATAATAATAAAAACAAATAAATTCACTTTTAACAAAACACATCCCGTAACCACATTATCTGTTTCCACCCTCTGCGTTTACCGATCCAAATTCACCATCCGCCTCACTATCTTTTCTTTAACCTTTCCTGCGCCGAATCTTATGCAATCTCAATCAAAAAATAATAATAAAGACAAAACGATCTCTTATAATGCTTCATCTTCCTCTTTCAAACGTGTGGTTCTCATGACTGTCTCTTAATTCACGACTATTTTTCCATTTCAACAGACTGCTCTCAATTCGACCTTTCTTTCAACCTTGTCGAAAACAAATTCCAACTGTTACAACGTTTCTTCTCTCCATTCTCTTAATTCGACTTTATTACAACCCTCAAGTAATGTCTTTTGTCACATTTCTGAACTAAAATTTAAAAACCCCAGTTTGCTATGAATGTTCGCTTTCCATCAATCGTCATTTTTTTTCCAACTTCAGTACCATTTCACCCCTCTCATCCCTCTCTCTCAAAGCAACCATCACACTCTTCCCCCTCCAAACTTCCCCCTCACCTTTCTCCCTCAACTCTCCCCACTCACCCTTCTCCCACCATTCACCCCCCTCACTCACCCTTCTCAAAGTTGCCCCCCTGCGCATCCACAAAGCTGCGTCCTTCCCCTGCGCTCTGTCCTCCATCTCATCACTCCTCCTCCTCAAATCCTCAACTGCCTTCTGCCCCCTCTATTATTACTACCCACTGTACCCTAACCCAGCACCACAGAGCCATTTCTCCTCCTCATCTGGCTCCCTACCCTAGCTCTTCTGCAATCCCCCACACTCTTTGAACAACTCTCCTCAACTCCCCCCCTCTTGTCCTACCCTCACCCTCCCCTCTCCTGCACCCAAAGCCCCCTCCCCTCCATCTTCATTAACAGTGTGCACCTCAAATATCCGGGGCCTTCGTTCAAACCTGACAGATCTTTCCATACAGGTTGCCACTGACAAACCAGACAAAATCTGTCTAACAGAAACTTTCCTCCCTCAAGACGTCTCTGACTCCAGAGTATCTCTCCCTGGCTACTCCCTCCTCCGGTATGACAGACCTGTGCCTCGTCATAGTGGAGGAGTTACTTTCTTCATCAAAGACTCTATTCCTGACTCTCCATGCATTGTCCTCACTCCCCCACACCCCCAGGAACACCTCTGGCTATGACTTCCCCTCCACTTCCACCTCATGGTTGTGCTGTACCGTCCACCAAACAGTGATTACTCCATTTACACCTCACTATCCAAAAATATGGACCAACTTCAATCAGCTCATCCAAACTCTTTCTTCCTCAAATGTGGTGACTTAAATTGTCAGTTGGCTGGGTGTGGGTACCTCTCTCACCTGCCATGGCACTTCAGCAAAATACTTCGACTCATTGGGACTGACTCCATCGATCAACTTCCCGACCCGGATCTCAACCAATGGTACGCCATCTCTACTGGATATGATTTTGACAAATTCCCCTGAAAATATCTGCTGTTCTTCCTCCACTCCAATCGGTTCTTCTGACCACATGCTTGTCAAAGTGGACTTGTCTCTGGCGGTTATGAGAGAACCACCTCAGCACTGTCGAGTCTGGCATTTCACTCAGGCTGACTGGCAGGGCCGAGAAGCAGCCAAACTTCCAGACTGGTCTCCTATCACTACTTTCTCCAACATCACCTCGTCCTGGGAATTCTTTCAAAGAAACTTGCTCTCCCTCATGCACAGATTTATCCCCTCTTGTCTTCAGATGTCCTACCCTTCCTCCCGCCCATGGTTTACTGAAGCTTGTGGTGAGGCAGTTGTCCTGAAACAACTTGCCTTTGCCTCATGGAAAGGAAACCCAACTGAGGGTAATCTCAGTTCCTTCCATAAAGCTCGGAACAAGTGTGTATCTACCCTTAGGAGAACCAGAAAACAACATCTTTCAAATCTCAAGTCTGAACTCTAAAACTTCTCTCCATCCTCCAAATTGTGGTGGCATCTAATCAAATCTGTTTCTGGTGTATGTTCCCCCTCCACCCCCTCCCTTACCTCAAATGGCACCACTGCTAATACCGCATGTGAAAAGGTTGAATGCCTGAATTCGGTGCATCTAAATCTTGTGTCCGAAACCCATCGCTTTCTGTACCCACCTTACCCAGTCGCACACAACTGTCCCTGGACTCTGTGTCCTTTTCGTCTGACAAAGTGGAGAGTTTACTGTCAAACCTCGACTCAGATTCTGCAACCGGTCCAGACAGCATCAGCACACATGTCCTAAAAACCTGCTCCTCTGAAATTGCTCTCCCTCTCTCTGTCCTAATCACCCTCTCATTTGCTCAAGGTCATCTGCCATCTGCTTGGAAATCAGCAAACATTACTGACCTGCATAAAAAGGTGCAAAAACAGATCCATGTAACTACAGACCAATCAGCCTTCTCCCAATCATCAGCAAGGTTATGAAATCCATTGTCGCTTCAGACATTAAATCCTTCCTCTTCTCCAATGGCTTGATTTCCAATCATCAATTTGGTTTCAGACCAGGTCACTCTACCATGGATATGCTGCTTCTGCTCTCCCAATAATAGATGGAGGTACTCAATTCCAGACATGAAATCAGAGCCATATCCCAAGACATATCGTGTGCTTTTGACATGGTCTGGCACCTTTCTCTGCTCAACAAACTCTCTTCCGATGGTATCCAAGGCCATCTCCACTCATGGGTCGCAGACTTCCTCTCCTGTTGCAACCAACGTGTGGCCCTAAATAGAGTTCTCTCAACCCCTCTTCCTTTCCAGGCTGGAGTTCTTCAAGGTATCATTCTGGGCCCTGTTCTTTTTCTGGTCTTCATCAATGATCTCTCTAACTCTCTGGAAAATCGTCTTTATCTCTTTGTTGATGATTCCACCCTCTGTCGTACCATCTGTCATCCCTCAGACCGACAAGCCTCAGCTTTTTCACTCTCTGCAGATCTGGATAAAATCACAAACTGGTCCAACACATGAAAGATATCTTTCAATCCTGACAAATTTCGCACTTTCACTATGTCTCTCCAAAAGGACCGTTTAGACCCCCCCCTCCCCTATATACTTTGTCAACAATCCTCTGGAAGAAGTCCTTACATTCAAGCTTCTGGATCTCACTACCTGTCATGATCTTTCCTGGGAAAGCCACATTTCCAACCAGGCCTCCAAAGCCAGTCACTGACTGGGAATCCTCTGTCGTGCAGTCCTTCCTCGGGCCACCTGAGCTCCTGACCACTTAGAAAGTTTTCGTCTGCAGCATGATGGAGTACTGCTGTCTCCTCTGGGTTGGCGCTCCTGCCTCTCACCTTTCTCAGCTTCACGCTGTGGAAACCAAGGCATTTAGGATCATTGGTATCTCCCGCAATGAGGCTGAGTCTTTGGCCTCTCACTCTCTCATCGCAGGCAGGTCAGTGGTCTTACCGTCTTCTTCTCTCTCCTCTCTGGTCTTGCCCCCCCCTCTGCTTTGTCTGCGATATGTCCCCACCACATTTCCGCAGGGCACTCAAGGTCCGCCAACAACCCCCTTTCTGGTAAAACTACCAAAATCACGAATCACTGCTCACTTTCACTCTTTCATTCCTCTTTTTTTCCCACCTTTGGAATAAACTCCCACAATCTCTTCATTCACATTCTTCCCTCCCAGGCCTTCAAAACAGCTGTTCACCACCACCTGTTATCTTCCCCCATCCAAAACCTCAATCTTTTCTACCCCCAGACCCACCTCCTTCAAATTCCCTGCTTTCCTTCCTGAAAGTCCCTGTAATGTCCATCTTCTATTCCCCATATTCCCCGCCCCATCCCTCTCCCTTCCACAGATCTCCCAATGTCTCTGTTCCCCACTGTTTTGTTCTCCCCTCTCCTGCCCCTCTTGTCTCATGCCCCCCTCCCCTTGCTGTGCGTTGTGTGTTAGCTCTCATACAAGCCTAGACAATGTGTACAAAAATAAATAAATAATATATTGAAAAAAACATTCAAATTGGCTTGGTCATGAAATACCTACGTAAGTTATGAATAAATAATAGTTGGGAGGCTGGGGAAATTCCCAAGAGATATTTATAATGTACACGTACAATTTAAAGAAGTTATGTGCATGTGTACTTTTGTACACACATCACCAGCTCTGAGTTTATGTACATTTTAAAAATGAACAAGTGACATTTTCATCACAACGAAAATAGTCATGATTAATATTTGAAGTCTTTAACTAAATAACTGTCCATTTGTCAACATTTTGTATGTGCTGTATGCTGTAGAGATGCCCAGGGGTGTGCTCAGTCACCAAGCAGCTATTTCGCGCTTGCCAAGCCAGCCATTCCTTAGCAACGGTTTCTAATGGAGTGTTTGCTTGAGTGCATAAGCCACTTGGCAAGTGCTCTACAAGAAACTTGATAACTGAGCAGAGCCCAGATTCATTACATAATAGAATACAACAGCCGGCCCTCGGATGGACGTTAGGATGGACGTGAATCCTGACCCAGCTTTGGATTGTCGTCCCGGTGTTTTACAGGCAGGGTGATTCATCAATGTGTATGGCAGCTTAAAGGTTCATCGCGAAAATTCAATATATTGTATTTATTTTAAATTCAAGCTGAGGTGGAGGGACAGTACTCCATCCATTGGGACCGTACTCTGTGCAGAGCGTTGGTGCTGCCTAAGCAGTGTCCTTGGCTATTGGGCACAATCCTGGACGGGTCGCCACTCCGACACAGGATACCAGCAAGCTGGCACTCATTTTACCAACCTCAGAAGGATGACAGGCAGAGTCAACAAACACGAATATGCATCGAGGCAAAACACATATCTGCATTATGCAAAATATGAATATGCATGAGGCAAAACATGAGCGGAGCATGAATATATGTTTTGCATTCAAACTTGGGTACATCACAGTGGCAAACCACCATGGTCATCTTTTTCTCATGTGTTTGACTTGCCAATCAATAGGCAAGCTATCGCCGGCATTATAAGGGAAAATCAAATAAATTATACAGGACTTAAGAGCTGTAAATGATGAGGAACATGCTTGCATTCGGACAAAATGTGGTGGACAGGTTTGGGTGTGTGACAAGGAAGAATTGATTCAATTTTGGTGAAGATCTGGATCTGGATACGGATCTGATAATTTTTTCAGTGATTCTTCACCATTGAGAAATAGGGCTAAAAGTGATATAGTTCTGTATCGCGTGATATTTCAAAAATTTATTCGGCCTGATATGTTCTCGTGCATCAGGAATTACGTGGCGGAGGTATGCGCTCGACCGAGTGCCATTCTCGTTAATGTTTGTTTTTTAAGAAATGACTCAAATGTACAGGATGAACTGAGAATTATTCTGCAATGTCAATGGCGAATCTGCAAATGCTGAATCCATGAATGTCACCGGTCACCCAAATCACCCAAATCACCCAAATCACCCAATCACCCAATCAAACCCTCACATTATTTCCTCATTCTGCTTTAAACTCAATTTCTCTACATTTTCATTCCAAACAGCATCATTCTAATCACAAATTAATACAATTACATTAATATAACAAAATACAATATTACAAACATTCGTGAAGTAAACGAAGAGAAACGTCGCTCTGACGTTACATCCGGATTGGGAGCAGCTTCGTACGGATCAAAACTCAAAATCATACTTGTATTGAGGTATTTATGAAACCTCCCACCGACCGACCATCGAGCTGGGACCCCAAAACGTTCCACAGAAGGTTTAATGGAGCTTGCCTCAAAACTGAGGGAGCAGTTTGGGGATAGACAGAAAGACACTCTTGCTTCATAATATAGATGAAGGTTTTTTTTGGACATAATTTTGGTTTTAGCCCAAGTTCTCAAGGCTGAATAGTATGAAAATACCGAGGGGTCGCCCTTCATCATCAATGAATGACTACTGCAAGCAACAATGGCAATATCACACAAAACTGGTAATTCCTGGCATTGCAATACAGCGCACTGACAAGTACATCCCATTTGTTTGGCAATGATGTCAGTTCTCAGTCCAGCTCACATTTGCCATGACAATAAATAAATAAGCAGTTCAAGAGAAGAGGGAATAAAAAAAATGCAGACACACACATACGTATGCATGTTTGGGAACGATCGCTAAAGCCCGCTTTTCGCTTTGCAAGCACGGGCTAATAAGGCTCAAGATCAAACTTTGCAAAAAGTTGGAGTGTACCTGCATGATCCAGTTTTCACACATGGCCAACTATATGTAGTTGCTTGCAGCATTTGCAATCCACAAAATACAATACATATAGAAGGTCTACACCCCCTGTCAAAATTTTCATCATTTTTTGCCTTATAGCCTGGATTGAAATTAGACTTTTTCCACCATTACTTACACATCACAACCTACAACTTCCAAGTGAAAAAGAAATTCTACAATTTTCAGAAAATTAATTAAAAATACAAAACTAGAATATCTTTGTTGGATAATTGAACACCCCCCTGAGTTAATACTGGGTGGAAGCACCTTCAAGCAATCTTCAAGTGATGCCACACATTTTCGATTGGATTTACATCAGGTCTCTGACAGGGCTACTCAAGGACATTTATCTTTTTTTCCTTCATCACTCCAGTGAAGGTTTGGCTGCGTGCTTCGGGTCGTCATGCTGAAAGGTAAACTTCCGTCCTAATTTTAGCTTTCTTGCAAAGGGCAGCAGGTTTTCTTCTAGAATTTCTCTGTATTTTGCTCAATCCATTTTCCCTACTATCCTGACAAGTGCCCCCAGTCCCTGCTGATGAGAAACATCCCCATAATATGATACTTCCACTACCATGCTTTGCAGTAGGGATGGTGTTCTTTGAGTGGTATGCTGTGTTGGGTTTGAGCCAAATGTAACGTTTTGCATATGGGCGAAAAAGTTCCATCTTGGTTTTGTCAGACCATAACAAAAATTTTGCCACATGGTTTCAGACTCTCAGAGTAGTTTTTTTGCATACCTCAAATGGAACTCAAGGTGGGCTTTTTTGAGTAATGGCTTCCTTATTGCCACCCTATCATACAGGCAGACTTGTGGAGTGCTTGGGATATTGTCATCACATGCACACAGTGACCAGCTTTTGCCAAAAAGGCCTGGAGCTCTTTCAAAGTTGCCAATGGCCTATCTCATCAGTCCCCTCCTTGCTTGATCATCCAGTTTGGAGGGACGACCTGATCTAGGCAGGGTCTTGGTGGTACCATACACCTTCCACTTCTTAATGATTTTCTTGATTGAGGTCCAAGGGATTGAAGGCCTTTGAAATATTTTTATACCCTTTCCCCTGATCTGTGCCTTTCCACAACTTTATTCCGGAGGTCTTTTGTAAGCTCCTTGGTGCTCATGGTTGAGTCTTTGCTGTGAAATGCACTACCTGGCAGAGGAAACCTACAGGAACAGTTGATTTTATTCTGAAATATTCAGAATCATTGCAATTTAACACAGGTTGAGGCCAATTATCTTGGTGTGTGATTTTGAAGGTGATTGGTTCCACCTGAGCAAATTTACAATTGCTATTGTAAGAGGGGTGGACATTTATCCAACCAAGATATTCTAGTTTTGTGTTTTTAAATCATTTTTTGAAATGTGTTGCTGGACCCTCTGCCTCATCTACACCACCCGGGCGTCTTCCCAAGAGACGCGTTCAATACATGCTTCACTGGTCCATGGGGAAACACCAGAGCCATGGCTGTACAAGGAGTAGGAGGGGAGCGGAGCACGGAGAGTTCCAGTTTCAGTCAGGACATGGGTGCCAGCATCAACAAGTGTGAGGTGTGCAGGGGTTCGTCCTGTCCCCATCTATCCCTTTCTGTCGTCATCTTATCTTCTTTGCAAATCACTCATCTTATCATCCTTGCCAATCACTCATCTCTCCCTTCCACATCAGATGCATGATGTCAGCATACTGTACTGCAGCATGTTAAGCAACCAGTAAGGTTTCGAAGGCAGGTCTGTCACGTAGGGGATAATTTTGGAAAGTATACGTGCTGTGATTGTCCATATATGTCATTTCATTCTCCTTGTAAATATTTGCATTTTGATTACTGTCACTAAAAGCTATTTCCTCAAGAGACTGTGTCCTGATTTACTATCTCTGTTCTGATGGCGGCATAGCCTGGTGTTGGCTTAGTGGGTAGGGTGGCGGTCTGGGATCCTAGGGTCCTGAGTTCAATCCCCGTTGGCCGCTGAATTAAAAATACACCAGGAGTTTGATTCAGCCTGTCATCCTTCCGGGGTGGGCAAAATGAGCACCACTGTACTGGTAAGGGGGACACTGCATCAGCGGCATAGCCGCATCCCAACCAATGATGCAACCAGCAGCCACAGGCTGCACTCAATAGAGAGAGATGGCGGCATAAGACTGCTGAGGTGTTTGGCCAGCGCTGACTTGTTATCCAAGTTCGATCTCAGATGTGATTATGCAACCTTGGTTCCGCTCAGCCAATTGTCTTAGGTCTGTTGTGTAACTGCCAGCACGCCAGATTATAATGTCTGTCCATGTACTTTAGTACATGCAATATTTCAAAAAACATTGAACATTTTTTTTTTTTTTTTTGGAGGTTTTCAATATGAACATTTAGTTTTCATATTGCAGAATGCAGATATCTATTCCACCTGACATTATCTCTACCTGATTATATCATGCTGTGATCCACTGAATTTTGTTACCCTGGCAACTGTGGAAGTAAAATAATTAATTCCACCTTGTGAAATATGAGCATGGACATTTTGGTAATAGAAAGCTCTGTGGATCACATGACTATTGAAAAGCACTGTTGTTTCTGTATTAATCACACTGAAACAAATATTTTTCATATTGAGATGTGTTCTTTGTCCACAAATGATGTACTCATTTCTCTTTATTTTTGTTTTTAAAGCATATGGAAGTATAAAGTCTGGTGTAAAGCATTGGCTAAGGTCATTTTATCCCCATATAAGGAATGATTCGCCAGGAAGCATCATCTGCAAAGGCAATGAGATAGATTGGAGATAGACTTCAATTGTCTGCAGGATAATTATGCTCATCAGGTCTCTCACAATGACAAGGTCAGAGCTCATTAAATTTGCAGTTAATACTGACAGGCCATGAGTAAATGTTCACTATACTGTGGTCATGGTAAATCCCTCTAAACTGATATATCTTTCCATATTAAACCTTAGGATCATTGATTGACCAGTACAATAATAACAAATATATAATCCTCATACTGGCCCAAGTGCATCTGGGCCTGCTAAAAGATATTGTTAGTCCATGTTTAGTTTAAGGAAATATGTACCCATCTGTTATGTTTGTTACTCTAAAATATACTGGATAAATAATTGCATACTGAAGGTTGTTTTATAAATAAATAGATATAGTAAGTTAGTTAATTATGTAACAATATACTCATATTTTCCACTTGGTTGGCAAATTGCAGAGAACTACTTTGGTGATGCCAGAGAGTCTAGTCCCCAAAGGCATTAGTCTCATTAACTCTGGCCTCTTATTCAATTGCAAAGTTGTACAAACATGAACTCTATCTTCCCTTTGTCCTCTTATCAACAGGAGTCTCATCGAACTGCAGAGGTCATGGACCTCCAATTGTTCTGCAAAAGCTGTGCAAACCAGATGCTCCATCTGCATGCTAAGATAAATGCTTATCATTACTGAAAGTAAATGAAGGTTTTCTGTGCATACACGCCCTAAAGGAAGACATGCATTCTTTCACAGTGCTATCTGCTTAATTATGCACAAAATTATTTTCTCTTTGCTTACAGGACCTCATGTGCAAACAAAGCTTTCTTGTAGTTTGATTGGCCAAGTGCCTTGTGATGTTCTGACCCCTCCCGATTTTCCAATTGCATAAAAGGCCATGTATTCTCGCTCAGAAGTAGAGATTGGCTTGGACTCTTAAGACAAGTTCTTCTTTCGACATGTGTTTTTGTATAATAAACTATCTGTTGGATTATAAAGGTTTTCTCTGTTGGTTGGAAATCTCCACCACACAACCACCTCGGTTATTTGGTTTGTATACATGATATTTCAAAAAACATTCAAGATTTAGCTTTCATATAATACAGATCTATTCCTCGTACCATCCAAAAGGTAAGGACTGAGAGTATCAGCTCCTTGTTGCAAGAAAGAGTCACGAGTTTAACAAAGCTGACAATTAACGTCAAATGTGAAAATACAGAAACAACCAATATCCAGAAACAATCAGACTAACCGATGGGTATAAAACTTTTCGAGTTATGAAAATTTTACTGTTGACTGAATGTTTGGCTGCTGCAATATAGTTTTCTCAGCATTTATTATTCAGTCATAATTTACCTCAAAAGCTTTTAAAAGAAGTGACTTACCTGAAAACATAGTCGTGACAGTCGATGAATTTCCCAAGACCAGAACCAATCACATTTTGTGAATTTCCGACAACAGCACAAGTCACACATTGACCTTCTTTCTTCTCTTTAAAAAACAGCTGTGTCTTATTGGGCATCAGCTTTTGAATTTGCATTAATACAGTTTGAAGCTTCTTGTAGGACATACCACTGCTTTGCCGTGTCTGTGAAAAAAAACAAAAGACAGACGTCAAGTTCAAGCATACCAGCACAGAGTGTGAACATCTGCGAGTGTCAAAAAACAAAATATTTGGTGAGCACCAGAGGTGTGCAACAAGACACGTTTGAGTATAAACAACTTAAGAAAAAAAAAACAGAAAAAAATGCGTGAAAATAATTATAACAATGAAGCTAGAGACGAATCATATAATTAAACAATGGCAAATATTAAACTCATGGAACTGTTGAGAAGCAAGGAGGGGTGTTGAGAGGGTCCAGATGCCTTTGAACACCATCTACTTCCTTCCCAATCAAATTGTGGAAATAATAATCTTAAATAAATATGAGTTCCCTTACAAGGAACTTCAATGCAGGAGGAGGCCATTCAGCCCATTAAAGCCTGCACTAGTATTACCAACTTATGGTTGTTTGCCCATGCTCTATCCTTTTAAATGGTATGGATCAAGCCCGGAAGAAGCACATACCATTTTTAAAGTCCTTGGTATGACTCTACAGGGTTCAAACTACTGACCTTCTTGATCCAGAGCAGATGCTCCAACCATTACATCGCTGAGTCTGGTTATTAATCCCCTACTGGTTTCGCTGGAGGTGACTATAGGTTTGCTTTCCATCTGTCCGTCCAATCATCCGTCCATTTGTCGAACCTGTGGTTTTTCAGAATATATTCCCATACCATTTAACACATTGAACTGGAACTTGGTACATGGCTATATTATGATGTTATGGAAAACGTTCTGTGCAGACAAACAGACAGACAGACAGACAGACAAACAACAAACAAAATTTCAAGTGAATCAGAAGAAAATTGACAATTTTAGAAATTTGGCCTATGTTGACCTTTTGGCTGATGTTAACCTCAAAAATAATTGGCTGGTTGAATTCAGTGACCTGAAATATAAATTCTCTTCAAATTTCAAGTCAATGGGATGAAAATGAGGATTTTATAAATACCACCTTAGTTGTTGACCTTGGGCCTATGTTGCCCTTTTGGTCCATGTTGACCACAAAAATAATTGGCTAGTTGAATTAGTTGACCTGAAATGTAACTTCTCTTCAAATTTCAAGTCAATCAGATTAAAATTGAGGAATTTTAAAATCCCACCAAAGTTGTTGACCTTTGGCCTATGTTGACCTTTTGTCTCTGTGCATGTAGTTCTGTGCTCTGTCTGGAACACAGGCATCATTCCAACTGACTGGAAGATGGGCCTTGTTGTCCCTCTCTGGAAAGGGAAGGGTGATCGCCAAGACTGCAACAACTACCGAGGGGTGACGCTGCTCTCAGTGCCGGGCAAGGTCTTTGCTCGGATAATTCTTGATATGGTTCGTCACCATCTGCTTGAGCACCAGCGTCCAGAGCAGTCAGGCTTTACACCAAAGAGGTCAACGGTTGACCATATCCTTGCTCTTCGGTTCCTCACCGAACGTAGACGAGAGTTTTGGCAGAGGCTGCTTGCAGCCTTTGTTGATCTCTGTAAAGCGTTTGATTCAGTGAATCGGGATGCCTTCTGGAGGATTCTTAGTCTTCGTGGGGTGCCACCAAAACTGATCGATCTGATGTCTGAACTATACTCTGGTACTGAGAGTGCTGTGAGATGTGGTGGTACCATCTCTGACTTATTTATAGTTGTTACTGGAGGTCTTCAGGGGTATGTCCTGGCCCCCACACTTTTCAGCACTTGTATGGGCTGAATTCTGGGGAGGATGTTGGAGAGATCAGGCTGCAGTGCATCATTTGGGAATGTCAAGATCTCTGACATTGATTTCACAGATGATATGGGTATGCATGACCACCCAGGTGAGTACAACCATGCAGCAGGAGTACATCCGGCCAAGAAGCCTGACCACAGGGAGCAGGCGTTTGCCACCAACAGCACACAAGGTACAAGGTACACAGACAAAAACATTTTAAGTCACAAGACCCGAAGTATATTTTTGACACGTCCAGCAAAATAAGGACAAGTCCTTTGGTGATAGAAAAATATCAAACACTATGTAGGGAGCAGAAATAGAGGAAAAAATACAAAACGGCATTCATAAAAGTATCATCAACACAATACAAATGGATTACACAAGAAACTTACGTTCCACCACCTGAATTCTTCCTGAGAGAGAGGTTGCGAGAGTGGCCACTCATGTTGGATCGAGGCATTGAACCGCTCCAAGAACCAGGGGGATTTGTTATTGCGGATCGACTTGCAGGTGCCCCAGCTGAAGAGCCATTTAAAGAAACCAAACAGGCGAGACGAGCCCGTCATGTCCGTCGGGCAGCTCTCGATAAAACCTGTCTCGCTCTTTCTCTCTCCAAATATAGACAGCAGGACCTTCCTGTCTGAAGTGTTAAACCCGTTCTGACGATTCACCATCGAGTTTAGAAAACCACAAGAAAAGGTCCCGAATGCAAAAATCGCAAGCAATACTTTTACTTTGTACTCCATGACGCTTACAGTCCAATCTCTTTCTGTAGATCAATTCAGTGAAAATATCCACAACTAGAAAAAGTCGTTTCCACTTCGTTTTATATATTTATGAGTTAATGATTATTTTTGGCATTATTTTCAAGAGAAAAATATAAATCGTTTTACCAAACCGCACAGAATGTTTGCCCTTGCCGACAGAAGAGACCACCAGTACATCAGTGGGGAACAGGTTTCAGATGACGAGATGTGGACGTGGAAAGGAAGAAATGCTGCTGTGCCGTTTTGGGCGTTTTCGTTTTCTTTCAGAGGAAATGTTGATTGATTCCTGAGAATGGGTTTGGCAAACATTAAATGGTGAATTCAACCTGTCTCATCTGATTCAATGACACGACTCTCAACTGTCATAATGGTGCTTTTGAAGCCGTGAAACATAAAATGCTGTCCTCGATCCAATAATAATGAGAAGTAATAATAATAATAATAATAATAATAACAACAAGTCTGAAGACGACAATGGTTCATGAGCGGTATTTGATGATGTAGATTGTTTCAGAAGTCAAGGATGAGACAATGTGATAATGTTTGACCAAGTTATAAAAATGATCCACATGATGTGGTACGAGTGACAGGTTATCAGCTGCAAAATGTTGAAAACCCGGTTTCGTTCAACAACTTTAAAAATTTGACCTTTGCATAACATTTAAAGGTCCCAAAACAATGTTGTGGACATTAAAATAAGGAAACAGAATACGTGCTGTGGCTTATTGGAGTTAATTCGTCGAAGAAGGTCGAAAACCCGGTTCGAGTCCCACAACTTTGAAGATTTGACCTTTGTGGCCTTTTAAAGGTCAAAGGTCAAGGATTATGACCTTTGGTGCAAAACTTCCTCTGGAACATTCCAGGAACAATATAACGTCATATAGGCTATATGGCATTTCGCACTCCTCGGATTATTTTCCACACTTTGATGAAATCAGCGTAAAAACAAACTTGAAGGGGGCGCCACGGGCAAGGTGTTCGAGACAGAGCAAAATGGTTTCAAGACTTTAGGTGGGGAATGACCTCAAGATTATGCATGAAAATATTGTCATCCTAGCTCCCAAAGTTTGGGCGGTCATATGATTTTTATGTCAAAATTCGCAATTTTCTTTTTGACAAGTTTTTGACCTTGTGACCTTGGCCTTGGGACGAAAATGAAAAATCGGACAACGACAAGTTTTAGATAATTCATTTTGCTATTCAAATACCCGAGAACCATTTCCATTCAATCAATTCCCGAGGAGAAGATAGATATTTAAAAAATATTTGTAGGAGGAGATAGGTTTTGGGCGAGTACATGTCGAACATTTCAGAAACGGTTAATTGCGAATATCCAAAGAGAAAGAGTCTGATTTTGATGAAACTTGGGTGAAATGTGTACAATGTGGCTAGCATGTACACAAAAATGAATGGTTGCTATGCACACCTCTGTTGCTTAGCAACAACTAATATACTTTATCGTACATCGTACACTTATTGTGGACTGTACAAAAAAATCAATACCTCCGAAACTGGACCTCCGAGGGACCTGTTTTTTTTGTGCCCAAGGAGAATGTCTTACAGCATCATATAAAAAAATAAAATCTTTCGCGAATAGATAAATGGAATTACCAGGGCTGCCATTTGTTAGAATCTCTTTGGAAACATGCCTGAAATTTCACAAGGTGGGTTTCTGGGCACAAAGTAAGAGGGCTGTGATAATCATATTTATTGTGCAAATTGATTGATAGCATGTACATGAATATCGGCTAGTCGCGTCGGCCACCTTTCCATCTAGAGCGAGCAGCCATGTCGCCTACCGGCTTGTCTGACTCATAGTCTCTGAGATATCACGAACTTCGTTTTTTTTATTGTTTTTGACCAGGGTTCATTCAAAGTCTATCTTCTCCGACAGTTTTCATAGGATCCGGCTGGAAAATTTTGACAATATGGCTGAATGTACTCCCCATAGTCGCTCGTGGCCCGATTTTTGATTTTCGAAAAAAAAATTTTTAGATTGTTTTGAAAATTTCAAAGGGCCGTTGCTGGGCAACGGATGGGTCCATAGCAACAGTTCTCATTTGCACACAACTAGGTCATGGTATGAACCTACCAACCAAGTTTCATCAAAATCGCCATTGGATTAACGGAGCACTGGACCGAACAGACATACATACAGACAAGCCGGTAGGTGGCATGGCTGCTCGCTCTCGACAGAAAGCTGGCCGACGCGACTAGCCGATATTCATGTACATGCTATGAATCAATTTAGGACAATAAATATGATTATCACAGCCCTCTTAGTTTGCGCCCAGAAACCCACCTTGTGAAATTTCAGGCATGTTTCCAAAGAGATTCTAACAAATGGCAGCCCTGGTAATTCCATTTATCTATTCGCTAAAGATTTTATTTTTTATATGATGCTGTAAGACATTCTCCTGGGCACAAAAAACCAGGTCCCTCGGAGGTCCAGTTTCAGAGGTATTGTTTTTTTGTACAGTCCACAATAAGTGTACAATGTACGATAAAGTATTTCAGCTGTTGCTAAGCAACGGAGGTGTGCATAGCAACCATTCATTTTTGTGTATCTGCTGGCCACATTGTACACATTTCACCCAAGTTTCATCAAAATCAGACTCTTTCTCTAAGAGATATTCGCAATTAACCGTTTCTGAAATGTTCGACATGTACTCGCCCAAAACCTATCTTCTCCTACAAATATTTTTTGTTAGGGCTGCAAATTGGCATGAAGTGAGCTAGATAGATTGCACACAGAACTCTAAGCTTCGATTTTTCGATTTATTTCTTTTTTAGATTTTTTTGACCACTTTAAAGGGCCGTTGCTATGCCGTTGCTGGGGCCCGGGGTCCCATATTTGAAAGCACACGATTCCCAGAAATATTGGTCCTACCTACCAAATTTCATTGGAATCAGGTGAGTGGTTTAGCCCCGAGGCTTGATCAAAGTTTCCCGGACAGACAGACAGATGGAAATGTCCAGAATAAGGGTGCTCTAAGAGCAGCCAACAGAAATACTTATAATAAGGGTAGACTAGATCGACTACCCAACATGATGAATATAGTGGTCACTCTGGCTGGCGCTCGTGAACCAATTATGATGTCAGTAATCAGTTAGCTACACAATACCGAAAATCCAGTTTGATTCAGACAACTTTGAAATTTTGACCGATAGCACTTTTTTCAGCCGTTGCTCGACAACGGAGACGGCCATAGCAATGGTTGTCATGGTGTGTGGTAGAGGTCATGGTATGAACCTACCACTCGAGTTTCACCATAATCGAACAAGAATTGCGAAATCCTAAACGTAGTCCCCCTTTTTTCAAGACTAGTTTTTCGGCCATTGCTAGGCAATGGTGGCATCCATAACTACCACTCAAGTTTCATCGAAATCGACCACGAATTGCGAAATCCTAAACGTAGTTCATGTTTTTTATTTTTTGACCTTCGAGGGGACGCAACGGGCAAACTGGCGGGAATCGGGAAAAACGTAAATGATGAAGGTTGTCGTACTCGCAGAGCACTACTTGCATACCAACTTTCATTCGAAACAGTTGAAAACCCTCGGAGCTCGATGCCCAATTTATTGATTTTTAAAATATTTTCTAAGTTCGTGACCTTGACCTTGGGACGAAAATGAAAAATCGAGCTCAATGACTATAGTGGTCACTATGCAGGTGCCATTGGGCTAACCAAATACCGAAACCCCTGCCAGATTCGACAAACCCCCTCGGAGAAGATGTAACTTGAAACCGGCTACCCCCTAAAAACACGTTTTTTGGGCGTGGCTCCGCCCATAATGGGCGCAGCATGCCCATTCTTCGGAAAACACAACTAGATCATGATACAAGCCTCGCACCCTAATTTTATGAAGATTGGATCAAAACCCACCGAGCTATGCTTGGGACAGTCAGACAGACAGACAGACAGACATAACGAATATAGTGGTCACTTACTGGCTCGTGAACCAATAATAATAATCGACACTAATAAATGTCAGTGTGTGTCAGAGTGTGACACACTCTGACACACTCTGACAGAGTGTGTCAGGGTGTTTCCTCCATAAGTCCAAATTCGGATCAGAATGCGAGAATTATTAAATTATTCTTCACCATTGAGAGATTGGCCCCAAAACGATGCATTGCCTGATATTTCAAAAATGTATTGATTGGGCCAGATATGTTCCCGTGAATGAGGCATTACGTGGTGGAGGTATGCGGTCTTCCGAGTACCCTTCTAGTTCAAAAATGTATTGGGCCAGATATGGTATCGTGGATCAGGCATTACGGGGTAGAGGTATGCGCTCTACCGAGTGTCCTAGTTTTTAATGCCATCACGGGTGATGGAGGTTGTGGTCAAATTTCATTGAAATCGTATGTGTAAGCATTTGTGGAAGGACGGACGACGTGCCATCCTACAAGCTTCCCGGAACAACTTTGTAGGTGAGCTAAGATCCATTCCTGGGAATATTACTAGAAACAAACTACAGTTGGAAGCTGTCCAGGACTCAGCAACGATCCTCAAGAGAGCCCTCGGCACAAAACTTTGAGAAGAGAAAACTTCGCAGCTTGGTCCATGTATCATGACCCCATATTAAAATGAAGGTGGATACTTTGAGCCTCCCCTGTGAGGACTCCATTCCACATTCTGAAACTTGCATATGAAGATACCAATCAACAACACACACACACACACACACACACACACACACACACACACACACACACACACACACACACACACACACACACACACACACACACACACACACACACACACACACACACACACACACACACACACACACATACACACACACCCTTTTAAGAGTATAGATAGACTGTAGTTTGACACGATCTCTTGCCACACGCACGCAAGGCAATTAAATCAGGACATTAAGTCCAGTTACAAAACCTCAAACTACCCCACTCCAAAGGAGATTCCTCATCTCACAACCCACAACCATTAACAACATTGTAAGCCTTCATCATGGCTATCACTTGCCCGGGCGATGTTTGGTCAGTTTTGACCTGAGAGAAATCGGCTCCGTTCATTTCCCCATAATCGTTCTTGCACGCCCTTGGCACTGTGCGCTTCGAACCAGCGGAATGCTCTCTCGTCTTAAGCGGTGACAAGCGAGGTCCGACTCTTACGACAGCCAGAAGCCCTGACTGAGAGGACTCGCTGCAGCAACTCAAATGGGCAGGGCTAGGGAGGAGGAACGCCAATCTGTGCGCAGGCCACATATCAACATGATCCCATCAAATGGAGACACTGCAAACAAAGCATTGTGTCTGGACACAGTGCTCAAATACAAAATGAACTCGAGGGGGAGCACTCGGGAGAGTGCAAAACCTCCGCCGCCAATACTGCTGGGTCACTCAAGTGAACCTTATATCTTATTCATTAAATATGTCAACAGTGCTGAGAGTTTTAGTTCTTTTCTCCAACATTTTTTTTGGGGGGGTGGGGGGGGTTGGAAATCACTTAAAACATGTAGAAATGACAAAAAAAAATCGAAATTTGGTTGAAAAAAAAGTTGCAAAATTTTGTTTTTTCTAACAATTTTTTTTTTGGGGGGGGGTTGGAAATCACTTAAAACATGTAGAAATGCCAAAAAAAAATTGTTTTTATTGGGGGGGGGGTAACAATTTTGGGGGGCGCTTGGAAATCACTTAAAACATGTAAAAATGCAAAAAAAATTTTTCTCAAACAATTTTTTTGCGGGGGGAGGGTTGGAAATCACTTAAAATATGTAGAAATACAAAAAAAAATTTTTCCTATTTTTTTGGAGGGGGTAACAATTTTTTTTGGAGGGGGGGTTGGAAATCACTTAAAACATGTAAAAATGCAAAAAAAAAAAATTCTATTTTTTTGGGGGGGGTAAAAAAAATTTGGGTGGGGGGTTGGAAATAACTTAAAACATGAAGAAATGCAAAAAAAAAAAATTTTTTTCTCTAACAATTTTTTTTGGGGGGAGGGGGACCAAGTCCAAAATTTAATGGCATGATCCTTGGACCATACCCAACCCCCCGCCCCACCCCCACCAAGTTTCGTCGAAATTCCTTGAGGAGTTTTTCCGTAATACTGTTCACAAACAAACAAACAAGCAGTCAGAGACTGGTACTTACGAAATCATCAACTTGACCTCTGACCTTGTCTAATAAAAGCTGTCTTGAGAGAAGGTAGCGACGCAAACCAGAAGTTTCTACAATGATTCTGTATCAAACCATCAAAAATCGTAACGTCGACCAAAGCAAAAATCTCCATTTCTCCACACAATTATATTATACCTTAATGTAACTCAACGACGCGTCTGCTCGAGCGCACTGCATCATGGGACAACCCGTGACGCGTCGAGTGAAATATTTTTTATACAATCCTAAAACGTCTCCAAAACATCCCATTTTTACCAGAATTTCGACAACCGAGTTTTAAGCGTCCGAAACGATCGCAAAAACCGAAGACAAAATTA
The DNA here is from genome assembly GCF_056783735.1 of Eptatretus burgeri. Lineage (NCBI taxonomy): Eukaryota > Metazoa > Chordata > Myxini > Myxiniformes > Myxinidae > Eptatretus > Eptatretus burgeri. The sequence continues at coordinate 30,137,187 of NC_140961.1, forward strand.
AAATCGAAGTTAAAACGAACTCGTAACGTCGAGCGAAGCAAAAATACTCCATTTCTCCACATGAATTTATGGAATTATGTTTGACCTCACTGTGACCTTGACCTTTGACCGATTTTGACCAAAATCAAATCAGCACTAGGCATCACCCTCCTGAATCACGTGGTGCAATTTGACATTGGTAGCTTCTTCCGTTCTCGAGTTATCGTGCCTACAAACAAACAAACAAGCAGTCATAGACTGGTACTTACGAAATCGTCAACTTGACCTCTGGCCTTGTCTAATAAAAGCTGTCTCTGGAGAAGGTAGCGACGCAAACCAGAAGTTTCTACAATGATTCTGTACCAAACCATCAAAAATCGAATGTTTTGGATGTTTGACCTCACTGTGACCTTGACCTTTGACCAATTTCGTCCAAAATCTAATCAGCACTAGCCATCACCCTCCTGAATCACGTGGTGTAATTTGACATTGGTAGCTTCTTCCGTTCTCGAGTTATCTGTACCAAACCATCAAAAATCGAATATTTGACCTCACTGTGACCTTGACCTTTGACCGATTTTGACCAAAATCTAATCAGCACTTGCCATCACCCTCCTGAATCACGTGGTCTAATTTGACATTGGTAGCTTCTTCCATTCTCGAGTTATCGTGCCAACAAACAAACAAACAAACAAACAAACAAACAGAAACGAAAGTCATCAATATACCTACGAAATCTTTAGATTTCGTAAGTAACAAGCAGTCATAGACTGGTACTTACGAAATCGTCAACTTGACCTCTGACTTTGTCTAATAAAAGCTGTCTCTAGAGAAGGCAGCGACGCAAACCAGAAGTTTCTACCATGATTCTGTACCAAACCATCAAAAATTGAATTTTTGACCTCACTGTGACCTTGACCTTTGACCGATTTTGACCAAAATCTAATCAGCACAAGCCATCACCCTCCTGAATCACGTGGTGTAATTTGACATTAGGAGCTTCTTCCGTTATCGAGTTATCTGTAGCAAACCATCAAAAATCGAATATTTGACCTCACTGTGACCTTGACCTTTGACCGATTTTGACCAAAATCTAATCAGCACTCGCCATCACCCTCCTGAATCATGTGGTGTAATTTGACATTGGTAGCTTCTTCCGTTCTCGAGTTATCGTACCTACAAACAAACAAACAAACAAACAAGCAGTCATAGACTGGTACTTACGAAATCATCAACTTGACCTCTGACCTTTTCTAATAAAAGCTGTCTCCCAAGAAGGAAGCGACGCAAACCAGAGGTTTCTGTGATGATTCTGCACCAAACCATCAAAAATCAAATGTTTTGGATGTTTGACCTCACTGTGACCTTGACCTTTGACCGATTTTTACCAAAATCTAATCAGCACTTCCCATCACCCTCCTGAATCACGTGGTGTAATTTAACATTGGTAGCTTCTTCCATTCTCGAGTTATCGTGCCTACAAACAAACAAGCAGTCATAGTCTGGTACTTACGAAATTGTCAACTTGACCTCTGACCTTGTCTAATAAAAGCTGTCTCGAGTGAAGGTAGCGACTCAAACCAGAAGTTTCTACGATGATTCTGTAGGAAACCATCAAAAATCGAATGTTTTGGATGTTTGACCTCACTGTGACCTTGACCTTTGACCTATTTTGACCAAAATCTAATCAGCGCTAGCCATCACCCTCTTGAATCACGCGGTGTAATTTGACATTGGAAGCTTCTTCCGTTCTCGAGTTATCTTTACCAAACCATCAAAAATCGAATATATTTGACCTCACTGTGACCTTGACCTTTGACCGATTTCGTCCAAAATCTAATCAGAACTTGCCATCAGCCACTTGAATCACGTGGTGTAATTTGACATTGGTAGCTTCTTCCGTTCTCGGGTTATCATTTTTTGGATGTTTGACCTCACTGTGACCTTGACCTTTGACCGATTTTGACCAAAATCTAATCAGCACTAGCCATCACCCTCCTGAATCACGTGGTGTAATTTGACATTGGTAGCTTCTTCCGTTCTCGGGTTATCGTGCCTACAAACAAACATACAA
>NC_140961.1:30144739-30192239 GCF_056783735.1 Eptatretus burgeri
CCAAACCAAATTCATGAATGCAACGGACCAAGGCTGAGACGTCCTCATTCGAGCGAACGATTGCACAAAGATCATCTGCATAAGCAATCACTTTAAACGGGTTCGCCATTGGTTGAGGAAGGAAACCAAGAAGACGTGCACGCAACCGAACGAGCAAAGGCTCAATCGCAAGAGAGTACAGGAGGCCAGAAAGAGGGCACCCTTGACGAATGCCTCTATTAACTGGGAAAGGGGGACATAAAATGTTGTTAACCTTTAAGAGACTAAAAGTGTTGTTATACAGTAACTGCACATGAGAGATAAAATTTTCCCCAAAACTAAACCCCCGTAAAACAGAGAAAAGATAAAAATGATCAATGGTATCAAAGGCCTTTTCTTGATCTAAGAACACCAACCCGACATTCCTTTGCTCAAGAGAACAGATGTCAATTATATCACGCACAATAAAGATACTGTCATGAATTGTCCTCTTCGGGACACAGTAAGACTGATCTGGGTGTACGATCTCCTCGATTATGGCTTTAAGGCGGTTGGCAAGGGCCTTGGAAAATATTTTGTAGTCTGCACAGAGTAATGAGATGGGACGCCAGTTGTGTGGTTGCTGAAGGTCTCCTTTTTTGGGGATAAGGGCGAGGACAGCCCTCCGGCAGCTTAATGGCAGTGAGCCTGATCGTCGACCGTCGATTATAACCTCAAGTAGTTCTGGTCCGAGGAGGTCCCAAAAGGTTTTATAAAATTCCGCAGGAATTCCATCCAGGCCGGAGGCCTTACCCGAGGGTAGAGTTTGAAGAGCAGCTTGGAGTTCCTCCAAAGTTACTTCCTTGTCCATTTGTAGAACTGCAGATTTTGACAAGGTAGGTAAGGAAGAAGTCAGCACTGTTACCATTTTGTTGTCAATTTTCGGAGCATGATAAAGTTCAGTAAAGTAGTGTCTGAGTGAGGCTCTGACATCTTTTTGATTGTGTGTTATCCTTCCTTCCTTTGTCCTTACTGAAGTTATCTGCTGACTTCTCTTTGTTTGATCTTCCAGTCCAAAAAAGAACTTAGAGGAGGTGTCCAGGTAGCACAAATTCTCCAGTCGGAGACGAATCAGCGCTCCTCTGGCTTGCTTTGCACAAAGTCCAGCAAGAAGAGCTTTTTTCTTCGCCAGCAAGAGGTTGGTTCTTTCATGATTTGAGGCCAAGAGGTTGGTCTGCAAATATAATATTTCTTTGGCAAGCAAGGATTGAAGGGCAGAGTCATATTTGGTGTGGTAGGCTCCATATTGTTGGCAAAAGGATCTTATTTGCACTTTGACGTTGTCCCACCATTTTCCAAGGCAGGGGAAGGAAGTTTTACGTTGGAGCAAGGCTCTCCAGAACACACCAAAGGCATCGACAAACAGTTGGTCATCCAAGAGGCTTGCGTTGAAGGTCCAGTAGGCAGCACCACGATTCCGAACTGGTTGGTGAATCCGAAGTGCGACCATGTGATGGTCTGAGAAGCCGCTCGGAATAATGTCCATATTGCTCACAACATTTAAAAAGGTACTGTTGATGTAGAAACGGTCCAATCTTGCAAGTGATACGTGGCCTTTTGAACACCGACTCCACGTGTATTGGCGGAGAGAAAGATTGCGGATTCTCCACACATCAACCAGGGAAAACTTGGACAAGGCTCTCAACAAAGGCGCTGCGCTTGCTGGGTGCGGCTCCTCTCCATTACGATCAATGGTGGGGTCCATCGTGCAGTTAAAATCTCCACCCAAGCAGACAAGTCCATCAAAATCAATGTGTAAAAGAGACGTTTCTAAGTGTGTGTAAAAGGCGAGTCTCTCTGTGCTATCGCTAGGTGCGTAGACATTCAGTACGGTGTGTTTAAAGCCATTATGCGTGAAGGTGAGTGAAATCAAATACCCTTTGATAATCTCATTAAAAACAACACTGGGACTGCAAAAGGAAGGTTGTAAATAAACAGCCACCCCAGCCCTTGGGTGTTCCAGACTACTAAAAAACATTTTCCCCTCATTGTCCTTTGCCATTCACTTGCACAAGAGGAGCTGCATCTTGTTTCTTGCAAAAGCAAAACATCAATGTGATTTGTCTCAACAAACTGTTTAACTTCTGCTTTACGGATGGAGGAGCGTCCCCCATTAATATTTAAACTCGCTATAGAGAAGGCCATAGGCTAACATAGAGTTAGGGTGTGTCAAAAACTTAGTCTCTCTGTGTCTGCAGCTCATTCTTTGCTTTGAGGATGCATTTCCGGAGTCGATACACTTGTGATTCCGTCACACCAAGCTGTCCGGCTTTGAGGAGCAAAAGCTTCGCAGAGATTATAAAGCCGGATAAGTCAGGGAAAAAGTTTTTAATTTTAACATGTTTCTTGCGAAAGGTGTCATGAAGAAACTTTATGATATCGGCAGGTGGAACACTGGTAACACTCTCCGAATCCTGGGAAACAGGATCATTCCATGCTTCAGCACTGCCACAAGAAGCAAGTGATGAGTCCCCGTCCGAATCATAATCCGAGTACTGATTGGTGTCCATTACATTAACGTTATGCTCCAAAGATGGAGCTGATGGTTTAATAAGGGAAGCCTCACATTCCGCTTCCAAAGGGGGAGAAGTCGGAGGAGTCGGGGAAGGAAGAGTGGAGGGAGGAGGAGTGGGGGGAGGAAGAGTGGGGGGAGGTGGAGTAGGGGGAGGTGGAGTGGGGGAGGTGGAATAGGGGGAGGTGGAGGGGTGGGAAGAGGAAGAAGATTAGAAGTGGGAGGGGGAGGAGGAGGAGGAGTGGGAGGGTGAAGAAAACGGGGAGGAGGAAGAATACTAATGGAAGGAACGTTATATTCCGCTTGAGATGAACCTGGTGTTTCACTAGTTGAAGCTTTACACCCTGATTCAACCAGGTTTGGAGTAATTGGTGACTTAGAAACGGTACACATTTCACTGTTGGTCTTTTCAGGGAGGGGGGTTACAGTGGATTCGGTGTTAATATCCAAGGTGCCTGTGACTATGGGAGTGGTCACGTGTGCTCCCTGCTGCACAAAACCAATCTCCTCCTCATGTTCACTAACCCCACCGACAAAAAAGTCATCATCCTCTGGAGCAATTACATCAAATCGATTTTTAGTTTTAAAAAGAGCATCTATTGTTGCTTCCAAACACGAGTCATTATTCTCGGCAGCCGGCGCCATCTTTTTTGCACAGCTCGCCGTCACATCTTGACTATTGTTATCATTTAAATGCTTCAATTTATGTTTCCTTTTTGAAGGAACAACGGTGAAGCTTTCGTCATCTGTCAGGGGGGGATTTACCTCCACTCTCGACGGCCCAGGCAGATTGTTCGAGTTTGAAGCGTCACCAACGTGCCCAACTCTAGATATACCACTATTCGTCTCAATGGGTTCGACCACACTAGATATGCCACTTAATATATTCTTGGGGCAATCGCTTTTTAAATGTCCTGATTCACCACAGATAAAACAAGTTGTGGTCTCCGTTGCGATATAAATCTGGTAATTGCGGTTTTTATTTTTTAAAGTCATAACTGCATTGAGCGATTGAGCGTTGTTTTTTAGAATGATATAGCAATGACGTCGGAACGACATGATGTGGCGAACCGAAGCGTCAGAGCGCAGACGAAGTGGAATCATGGAGATTCGTGATACAACTGTGCCAAAAACGCTTAATGCAGCTACAATCTCCTCACTCGAGAAGAAGGGCGGGATGTTGGACAGTGTTAATTTTACCGCCATCGTATCGAGATAACTAACGTTAACGAAGACGTCCGGCGGTACGGATAGACCGGTTTCGACCGCCTGAGCCACGTGTCGCTCCTCCGACAAGAAAACCACGACACGTTGGCTCATTTTCGAAGCGGCGAGAACATTCTCGATTCCTACGAGCTCTCCCAGAGCCATCACCACGTTCTCAACACTAACTCCATCAGGTGGAGTAATTGTCACTCCATTTTTCCGAGTGAGTGACTCGTACACACTATTGTGCAAACGTCCGTTTGCCATAGCTTAAAGAAAAAGAAGAGAAGTTTAAGTTTAACAAAGGAAAACCGTCACAAGCAACCAGCAAGTGGGGTCAAATGAAGTATAAGGGAAAGGAAGAGTATAAGGAAGAAGCTAAACCACCGATAAACGGCAGGCCTATGAAAACAAGGCAGATGAAAAAGTAGGCCCAGAAACCCGAAGGTTTCAAGGAAAACCCACAAAGCACCTACCGTGCGCGCTCTCCGCCTCTCTCTCGTCTCAGCAGGAAGGGAAACAGGGAAAAAACTCCACAAACACGTACGGGGACACAGAGGGAAACGAAATAGGGACAGGAACAACACTAACACAGCACAGTACTCACAGCTGCACACACAGAGCCGCCATGACGCCACACCCATGCACGACTCACCAACGACCAGCAGGGGGCGAGAGAGAGAGAGAGGGAGAGGGAGAGGGAGAGGGAGAGGGAGAGGGAGAGGGAGAGGGAGAGGGAGAGAGATATTATGGAAGTAAGCAATATTGTTTTTTAAATACAGTGTTAAGGCTTGTTGAGAAGCTAGAACACAGAACGGATGAGAGAACACAATAACAAGGTTGAGTGACAAAATAAAATATAGGGAGACTTGGAGAAATAAGGCATGTGTGGCAAATGATCAGGACAAGGGAAGGAGGGGCGTTCGATGTCAAGTGTACCCATTTTTCAGAGAAATTTTGACATCGTCTCAGATTTCACACTTTTTTGTGCAAGTGTTTGTATCCACGGTAAAACATTACGTGTCAATTTTCAGACCTGGGGGGCCATTTTAGGGCCCCCAAAAATTGGGCACCCACGGTTGACCCACAATCTTCCAGTGGCCATATCACAGGTTGTAGTGGTCCGATTTAGATGATCTTGTTATCAAAATGCTCGTAAAAGCGAGATCTTTCGAATTGGGTAAAGTAAAATCACTCCGAAACAGTAATTCAAAAAGTTATAGTTTGGGGCGCCCTTTGATCTTGGGCCGCCGCCCCCCAGCCAAACCGATGATCCCGATTTTTTTCGTGTGAGAATACCCTTTCAAATACTCCAACACCTCAGCATAAATGAAAATGGGATCTCAATTGGTTCAAGTGTGATGATGGTTTTATTGTTCGGGGTCCACATATCACTAATTCTTGATTCGACATTGGGCGACGTTTGCCGTCATCGCTCCAATGACATCACCTGCTGACAGGCGACTATATGTCTGGAATTGACAATCATCATCTCTGGACTATTTTATATATATATATACATATATATATTGTTGTGGTTACCAAATTCGCAAACCACCATTCAGGTCCCTTAGGTGAGGTATCTCGGTAAGTACATGTGTAGTTAGGCCCAAACCCGTTGTCTAGTGGGAATAAATGTCATTTATGCGTACTGCGACTCTTCAGGATAGCCGTTTTTCTTTTACTATCTTTAATTTGGACCAACCGCCATTGTTACCACCACCAGTCACAACATCAACCACCAACCACAACGCCGCTTCACCACAACCGCCACGACCTTCACGTCACACCTCGCAACCGTCGCATCGCCACCGTTCTTGCGCCGCCTGTGGGTACCGGTGTTGGACTCGTGCAGGGCGCGCGCCGAACAGCGTGTACAAAATCACGGATTTTGTGCTTCAAAAACGGATCAAAAACGACACACGCCCACTTTTTGCCGTCCAATCGGTGAGCGAGGGGCGATTTGGCCCCGCCTCCAGGGCGTTGGAGGGCGATCGATATATGCAAATTTATGGATCAAAAAGCATTCACGCCCACTTTTTCTCGGGCCAATGGGGAGCGAGGTGAAAGGTCGAAGGGAGGGGGTCAAAGATGAGAGGGCGAAGCTACGGGGCTGATAAAAGCGACCGTGTTCGTCAGTCCAGTGAGTAGTAGAGAGTAGGAGAGTCGAGAGGGAACAGAGAGTCAAGACTTCGCGGGCGGTGGAGTTGGCAAGAAGGAGCTGGTCGTCGTGTGCGTTGGAGTCGGAACGGAGGGAACGGAGCTGTGGAGAGGCGGCGAGGGCAGACGAGGGGGTGCTCGCGTCGTGCAGGGAGCTGCACCCCAGGAAGGCCGACAGCGCGACCTGGCCGAGGTGGAGACGCTCGTCGCGGGACAATAAAAATCCTCTATACCCCGAGCATCAGCAACCCCCTCCTGTTTCCCCCCGCGCTGAGATAGTGCGACCAAGGGGGCCCCTTTCCCACCCCCGACCAGACACTGCCCGCGAGGCCCGCGGAGTTGAGGCACCATCGCCGCTCCGCGTCTCATCACCAGACGGGTAGGCCCGACCCGGTCTCGGCCTCAGGCCCGCCTCATCCTTGAGGGTATTCTTTTCCTTGGTTTTGGGTATGTGTTGTCGGCGCCGTCTGTGAAGTAAAATTGTATAAGTGTTGCCGTGTGCTCGGTAGTCAGATAGCTCTGCATTGTGTCTTCGCTTTTACATTTGCTTTTTGTGTAAATTGAATTGTGTTTTTCTTTTCTGTGTGCTTTTGGTGGAATTGAATATGTGTGCTTCCCGTGTGCCACGAATAAATGTGCTTTGTGTTGAACTGTTTCCCGCTTCGCTTCGTCATTTCTTTCTTTGAATCCTCATCTTGCTTCACGTAAAGGGTTGGTAGTGGGCTGAATACGCCCGATAATTAATCGAACCGTCGAGGTCGACGATAACAACGCTCGGTTATCCCGATAGTACGGAACGGGTCGCTTAAGTGGCCCGTGTCCGAAGTCGACCTGCGGCGAGGTGCGATCGCCCGGTCTACCCTCCGCGTGGGTACTTAGGTAGGTCGAATTTGGCGAGCAACCCTATCCCACGCGGGGGCTGATTGGCTCGATCGCGGTGAGACCGAAAGGTCCACCCGTGACTGGTTCCCGGCGTTAGTCCGAGAGGGTCACGACTGGATTGTCCGTCCGGTGGGCGACGTGCCGCGATTCGAGTTACGTGGCCGTCAGCACGCCGGCGGGCGCGAATCCGTAACACTGGTGTCAGGAGTGGGATACAAATTCATCGCCCTCCTCGTGGCACTGGTATCGGAGAACAGGAAAACGGGCTCTCCTGTCTCCGGCTAAATTCACGGGAATCGGTCCAGGGGTGAGAGAAGCGACCCCCGATTCCCTCCAAATTACGAGCGTGCGAAATTAACCCTTTAAGAGAAGCAAGATGGCGTCTCAAGGCGAGCGGGAGCCGGGGGTAATAGAAATGGATGTAGAATGTGTAGAATCCATGGCTCAGGATGGAATCCCCGAGCAGGAAATGTTGATTGTGCAGGAACACGGACTCGCCCAACTGAACCCAGAGCCCGAAATGGGTGCGGCAGCGGCCGCGGTGTATGACACCTCCCCCCCCCCTCTCCACCAAAACCCTTCCCCGATCCCTGCCGAAACGGCTCACCCAAGCGCACCCGACATGGCCCAGCTATTCACCATGCTGGCAAAGATGAATGCGGAAATGATCGAAAAGATGGAAGCGAATATGAAAAACGAAATGAAAGGCATGAACAAACAAATGAACGAAAAGATGGATGCGAATACACAAAAGATGGATGCGAATGCACAACAAATGAACAAAAAGATGGATACAAATACAAATGAAGTGAAAACGACGATGGATGCGAATACACAGCAGATGAGGGAAGAAATGAAAGAGCTCCGGGGGGAGACGCAGAACATGGGCCGATGCCTGCAGGCGGGCATGAAGGCCGTTAGCAGGGAACTCAAAATGGCGACTCCACGTGTAGGAGCGAACGAGCTGGAAGGGGGTGCAGCGGCTGACAGGCCCGCGGTGGAGGCGGGTAAAAAAATAATTCAGGGGGCGTGTTGGGCGATGGTCGTGACAGAGGAATCGACGGTGACCAAAAGGGAAAAATTAAATGGGGAGACCAAAACGTGTGAGACGAGAAACGAAATGACGACAACGGAAATAATAGTTGAGACAAGAGAGGTAAAGGGTGAAGAGTTGGCAGAGACACGGGAGACAGAAAAAATAGAGAGACAACACGATGAAGACGGGGTAAGTGACGCGCACACACACACGGAGGTAGTGGAGGATAGTGAGGTTGAGCTCGCGGAGCGTGCAGAGACCCAGTGCGAGCACCTGGATGGCCTCCTCCAGGAACGAGGGGAGGGAGTCTGCCCCCTTGAGGCGAGTCACGACCAGGTGAGTTCGGTCGTGCTTTGCGAGGTTGAGAGGACGGGTGCTGTGGACAGGTGCACGGAGAGCTTGGGGTGGTATAGAGGCCCCGGAGACCCTTGTGGGGACACGAATCCCCAGTGTGGTTGTCTCTGTGTGTGTGGTGCAAGGTGTGAGTGCGTCCCCGTGTGTGGAAGCGACCCCGTGTGTGAGTGGTGTGGTGGCGATGGTGCCGGAGTACGTGCTTCCCAGCACGCCGTGTGTGGTGAGGCACGGAGTGTGGATGAGGCACCGCGGTTGAGTGCCCCCGCGTGTGTGGATGAGGCACGGAGTGCGAGTGAGGCACCGCGGATGAGTGCCCCCGCACGCGTGAGTGAACGGCCGTGTGCAAGGTCGCTGTGTGCAAGGGAGACCGTGTGTGTGAGAGAGCGGTATGTGAGGGAGATGTCGGTTGGCATGCGGGAGCACGCAGCCGCGTCTCCCGGTGTGAATGTGATGGAGTGGAGTGTGTGCGTCGTAACACGCAGGTGTGCGTGGGTTGAATGGCGACGACGAAGGCGACAGAAGAAAGAAAGCCGAGTAGCGGCTGTAGCTGTTTCGGGGACCGTGCCGGGTTCACCCACCAGTGAGCACGCGGTTCGTGCTGTGCAACGCACGAGGCCACCACGTGCTCGCTTGCGAGAGTGAAGTCCCGGTCCGGAAACGCACGCGGTGGATTTGCCGATCCCGCGGACGGACAAAGTTTAGGCAGGACTACGGATTTGGACCGGACGGGTTCTCCACGCGATCGTGTGTGTTAAGCTCCAACGGGCAAAGCACATGTGTTCGCGTGGGGAACCCCTCGAGACGTGGGGCTTGTGTTTTTTTTTATGCGCACGGTGACGCCATGGCTGCACGTGGGGTTGGAATCCGGCAGGAGGGGTATCTCTGCCGGATGGTACCGTCCAAGGAGGGACGAGGAACACGTGCAGCTGCATGAAGTCACGGGCAGGTGTAAAGTGCGCGAGCTCTGAGTTGCCGCGCAGGTGCTGCGCATGAAAAAAAAAAACAAGCCTCACTTTCGGGTGCACAGGATTCCTGGGCAAGGGGTGGAAGACCCCCTTGACTCGGGCACAGGATGGAAACTAGTTAGGGGGAAGGGTTAGCTTAGTTAGACCGACTTCATGGGGCAGGGGTAAGTCCTCATGGAGTCCGTGGAATGGATTAGTTAGAGGGATTGTAGCCAGATGTAGGTTGGGAAATAAAATGATTTTTTGAGTTAGAAGACAGTGACAGACAGTGAATGTGTAGTGGGGACGTAGCTTAGCCACGTAGTGTTAAAAGGAACGTGCTGTAGTTTAAGGGACGACGTGGGAGCACGAGTTAGTTAGGGGATGCAGATAGAAGGATGGCAGAGTTCAGCGGTGAGTGTGTTGAAGAGTAGTTGGTGAGTTGTGAGGTGAGTACTTGATGAGTGAGTGAGGCCAGCGGGTCTGTGTGTGTGGAGCGAATGGGGAATGCATGGTGCGATGAGTGATTGGGGGGAGGAGTGACTCCCGCCCAAGGGACCCCGGGGTCAGAGTAAAGTGAGTTAGCGGGGTTAGTCAAATTGAAAAATGGAGGTCGTTTTGCTGTTGGTGGGAAAGTAGGCTCGAGACCCATTTGGAGGGGTGCAGGAGCCCTGTTGATGGGCTTGAGAGCATGGCTGCGAAAGGTGAGTATCGCTGAGTGGGTACCCCGGGCACCAGGCTAGTCGGCCGCGGTAGGCCAAGGGCCCATGGGGGGCCGGGATAGCGTAGTGGGCACGGGTGCGTCTGCTTGGTGCGGAGGCTCGGGGCGCCATTAGCCGCGTGGGCAGTGTTGTGGGCACGGGTGACCCTCGGAAAGGGGCCCGGGAGGCCGGCCTGCCACGTGTGCGTTTCAGGGGAGGTGCCATGGGGGGCACTCCCCGGTGTTAGGGAGCTGGTAGGCTCGGAGGCAGTGTAGTGCCCGGGGGTGCCATAGCGGGAGATTCGGCAGAGGGTCGTGCCTGCCGGAGGGAGCCACGTGTCCCAGCCAGGAGACCGTGTGAGGGCACGGAGAGAAAATTGGGGGGCGAGGCCCGAAATTGTGAGGACACCAACACAGGCGACGGGAATCTGGGTTGTTAGAACCAATAGTTTAAGCGCGAGGCGCTTGTTGAAGCCCCGGGGTAGTTTAACAGTTAATGGTTAGGGTAGATTAGGAGATGTACCCCTCCGCACCATCCATCCCCTCGCTGTCGTTGTGGGCCGCTGGACCCACTTTGTGTTATAGATCGCTGAACTCTGGGGAGGCCATTCTGAGGCTTGAGTTGGGCCTCGGCACAGGACGCTAGCTCTCCCTTATTCCCCTCCGGGAAGGGAACGTAGGGGTTGGGAGTAGGCTAGGTGACAGGATCGGTTAGCCGAACAAAGACGATAAAGGGGGTTAGGGGACGATTTATAGTGGGGAAGTAAAAGAAAAAAAAAAAAAAACAACAAAAAAAAAAGTTGGGGCTAAATTGGCTTTTTCACAAATTAAGGGAGTGGGTATGTACAGTGACAGGCAAAGGCGATAGGTTGGGAGGGAGACAGGTAGGTAGGTCCGAGCCCGCCTTCCAAGTGGCCAGCACCACCGCACTCCCTCCACCAACCTCCATTGAACGGCAAAGGCTGGCCAACTTCATCGGCTGGCCGTGTTTTGCTTCAAGGCGGAGGCCGGCCAACTTCATCGGCAGCTGTGTGCTGCAAGGCCTGTGCCGGCCAGTTCATCTGCTGGCTGTTTTTCTTCGAGGCCTGTGCCGGCCAGTTCGTCTGCGGGCTGTGTTTGCCTGCAGCGGCCTTCTTCTGCGGGCTGTGTTTGCCTGCTGCCTTTGCCATGCCCACTGCCCATGTTCACCAGCCCCATTCAATTTTTGCTTTGCCCCCCCCCTGTTCATTGCCATGTGCGCCAGGATCAAGGCAACAGTTTGCAAGCTGCGAGAACTGCCCTGTTGGCAGCTACAACACGGGCCTGCAGTGGCGGCCCGTGCACCGTGTTTGTGTCCATGCATCCATTCGTTGTGTTCATTGCGTGTGCCACTTGAGCTGGCACGGAGACTGCGTTTGTGCAGCCCAAGCACCGTTGTGGTTCACTGAGTTCAGTTCAAAAAGGGAAGGCCTTGGACTGCGTGTGAGCAGCCAGCCACGTTCCCTGTCACCTGCATTGTTTGAGCCAGAGACTGCATGCGGGCAGCCTGGCTCCCTGCTAACTGCTTTCTTTTTGCAGAGTTCAATGATCCTGGGCCATGGTTTAGTGTAAAATTTGTAAGTTAAGGTTAAGATGTACTGTAAATATGAGTGCGCCCCCGGCATGTATGTCTTAGCGCCAGCAATTTTATTTAAGTCGTCCGTGTGAGTGAGTTTGTTTAGATAGTTATGCAGCCCTTAGGTTATTTATTTTGGGGACACGAATACCATGAATGTCGCACTCAGGGATCCGTAGGTAAAATGTACTAGGGGAAAACTACACATGATGGCACACGAAAATTTGACGACTCGGGACGAGTCTGTAAAAAGGGGAGGGGGTAGTGTTGTGGTTACCAAATTCGCAAACCACCATTCAGGTCCCTTAGGTGAGGTATCTCGGTAAGTACATGTGTAGTTAGGCCCAAACCCGTTGTCTAGTGGGAATACATGTCATTTATGCGTGCTGCGACTCTTCAGGATAGCCGTTTTTCTTTTACTATCTTTAATTTGGACCAACCGCCATTGTTACCACCACCAGTCACAACATCAACCACCAACCACAACGCCGCTTCACCACAACCGCCACGACCTTCACGTCACACCTCGCAACCGTCGCATCGCCACCGTTCTTGCGCTGCCTGTGGGTACCGGTGTTGGACTCGTGCAGGGCGGGCGCCGAACAGCGTGTACAAAATCACGGATTTTGTGCTTCAAAAACGGATCAAAAACGACACACGCCCACTTTTTGCCGTCCAATCGGTGAGCGAGGGGCGATTTGGCCCCGCCTCCAGGGCGTTGGAGGGCGATCGATATATGCAAATTTATGGATCAAAAAGCATTCACGCCCACTTTTTCTCGGGCCAATGGGGAGCGAGGTGAAAGGTCGAAGGGAGGGGGTTAAAGATGAGAGGGCGAAGCTACGGGGCTGATAAAAGCGACCGTGTTCGTCAGTCCAGTGAGTAGTAGAGAGTAGGAGAGTCGAGAGGGAACAGAGAGTCAAGACTTCGCGGGCGGTGGAGTTGGCAAGAAGGAGCTGGTCGTCGTGTGCGTTGGAGTCGGAACGGAGGGGACGGAGCTGTGGAGAGGCGGCGAGGGCAGACGAGGGGGTGCTCGCGTCGTGCAGGGAGCTGCACCCCAGGGAGGCCGACAGCGCGACCTGGCCGAGGTGGAGACGCTCGTCGCGGGACAATAAAAATCCTCTATACCCCAAGCATCAGCAACCCCCTCCTGTTTCCCCCCGCGCTGAGATAGTGCGACCAAAGGGGCCCCTTTCCCACCCCCTACCAGACACTGCCCGCGAGGCCCGCGGAGTTGAGGCACCATCGCCGCTCCGCGTCTCATCACCAGACGGGTAGGCCCGACCCGGTCTCGGCCTCAGGCCCGCCTCATCCTTGAGGGTATTCTTTTCCTTGGTTTTGGGTATGTGTTGTCGGCGCCGTCTGTGAAGTAAAATTGTATAAGTGTTGCCGTGTGCTCGGTAGTCGGATAGCTCTGCATTGTGTCCTCGCTTTTACATTTGCTTTTTGTGTAAATTGAATTGTGTTTTTCTTTTCTGTGTGCTTTTGGTGGAATTGAATATGTGTGCTTCCCGTGTGCAGCCAATAAATGTGCTTTGTGTTGAACTGTTTCCCGCTTCGCTTCGTCATTTCTTTCTTTGAATCCTCATCTTGCTTCACGTAAAGGGTTGGTAGTGGGCTGAATACGCCCGATAATTAATCGAACCGTCGAGGTCGACGATAACACCGCTCGGTTATCCCGATAGTACGGAACGGGTCGCTTAAGTGGCCCGTGTCCGAAGTCGACCTGCGGCGAGGTGCGATCGCCCGGTCTACCCTCCGCGTGGGTACTTAGGTAGGTCGAATTTGGCGAGCAACCCTATCCCACGCGGGGGCTGATTGGCTCGATCGCGGTGAGACCGAAAGGTCCACCCGTGACTGGTTCCCGGCGTTAGTCCGAGAGGGTCACGACTGGATTGTCCGTCCGGTGGGCGACGTGCCGCGATTCGAGTTACGTGGCCGTCAGCACGCCGGCGGGCGCGAATCCGTAACAATATATATATATATATATATATATATATATATATATATATATATATATATATATATATATATATATATATATATATTGCATCATTTGTGAAAAATTATTCTGCCTATCATGTCTGATATTTAAGTGCACATTTTTTGTATAACCATCATCAAATTAAGTTATAAATGGGCTAATCTCAGTTTTTGCATGTTTTGCAGTAAGCATGGCGACTGAAGATCGAAAGGAGTGCCGAAAATACTGTTGCGATCCGTTCAGCTGCCATAAAACGAAACGACGAAAAGATCTTCGCAATGTGTCAAAAGATATGTTGATGAAATTTTCTTCAAAGGTGAAAAAAGATGACAGACTTTGTACTTCGTGCAGAAAAAAAACTTTCTCAGTTGTCACCAGAGCGTATTGAAGAATCATCTTAGACCAGTTCGAAATTATCATCAGAAGGTACTACCGAAGGCATTGCAGAATCTATTTCGACAGATGAGGACGAGGAGGTTTTTGAGCGAGAAGCAGAAGTTGACCTATTAAACCAGTCGTTATCGATGATAGGCAGAAGCCCATTCGACAAACGAAAGGCGGAAAGGAACCCAGGGTACGTTCCTGAAAAGCGATGTAAAGTGGAAGATTCTGTGCGAAAGAAATTCGAACTAGTTGCTGGTCCAAGCACTGCGGAGAAAACACAAAATACAGCGTCAAAATGTGAGGAAAACTGCATGCCAGAGGTGATCAAAAGCCTGAAAGAAAAATACGTTGTTTCGAGCCGTTCAGAGCAAATACGTATACTGACAATATTTGCTAGGAGTATGAGCATCAGAGCGATGATGAGTGAATTCAGTTGCTCCCAAAGAATGGCTGTGCAAGCCAAAAATTTAGAGAAAGAAAATGGTATGCTATCGTCTCCAAATCACAAACGGTAAATTATTGCCTGACGAAGTGAAATCCGCTGTAACCAAATTTTACCAAAGTGATGAAGTCAGCCGAATAATGCCGGGAAAAAAGGACTGTTGTGGTCAGGAATGAACATGGAAAAGACAAAATTCAAAAGCGCCTGGTACTAAACAATCTCAAGGAACTGTTTCAGAAATTCAAAGAGAAGAACCCTGGCTTGAAAGTTGGATTCACGAAGTTCGCCATGCTCCGTCCCTCGGAGTGTGTCCTGGCCGGTTTAGGCGGTACACAGTGTATGTGTATGTACTATACATCAAAATGTGGAACTCGTGATGTTTGGTTCCAAAATGCCACAGATAGCCGAACTTCCTTGCTATCATCATGTAATAGCACTCATAGTTTGTAACCCAGCACAACCGGCATGGTATTTCAGAACTTGTGAAAGTTGCCCATCAATTGAAGACTTCAAAACCGAGCTACTGGGTGCTTATGAACTAGAGGATATTGATGAAATTCAGTTTAAATGGTGGACATCCACCGACAGATCTGAACTGAGCTCCATGGTCCTGTCTTTGGAAGAATTCATTAATCAATTCTGTGAACGCGTGGTGAAATTAGTGAGACACGACTTCATTGCCAAGGCCCAATCTCAGTTTCTGAAAAATAAGAAAGACGAAATCGGTGAAGGAGAATTTGTCATTATTGGAGACTTCTCAGAGAACTATTCATTTGTCGTACAGGATGCGGCCCAAGTATTCCATTGGAACTGCTCTCAAGCGACAATTCACCCCTGGGTTTACTATTTCAAATCGGATGATGGCAAATTAAACCACGATTCGTTCACGATTATATCAGAATGCAATACTGACGACGTTGTCTCAGTCCACCTCTTCCAAAGAATGCTCATTGAACACTTGAAATCTAGCTTTGGAAATGTAAAGAAACTTTACTATTACTCAGACGGTTGCGCTGGCCAATATAAGAATTGCAAGCCTTCATAAACCTATGTCGTCACAAATCAGAGTATGGTATTGACACAGAATGGCATATTTTTGCCACAAGTCATGCAAGGGCCCTTCAGATGGGGTGGGAGGTACAGTCAAACAAGAAGCAACACGTGAGAGCCCGCGTAGACCTTACGACAGTCAAATTATTTCTCCAAAAGATCTTTTCGCCTTTGCTGAAAATGGTTTGAATGAAATGAAGTTCGGTTACGGGATCCAAGAGGCATATGACGAGGAAGAACGAAATCTGGAAGAAAGGTTAAAAATGGCTAAAACCATAGCTGGAACTCAAAAACTTCATGCTTTCATCCCTATTTCTGAAACTGCTCTTCAAGTTCGTGAATTCAGCCTTAGCAAGGAACACCGTATCGAGTCAGCTATTTCAAAATCGACACCAACTTTTAACAGGAAACTCTCAGGTTATGTCACAGTGCACTATGATGGAAAATGGTGGCTTGCCTGCATCATGGAAGCCTTTCAGGACACTCATGAAGTGAAAGTGAATTTTCTTCATCCAAACGGGCCCGCAAATAGTTTCTTTTTTCCTGACAATGAAGATCACTGCATTTTAGACATTTCTGATATACTTCTTTCCGTAGAACCAAAAACTGCTACAGGTAGAACCTACACAATCAGTAAAAAAAAGAAACACAGCTGTCAAATAAAACATTGGTTGGCAAAAAATCTTGACTATAATATGCTAGGAAAAACTCTTACTCATACTCGTATCGCTTCCAGTTCCTGCATGTGCATGTGGAACATTTATGTACAATATACTGATATAGTGTATTGGAAATCTTGTGTTCAAATATTGTGCTATGTATTGTGGCGTATTGTGTGTCCAGCACCTGAGTCCCCGAACAATAAAACCATCATCACACTTGAACCCATTGAGATCCCATTTTCATTTATGCTGAGGTGTTGGAGTATATGAAGGGGTATTCTCACACGAAAAAATCGGGACCATCGGTTTGGCTGGGGAGCGGGGGCCCAAGGTCAAAGGGCGCCCCAAACTACAACTTTTTGAATTACTGTTTGAGTGATTTTACTTTACGCGATTCGAAAGATCTCGCTTTTACGAGCATTTTGACACCAAGAGCAGCCAAATCTGACCACTACAACCTGTGATATGGCCTCTGGAAGACTGTGGTGCAGCCGGGGGTGCCCAAATTTGGGTGGCCCCTAAAATGGGCCCAGATGGGCCCACAGGTCTAAAAGTTATTTTGAGTTTTTTAACCCAAGTGAATAAATGACCAACATATGGGGAGAAAATGAGATATTAGTGTCGGGAGGGTGTGTACACTTGACATGGAATTCCCCAGGATACACTCGGGGTGAAAAAAATGGATACAGCCGCAAAATCTCAATCACAAAAGTTGAAGGAAAAACTGGAAACTCAGAAAGAGGTGGACTTAATTGGGGGATGGTTAAATTATGGTGGTTTAAAATATCGTGGTTTGGGATGGGGGAGGGGGGGGTGACCTGTGACACAGTTGTGAACGGCTGTCTTGGAGGTCTGGAAGTAAAAATGTAGATTGAATGAGATTGAAAGTATTGAGGGAGTTGGTTCCACTGGCAGGGAAAAAACAGCAACGAATGAGTGGAGGTGAGCAGTGAGTCTGGATTTTGGGAGTTTCACAAAAAGGGAATGAATGGGCCTTGCAGAAAACTGTGGGGAGGGGGAGGAATGGATGGGCAGAGCACAGAAAGGGTAAAGAGCGCAACCGCAGAAAGGAGGCGGAACAAGACAGAGACACCAGCGACCTGTCTGCGAGATGAAAGTGATAGGCCCAGAGACTCAGCTTCATCATGGGAGATGCCAATGATTTTGAAGGCCTTGGTTTCCACGGCAGCAGCCCAAAGAGGAGTGCGGTACTAAAAGTTCAGGAGTGCGAAGCAGTTCAGTTCAGGATTGCCAACTTTGCATCATGGAGGATGCCCAGTCATTAACTTACAATTCAGAAGTGACAACTACTTCAAGATGATTGTCAAGGAAGTAGATGGGAGGATTCACCAGACGGTCTTTTCAGAGAGACAGGATGAGAATGTGAGATTTGTCAAGATTGAAAAACAATCCAAGTGTTTGACTAGCTCATAATTTTTTCAAAGTCTTCAAAGAGGGAAGATGTTTACTGCCTGTCTGGCTGAATAATTAGGGATGTTACAACAGAGGGTGGAGACATCAGCAAAAAGATAAAGGATTTCCCAGAGTCATTGATGAAGATTAGGAATAAGACGGAGCCCAAAACTCTGCCTCGAGGTTCTCCAGCCTTGACAGAGATAAAGGAGATCATAGGATCCCATTGAGAGCCACATGTTGGCTGAGAGTTGAGGAAGTCAGGAAGCCATGTGTGAAGGTGACCTTGGATGTCATAGGCTGGAGAGTAAGACCAGGTGCCAGAATGTATAGAATGCTCGAGATATCCTCAGAGAGATAGTCCTGATCTCATCTCTTGAGATTGAGGGTCTCCATCCATTGTTGGAAGAGCAGGAGCAGCATGTCCAGGGTAGAGTGACCGTGTCTGATTCCAAACTGATGGTCTGAGATCTATGAGGGGGTGATGTGAGAGGGAAGCAGAAATTTGGACAGGAGGTAGAGGGATGCCAAAGAGGGGTCACAGAGAATGGGTGTGTTTGGTAGGACAGGTTTGTAGAAGACGACTCGGGCGAGAGTCCTGACATGGAGGGGTATGATGCTATTCATGGACATGAAGGGGAGTTGTTGGTTATGTGCAAGCAAAACGACTTCTCATGATCTCCAATTTAGATATACGGAGACAGACATCACAGTAGAGGCCAAACGATTGGTTGTTGAAGGCACGGTGGAAAATAGTACTTCAGGTACTTAATTAGGATAGGAGGGGATGCCATCGATGGACCGAGTGTTTGTGAACTAGACAGGGTTTGGAAGAAAACTTTGTGAAGAAAAACTCATGGGATGTTTGTGATGTAGAAATGAGCAGGCAGGATGGCTTTGAAATATGCACACTCACCTCTCAGTTGCCTTGGTTCGGGCGAGGCAGCTTGGTTGCCTTCGAACTGACTTATTTTAACACGAAAATAAAACATCTTGCTTTGAATGATTTTCATAAAACTTACGTTTAAAAGCTGCTTTTAGATAAACTTTGTTCTGTTAGTGTTCTGATGATTTAAAATATAACCACGAGAGACAAAGGCAGAGAATACTTCCTCATTTTCACGGCACGACTGTGTTCTAAAAACACTTCCCCATTTTACAAAACTTACCCTAACAGCCCTTTCTTTCGTGCTTGAAGAGATAATGTGAATATAATAGAAAAATTAAGCTATTCCCTGAAGTAGAACATGGAAAATATTCATTGGTTCGCTCTTTGAATGAAATGAAAATATGAAAGGAAAGAAGTGCTCTAATCAGGAAGTCAATTTTACATTTGCTTGTATGGGAGGGGGGAGAAAATCAGTCTCAATTTTATATTTGCTTGTATGGGAGGGGGAGGAAATCAGTCTCAATTTTACATTTGCTTGTATGGGATGGGGAGGAAATCAGTCTCCTATTTTGGGCTTTTGGGGCTTGAGTCAGTCTCAATTTTACATTTGCTTGTATGGGAGAGGGAGGAAATCAGTCTCCTATTTTGGGCTTTTGGGGTTTGAGTCAGTCTCAATTTTACATTTGCTTGTATGGGAGAGGGAGGAAATCAGTCTCAATTTTATATTTGCTTGTATGGGAGGGGGAGGAAATCGGTCTCAATTTTACATTTGCTTGTATGGGATGGGGAGGAAATCAGTCTCCTATTTTGGGCTTTTGGGGCTTAAGTTAGAAAGTTTTTCCCTTTTCCCCCATTCATTTGAATGGCTGCCTCAGAAGCCCCATTTATCCTCCACTATGGTCGCTGTGAGACTCACGCCATGGCAGTTGAATTCCAACAACCTCCTGCAGGTATCATTAAGACTGGCAGTGCAAACCCTGGGGTGATGAATATCACTATTCCTCACCTTAGTAAATGTGCAGCTGGCTCTCTTCATTTGGGCTGTCATTTGGTTGTCACAGAACACTCACTACACAGGACTGAAGAAGGTAAACCCCCCTGCTATGGTATGTACGGCCGCTCCTCCATACACTAACATACAATGTCCTGTGCGCCCATCTCCAGATAATGCCATGGAAGGCAGCAGATCAGCAGAGCCCACCAGGTGTTGATAAAGCCAACTATCGATGGGGGATTGTGGATGGAGTTCCATCACTGTGTATAGCAGCAAGACCGATTGCTCCAACCAATCTCATGGATGTGATCAGCTGCCGATGCAAAGCTGAGGGGAAAGCATGCAGTAACCATGGATGCAGCTGTCGATCGGCTGGATTATCATACATGCAATATTGTATCTGTGTCGGCAAAATTCATTCCTGCAACCCTATCACTAAGCAGGTTTAAGGAGATGATGGGGGTGAGGTTTGGGAAGAATAAGATGAAGGTGACAAACAGGGGTTGGATGAGAAAAATGATGAAGTTGATGAATGGGGAGAACAAGTCAAATCCCCCAGCTCTGATTAATGTTGTCATGGTTGGTCCTGTAATTTTTTGCTTTATTGCTTTACTATTTTTTCATGCATTTCAAATCCACAAATTAATCTGGTTACATGATTAACATTTAATGAATTGCTAAATAATTTAATGGGGTTCCCAATACCCCAAAACTTAGGTTTAGATACCAAAATAATGGTTCCAACATGCTCAAATTTAGATTTATAGATAATTTTCACTATTTTGGGTCCTGAATGTCGACCATTTTGGATTTTGGCCATGTTGCTTACACTTGACGAATTGCTGAGTACTTAAATTGGAGTCGCCATTCCCAATAACCGAAGTTTAGATACCAAAATCATGATTCTAACATGCTCCAATCAAAAGTTATGGCTGATTCCCCATATTGGCCAGTCATCAGGGCAGCCATCTTGGATTTAAGCCGTTGCTATGGTTTACCCAGGTGTGACAAATTGTCATCCCATGGATCTGAGTTTAGGAACCCCAAAGCAGCATGAATCTGCAAAAAAGTAAAAATAATAATAATAAATAAATAATAAAAAAATTTAAAACTTGAAATAAACACTTTCTTGGTTTCCATAATGGCAACTCGACTAAAGCGCGGCAGGAGGAAAAAAAATAAATAAATAAAAAGAAGTCTTCAACCTGTTCATTAAAATAATGCAAAAAATAATTTACCACATAGTATCTGGAATATAAAATCCAGTGCAGCCATCAAAAACATATTGGAAAAAAACCCCAAAAAACTGGTACATCAGAAAAAAAGAAAAGGAAAGATGGGGAAAGTTGTGGCAAATGGGAGAAAGTCCAGAGATAACAATGTCCTTTTCCCTCATGTCATCACAAGTAGAATAGAGTCAATCATATGTCATTCAACATCTGAAAGGGCAAACCTATTTATGTTTTGCTATCCTGTTTCTTGAATATACGAATAATTCCGTTGTCCTTCAGCCTCTGAAGCATTTCCCCTTCATGGTCACCATTGTGCACTCTACCCTTTCTCCATTGTCCCTGATACTTTTTGTCCCAGTAATGTGGCCACGCTCCATGACTGTCCTGGCCAAATCCAAACAAATCCACCTGCAGGTCAGATCAAAATGAAAAGCACAAAGTTAGATTGAATATCAATCCTGGATTGTGAAACATTTTTAGCTCACCTCGAACTTTAATCCAGGGAGCTTATGCGATCAAGCAGTGTCCATAGGTTATTGAGTGAGTGAGTGAGTGAGTGAGTGAGTAAGTGAGTGAGTGAGTGACCGAATGAGTTAGTCAGTCAGTCAGTGAGTCTGGAAACACTTCAGTCATTATCGTTTTAACCAAATACGATTTTGATGAAACTTGGCCACACGATTCATATCTGATGCCGAACGAAGGTGTATTGACAGCATCAAAATCTGCGCTCATTAACGGGTCTATGGGGAGGTATTTCACCCCCTAAAATAGGTATTTCCTCTCTTCTCTGAAACTGCACACACAATTTTGATTTAACTTTACCACAACCGTCATCACCCCTGATATACCAAAGTTTGTTCACAGCATTAAAAAAAAAAAATCAGTGTCTCGGGGGTTTGCAGGGGGGTTAAGCCCTCCAAAATAGGCATTTGTTCTCTTCGCCAAAACTACACAAACAATTTCAATGAAACTTGACTGCAACCTTCATCACCCATAATGTACGAAAATTTGTTCATGGCATTAAAAAACAGATCAGGGTCTTAGGGGGTCTGAGGGGTTTGGGTGACTGTTGCTCCTGATCCAGATGAGCTTCAGGACGTACAGTCCTATTTTTCCTTCATACATTTCACTGAAAGTAACACATTAAAGTGAAAAGTCAACTTTCTTTTTTGCAAAGGGTAATAGGCAAAATGAGACAATTGTAGTCAAAACATAAATAAGGCAAAGAAGATAACTGAAAGCATTATTTTCATGATTGATGTCAGAGAGGAATCTCATATTTTGAAAAACAAAAGTGTGGAGGAGGAGGAGGAGGAGGAGGAGATGTCAAGAACACCATCAAAATGTTAATGGCCAGCATTATTAACGTATTCTTGGGAAACTTCTCAAGATGAAGGAAAAATGTTTAAATTAGAGATGTCGGAAACACCCTCCAACCCTCCACTTATTTACTAGATCTACAATGAATATCTTTGTGAAGTCTCAAATAAAAACAACATTTTTGAAGCCATTGTTAAATGTTCTGTCAAATAATTGTTCAACGTGTTATGTTGGAGGGGAGTTATGTCCTTTATTCATTGCATCAGTTTTGCTTTGTAAATCAGAGAAAAACTTACAAGCAAGCTGGATTTAATGTCATGATACCCTTGCACAATCTTCACATTAGAATCTATCAAGGAAGACCTTTGCAATGATATGTTTTTTTCTTGGAATCCATCAAAAACAACTTTACAAGGTGTGTTAAAAATTAATATTTCACAATCCAAGACGAACTCACATACTTTTTATGGTTTAAAAAAAAAATGATAGACTTTTTGCATTATCCCATTGCCTTAAAATTTAAGGAAAAGATGTTTTCTTTAAAATAACATTACAGGCCAAAAACTTTGACAGGCTAACTTAAAGCTACGGTATGCCAAAAATCTGACATTGAAAAAATAATATGCATTTTTATGTGCAAGCTTAATTTGGGATACGTTAAGAACTACCAAATGATGATCCAAAAACCCTGAAGAATAACAGATTAGAAGATACTATGCCATTTATAAATGGAGAACTAGAGCGAAGTTGATGGCACGCCATCGCAAATTTCCACACTTCCCACCGAAAGCAAAGTTGAAAGCAAAAAGTTCCACTAGGAATGACCCAATATCAGATGTTGTATCTGATCTTCTGTATTGATATATTATATTACATATATTAGAAATCTTCTGTATTGACCCCTGTAACCACAAGTCCCCACCCTCTGGGGGCATCAGCCGGAGTTCGAATCCCAAAAAAACATGATATATATTCATGCGTCCCCCAAAGTCGATTGCATACACAAAGTTTCATTGAAAAAAATGTTTAAAAACATGCCTGTAATTGCATTTTTTGGTATTTGACCTTTTGACCCCACCTCAGGGCCTCAGGGGGGCAAGGCCAAAATGGATACTGCTCTTGCACATTCTTGCCATGTGTTGATAATACCTCCCAAATTTGGTGAATTTCCGCACAACCGTTTAGGAGGAGATTGTGTGAAGGATGGAGAGACAGACAGATAGATATACCGTTTACAATATCCCTTCACCGTCCCCTCTGACCACCCTGTTCTTTTTTGAAAAGCGTGAGTATTATGAAGAAAAACAGTCAAGCCTTGCAAGTCATCACAGACTATTTGCATAATGGCAACATGTGCACTGAATCTTGGTACATATTGAAGCCACGATGTATTGATTAAGCCAAAAGCAAATTTGAGACAATTTATTTATAGATTCAGGATTGGGTCCTGAATCTTGGTACATATTGAAGTGTGGGAGTACCTCCTGTGCAGCTTCCCTTCGCAGGGCAGCTCACCGGATGACGGGATTGGGGCAAAGCCTTCGGGACCCCAAATCTTTGATAGGAGGGAAACCACGGGGTAACATCCCTGGGTCAGATTGCGGGAGAGTGTGTCGGAGTGGTGCTGAGGTGTCGTCCACCAGACGGAGGTCTCCTTGGGTTAACCTGAGGCGGTCCCTTCAGGTGGGTGCCTGGAATGTCCTATCCCTAAGAGAGGATGATCATCTGTCTCTGTTATCATCTGAGCTCAAGCGTTTGGACATCGGGATTGCAGCTCTCTCTGAGGTTCGGAGACCGGATTGCGGCGAGATAATGGTGGGTGGTTACACCTACTATTGGTCTGGTCGCTTTGATGGTTACCATACCCAAGGAGTTGCTGTAGCTGTGTCCAATAAGCTGACCCCAATGATAATTGAGGTAACACCGGTCAACAAGCGTATTATGAGATTAAGGATTCGTCACTCCTTAGGTGTCATTTCCGTGGTCTCTGTTTATGCTCCGACTGAGGCGAGTGATCTCACCGTGAAGGATGCATTCTACGCCACGATCGAGTCTGTGGTTGATCAGTGCCCCAGACGAGATACACTTCTAGTCTTGGGGGATTTCAATGCATCGACTGGAACTGATAGGGATGGTTATGAGGTGTGTGTTGGTCCCCATGGGTCAGGAACTATGAACCAGAATCGCACTAAGTTCCTTGACTTTGCAAGAAGTCATGGACTTAGGGTGGCTGGTTCATGGTTTCAGCGCCCACAAGCTCATCGCTGGACTTGGTATTCCAACGCTGGCGGTGTGGCAAAGGAGATTGACCATGTCCTCATTGACGGTCGTTGGAGGATGATCCAGAACTGCAGGGTCTACCGGAGTGCTCAGTTCCTCAATACTGACCACAGGCTTGTTGTAGCAACTCTAAAGCTGCACCTTAAATCCTGGAGAATGGTACCATCCCAGCCTAGGCTGGATGTTGCCAAGCTCAGGGATGAGAGAGTAGCTGAGGAGTTTGCGAACAGGCTGAGTGGACACTTGGGGGGTCTGGGTGCTTTGGGGGGGGGGTCCTGAAGAGTTGTGGAGCGCCTTTAAGACCACCGTCCTTGATGTTGCCGGTGGATGTCTTGGAACTCACCGCAGGGCAAAGAAGAATTTTGTCGCTCAAGGGACACTGGATACCATTGACCAGAGTCGCAGGGCCAGACTGAATGGCAGAGCTGAGCTGTTCAGGGAGCTGAGGCGTAAAACTGTACGTGCACTGAGGGTGGACAAGGAGGCCTATGTGCGAGGAATCTGTGAGGGGGTAGAGCATCACCTGTGGACAGGTGATTCTCGTCCCGCTTACAGGGGAATTCGCGCATTACGTTCATCCAAGCCCATCCCTCGGAGCACTGCAGTTCGAGCGGAGAGTGGTAGGCTCTTGACAGAGGAGTCTGAAGTGAAGGCCCGCTGGGCCGGTTACTTTGAACGGTTGTACCAGGCTGATCCCCCAGCTGTCGAGTTGGACGTCAAGGGTGTTACAATCCCTGTTGCTGACCCACGAATCAACTGTGGTCCACCTTCGCTTGTGGAAACACGGGCTGCGGTGAACCAGTTGAAACGGGGCAAAGCTCCAGGGATTTGTGGCATCCATGCCGAACTTCTCAAGGCTGGTGGAAATGCTGCACTCGTGTCATTGCCTGCAGTTTTGTGCTCTGCCTGGAACACAGGCATCATCCCAACTGACTGGAAGAGGGGCCTTGTTGTCCCTCTCTGGAAAGGGAAGGGTGATCGCCAAGACTGCAACAACTACCGAGGGGTGACGCTGCTCTCAGTGCTGGGCAAGGTCTTTGCTCGGATAATTTTTGATAGGGTTCGCCACCATCTGCTTGAGCACCAGCGTCCAGAGCAGTCAGGCTTTACACCAAAGAGGTCAACGATTGACCGTATCCTTGCCCTTCGTGTCCTCACCGAACGCAGACGAGAGTTTCGGCAGGGGCTGCTAGCAGCCTATGTTGATCTCTGTAAAGCGTTCGATTCAGTGAATCGGGATGTCCTCTGGAGGATTCTTGGTCTTCGTGGGGTGCCACCCAAACTGATCGATCTGATGTCTGAACTCTACTCTGGTTCTGAGAGTGCTGTGAAGTGTGGTGGTACCACCTCTGACTTATTTCCAGTTGTTACTGGAGTTCGTCAGGGATGTGTACTTGCCCCCACACTTTTCAGCACTTGTAGGGACTGGATTTTAGGGAGGATGTCGGAGAGATCAAGTTGCGGTGCATCGTTTGGGAATGTCAAGATCTCGGACCTTGATTTTGCAAACGATGCAGTCATCTTTGCGGAGACTTTAGACATCCTTTTGGGGGCCCTCGAGGTGCTGAATGAAGAGTCGGAGCCGCTGGGATTACGGGTTTCTTGGGTCAAAACTAAGATCCAGGCTTTCGGTGACATCTTGGATGCTGCTGTCCTGTCTGTGTCTGTTTGTGGTGAGGATGTTGAGGTCGTGGAGAGATTCACTTACCTTGGCAGTGATATTCATGTCTCTGCTGGCTGTGAGTCAGAGTTCAATAGACGTCTGGGTCGGGCCTGGGGAGTAATGGATTCACTGGATCATGGGGTGTGGCGCTGCCGGTACCTGTGCGGGAGGACGAAAGTCCGAGTCTTCAGGTCCTTGGTACTTCCAGTCTTGCTCTATGGGTGCGAGACTTGGACTCTGACCAAGGATCTGAGACGGAGACTTAATTCCTTTGGTACCAGGTGTCTTCGGAGAATCCTTGGCTATCGCTGGTCGGATTTTGTGTCCAACGAGCGGTTGCTGAGAGAGACTCGGATGAGATTTGTTACCTGCATGGTCCGTGAGCGTCAGTTGCGGCTGTATGGACATGTGGCTCGTTTTCCTGATGCTGATCCTGCTCACCAGATTCTCTCAGCGAGGGAGTCTCATGAGTGGAGGAGGCCAGTGGGCCGACCACGTGCCTTATGGTTGCAGCAGGTTGACCACCATCTCAAGGAGATGGGGATGGGCCTGGCATCTGCCTGGGGGATGGCCAGACGGAGGCCCCTGGAGTACCGACGGAAAGTGGACGCAGCGACGCGCTGTTCTGGCACATGCTCCCATACCTGACCTGACAAATTATCCTCCAGAAGAGCAACATATAATTTCTTTCACAATAGCAATTTTTAAAACCTGAACCTGACAAATATTACTTGTACCACCACTATTATCGTTGAGTGCCCTGGGTTTATTGTCTTCAAATCCATTTGTGATATTTTTCAGCTGCAGTCAGAACATCCCCTCGAGTTGCTATCTTCTCAGCCAATGGTATTAAGTGCCAATGTGTTTGCCGTTAATATCCTTGGCCAAGAACATTTGCAAGAAGGGACATTCCATTGCACACTGTATCCCAATGCACCTTAATTCCTCCTATTGTTTTTGTGAGAAAAGGTGTGTGAGGTCATATCAGGTGTTTCATTGAATCATTTTCAAATTTGCATTGTGTGCTTTTACAAAGTGTTTTGTTGTTGTTGTTGTTGTTGTTTGCTTGTTTTTTGATTGATGGTCACTGCTGTGCATGTGTCGGATGATGTATCATAATATACTATGCAATCTAATTTATGTAAGAATTATGGGGCACATACCTCATCACAGGAGTGCAGAACAAAAATGACAGCCAAAAAACCTGTGGAAGGGTAGCGGCCCTTTTTCTCTCCCCAGACGTTGTGTACGTAGTGAATGAAGGCTGGATTGTAGACAATCACCTGCAGAGACATCCGTTCAACATTTTAAAAAGGCTAATCATGCACACTCACTCAAAGTAGACTTCTCCATAAGAATGAAAAATGAGAGGGGGTGGGGGGAAACTTTGAGAAGGATGAGTCCTTGTCTCCGGTTCCGGGTTTGGAACGTCAACAGGTCTCCTTCAGGGCTCTCTGCTGATGATCTCAAAGTTAAGTTTCCGGTCGTTATCTGTCCCGTTTTAACTGTTATCCTCTCACTTACATGTTACTGTGTGTTCCTAGTTTGGTTTTGTTTCAAAAATCGTGCTATTTTGTGAGATTTTGTCGACTTTGTTATACCGGAAGCTTGAGGCCTACCCTTAAGGCTTGAGGCCTACTGGTACGATCGTGTTTTGTTTTATCTCCCCATGACCTTCAATTTTTATCTTCCCCACTTTCCGAACATCCCCCATCCCTCCAAATTAATCACTCTATTTCTTATCTTAAATCAAAAACAAACAACAAAAAAAACGCTACCTTTCACCTTCCTCACTCACGACTCTCGATTCTTCTTCTTCGTCATCTCTTCTTCTTCTTCCTTGATTTTTTCTACAACACTTCCATGACCTAATCTATTGAAAACTCTCTCAAACATTAATAATAATAATAATAATAATAATAAGAATAAAAATACACCCGTGCGGGAGTGACGGTCATCTCTGCGAGAAAGAAGGTCAGCTGCTATGCAATGACACCATTCACTAACTTTTACCATGCCCAGTAGAGAATATATAGCCTCCTGAAGGTAGGGCAATTTTTGCAAACTTTGAAGTCTGTGACGCGAAAACAAAAGCGAAATTCGAAAATCCGTCCCGACCAAATTTAGATATTGTCCCATACATTTATATGCCACAATCAAATTCAAGATCGCTTGAGAAATGTAGGAGATAGATTTTGAAAATCGTCATTTTCGCATTTTTTGCCAACTTTGAAGTCACGTGACATGAAAACGAAAGCAAATAACGAAAATCCGGCCAGATCAAATTTAGATATTGTCCCATAGATTCATATGCTACAATCAAATTCAAGATCGCTTGAGAAATGGCGGAGGAGATCAAATTTGAAAATCGTCATTTTCGCAACTTCAAAGGCCTCGTGACCTTGACTTTGACCTTCGGTGACCTTGAAAGTCATACTATCATGTACGTCTCATCGACCTCTATCAGGATCACTAACGACCAGATCTCCCGCTTCAACTTCATTGTGAACGGACGGACGGACGGAGGGACGGACGGATCGAAGGACATCGACACCCATATTATTAGGTCATGCTCGAAGAGATGGCCTAAAAACGATCTCTTATCATGCTTCATCTTCCTCTTTCAGACGTGTGGTACTCATTACTGTATGATAATGCACCACTCTTCTACCATTTAAACAGACTGCTCTCAATTCGACCTTTCCTTCTTACCTTGCCTAAAAAATCCAACTGCTACAGTGTTTCTTCTCTCCATTCTCTGGATTCGCCTTTATTGCATCCATCAAGAAACGTGTTAAATCGCATCTCTGACCTAAAACTTTAAAAAAACCCATGAATGCTATGAATTTGCTATGAATTTTCGCTTTCCATCAACCATTCTTTTTTTCCAACTTCAGTGCCAACTCACCCCTCACTCTCAAAACAACCATCCCACTGTTCTCCCTCCAAGCCTCCTTCTCACCTCTCTCAAAAACTCCCCCCCCTCACCTTTCTCCCACCATTCATCCCACTCACTCATCCTTCTCAAAGTTCCACCCCCCTCTCATCCACAAAGCTGCCTCCTTCCACTGCCCTCTCACCTCCTTCTTTTCACTCCACCTCCTCAAATCCTCAACTGCCTTCTTCCCCCTCTCTTGTCCCCCCCTCTCACCCAGCACCACAGAGCCTTTTCTCCTCCTCATCCGACCCCCTCCACTAGCTATTCTGCAATCCCCCACACTCTTTCAACAACCCTCCTTACCTACCCCCCTCATCCCTTGTCCTACCCTCCCCCTTTCCCCCCCACCCCCTGCATCCAAAGCCTCCTCCCCTCCCTCTTCATTAAAAGTGTGGACCTCAATTATCCGGGGCCTTCGCTCAAACCTTTCAGATCTTTCCATACAGGTTGCCACTGACAGACCAGACATAATCTGCCTAAGAGAAACTTTCCTCCCCCAAGACGTGTCTGACTCCCAAGTATCTCTCCCTGGTTACTCCCTCCTCCGGTATGACAGACCTGAGCCTCGTCCTGGTGGAGGAGTTGCTCTCTTTATCAAAGACTCTATTCCTCACTCGCCACGCACTGCCCTCACTCGCCCACACCCCCAGGAATACCTCTGGCTAAGGCTTCCCCTCCACTCCAACCTCATGTTTATATGTGTACTGTACTGTCCACCTTACAGTGATGACCATCTACACCTCACTTTCCGAAAACATGGACCAAGTTCTATCTTCTCATCCAAACTCTCTCTTCCTCATATGTGGCGACTTAAATTGTCATCATGCCAGTTGGCTAGGTATGGGTATTGGGTACCTCTCTCACCTGTCATGGCACCTCAGCAAAAACTTTCTATGACTTATTGGGACTGACTCAATCGGTCAACTTCCCCACCCGGATCTCAACAAATGGTAATCAATCTCTTCTGGATCTGATTTTGACAAACTTCCCTGACAATATCTGCTGCTCTTCCTCCAATCCAATCGGTTCTTCTGACCACGTCTTTGTCAAAGTGGACATGTCTCTGGCTATTATCAGAGAACCACCTTACCGCCGTCGAGTCTGGCATTTAACTCAAGCTGACTGGCAGGGTCTCCAAGCAGCCCTCAAACTTATAGACTGGTCTCCTATCACTACTTACCCCAACATCAACTCATCCTGGGAATTCTTTCAAGGAAACTTGCTCTCCCTCATGCACAGATTTATCCCCTCTAGTCTTCAGTTGTCCTACCCTTCCTCCCCACCTTGGTTCACTGAAGCTTGTGGTGAGGCAGTTGTCCTGAAACAACTTGCCTTTGCCTCATGGAAAGCAAACCCTACTGAGGGAAATCTCAGTTCCTTCCATAAAGCTCGGAACAAGTGTGAATCTACCGTCAGGAGAGCCAGAAAACAACATCTTTCTCATCTCAAGTCTGAACTCTCAAACCCCTCTCCCTCCTCAAAATCCTGTTGGTGTCAAATTAAATCTGTTTCTGGTGTATGTTCCCCCTCCATCCCCTCCCTTACCTCAAATGGCCGCACTGCTGATACCGCACGTGAAAAAGCTAAATGCCTAAACTCGGTGTTTGCAGCTAAATCTTGTGTCCAAAACCCATCACTTTGTCTACCCACCTTACCCAGTCGCACCCAACTGTCCCTGGACTCTGTATCCTTTTCTCCTGACAAGGTGGAGAGCCTGCTGTCAAACCTCGACTCAGATTCTGGAACCGGTCCAGACGGCATCAGCCCACGTGTCCTCAAAGCCTGCTCTTCTGCTCTTGCTCACCCTCTCATTTGCCCAAGGTCATCTGCCATCTGCTTGGAAATTAGCACACATCACTGCCCTGCACAAAAAGGTGCAAAAACAGATCCCTGCAACTACAGACCAATCAGCCTTCTCCCAATCATCAGCAAGGTTATGGAATCCATCATCGCTTCAGACATCAAATCCTTCCTCTTCTCCAATGGCTTGATTTCTGATCATCAATTTGGTTTCAGACCAGGTCACTCTACCCTGGATATGCTGCTTCTGCTCTCCCAACAATGGATGGAAGTCCTCGATGCCAGACAGGAAATCCGAGCCGTATCCCTGGACATATCACGTGCTTTTGACACAGTCTGGCACCCTGCCCTGCTCACAAAACTTCCTATGGTATCCAAGGCAATCTCCACTCGTGGCTCGCATACTTCCTCTCCTGTCACAGTCACCGTGTAGCCCTAAACGGAGTTCTTTCATCCCCTCTTCCTGTCCAGGCTGGAGTTCCTCAAGGTAGCGTTCTGAACCCTGTTCTTTTTCTGATTTTCATCAATGATCTCTCTGACTCTCTGGAAAATCCTCTATATCTCTTTGACTCCACCCTCTGCCGTACCTCTGCCATGACTCCACCCTCTGCCGTACCATCGGCCATCCCTCAGACCGGCAAGCAGCAGCTTCTTCGCTCACTGCAGATCTGGATAAAATCACAAACTGGTCCAACACGTGGAACATGTCTTTCAATCCGGACAAATCTCACACTCTCACGATGTCTCTTCAAAAGGACCGTTTAGAAACCCCCCCCCCCCATCCATTTTCTCAACAATTCTCTGGAAGAAGTCCTTTCTTTCAAGCTTCTGGGTCTCACTATCTGCCATGACCTTTCCTGGGAAAGCCACATTTCAAACATCACCTCCAAAGTCAGTCGCCGACTGGGAATCCTCCGTCATGCAAAGTCCTTCCTCGACCCACCTGAGCTCCTGACCACTTACAAAGCTTTTGTCCGCAGCTTGATGGAGTACTGCTCTCCCCTCTGGGCTGGTGCTCCTGCCTCCCACCTTTCTCGGCTTCACGCTGTAGAAACCAAGGCATTTCGGATCATTGGCATCTCCCGCAATGAGGCTGAGTCTTTGGGCTTCTCACTCATTCACCGCAGGTTGGTCGGTGGTCTTTCTGTCTTCTACCGTCTCCTCTCCACCCTCACCCCCCCTGCTCTCTCTGCGATTTGTCCCCACCACATTTCTGCAGGGCGCTCAAGGTCCGCCAACTACCCCCTTCTGGTAAAACTACCAAAATCACAAATCACTGCTCACCTTCACTCTTTCATTCCTCTTTTATCCAGCCTTTGGAATAAACTCCCTCACTCTATTCATTCCCATTCTTCCCTTTGGAAAGGGGGAGGATAGGATTGCAAGGGAGGAAAGGGGGAGGGTCGGGAAAGGGGGAGGGTAGGATTGCAGGCCTTCAAAACAGCTGTTCACCACCACCTCTTATCATCCCCCATCCAAATGCTCGATCTTTTCTACCCCCGATAATCCACCCAAGCCCACCTCCTTCAAATTCCCTACTTTCCTTCCTGAAAGTCCCTGTAATATCCGTCTTCTTTTCCCCATGTTCGCCGTCCCATCCCTCTCCCTTCCACAGATCTCCTAATGTCTCTGTTCCCCACTGTTTTGTCCTTCCCACTCCCACCTCTCTTGTCTCATGTCCCCCATGATGTGCATTGTGTGTTACCTCTCATACGAGCCTCGACAAGGTTAAAAAAAAAGAAAAAAAAATATGTTGACAGTGAAAATAAACATGATTAAAGCACCCCCTCCCCCAGATTACATTATGCAGATCATTTTCCCCCAACAAAGTAGAGGGTGCCTTTCTCAAAAGTAAGAGGTTTTTATTGCTACTCTGCAACAAGATGATTCATTTCATCCACCATCCAGTGGGAAACTGGGTCGTGTCAATGGGTCAGACTGACGTCACCCATTGAGCCAGGAGCTTTTGCTACTGCTGAAGATCGTTAAGCTTACCAAATACACACTGCATTCAATTAACTGTTCTCTACCATTTACAAAACCTAAAAGAATCGCTCCGAGCCGAGGCTGAACTTGGCTCAACGTGCGGGAGGCAGGAAGTGGGAAATGCTTCTTATATTTAAAACTAGCAAGCACAATCCGTTGCTTAGCTTACAGAAATATTGAAACGGGGGTGGAATGAGGAAGGGTGGGGGAGTGAGAAAGGGGAGCTAGAAAGTGGGGGAGAGTGAGGAGTGGGGGAGAGTTAGGAAGGGGTTGGAGCGAGGCCTCAGCACACGTCGCTATACACTCTGGGAGGGGGAGGGAGTTTGGAGGATGGGGGTGAGAAGGGGTAGTGGGGAGGGGAAGGGGTGTTCTGGACATGCATTTGATAGGGGCACTTGAGGGAGCATGACGCCAGCATTAGTACAAGAATGAACAAAATTGGGTACGTTAAAACAGCACGTTCAAACTGGTCATACTGAATAAAACCCAGACACTGCCCAGAGATATCCGTGGGGTTGGGGGTCTTTGGGAGAAGGCAAGCATGAGGAAGGGAAAGGGAAGGAAGGGCATTTTCCTTCAATCCTCAAAAAACTGCCCCAGTGTTCATGCCTTTATTTAATTTCCACACATACGATAACATCAAGAATCTCTTAACCTGAGATGAATTGTGGAATTGATCCGAGGAGCAGTTCCGATTGCTAAAAAAAGAAAAGCTTTCATTTGTCCAATTTGCACATCCTCGACCTCCAGAGAGTTGTATTGTTGTGGAGGGGGTTTGAGACGAGAATACCGTTTGGAGAGGGGAAATGACGGCAGCATGAGGGAATGGAAAGCAGCAAGGGGGGGGGCAAACTGTGGCAGTGAGAGGGAGGGGAAGGGAAGAGAGCGTGAGGAGAGGGGAAGACAGCATGAGTAGAGGGGAAGGCAGTGTGAGGGGAGGGGAAGGCCATGTACCGGGGCATTATCAGGGCAATAAAACACACCCAAAAAGCAACATTTTCATTTTAGCTGCCATGTTCAACATAAAACCGGGTGGGAGCATTTAAAAATTAAAACCCATGCTATCGATATGACAAAGGCCTGCATGCATGCATGCCCCAGCTCCCTTTGCATTCCTCCAACCTTTTCA
Organism: Eptatretus burgeri; assembly: GCF_056783735.1. NCBI lineage: Eukaryota > Metazoa > Chordata > Myxini > Myxiniformes > Myxinidae > Eptatretus > Eptatretus burgeri. Next base: position 30,178,312 of record NC_140961.1, read on the forward strand.
CGGTTCATGCTAACCGAGCATGTGCACCGGCGATATACTCATCCTTTCACTCACAAACATGCATGGATTTCTCCACACCCACACTGTATAGTGGCACATCCCACGTGGCTTCAATGCCGCAGCCCGTCTGCTCCCCACGTGGCTTCGAAAAGGCAACATGTCTGTCCCCACATGCAGAAGCACATGTTTTGCGAGACAGCCGCATAACCTCCCTTACAGCACCACACACTATGGGCCCGGGTGTGAGTTTGCGTTCAGGTCACATGCCTGTGAAACCTGCACACATGTAACTAAGCATACAGGCACGCACACACCCCACAGAGTCATTTGTACCCATTTGTACCATGTCTGTGTGTGCTGTGTTTGTACCTTTTCGTTTTCAGCAACTGATGACTATTGAAGACAGGTCTATATGGAATCAGGTCAGGTTAGATCTGTGACCTGCAACAGGTACCATGTAAACCTGTACTAACCTGTTCCATGGTCGGGTTATCGGCGACTAAACCGTCTCCCCCACCAGGTTTTCTGATGAGGAGGGTGTTTGGATATGGACACCCAGCAGGATTAAAAACAAAACCTGTCAAAGGGCGGAGGAGCTCCTTGTGAGCCAACGGCCATCCATATCTAGTGCCCAACTGTGTCTGCGGACGTCCTGCAGTTGGGTTACTTTTTTAGTAGGAGGTTGGTGGCAAGATTTGCACCCCGGCCACCATAAAACCCTTCATTCCGCAAAACGCAAAAACGCAAAAACGCAAAAAAAATCTGAAAACCCACTCCGTGGGAGTACCTCCTGTGCAGCTTCCCTTCGCAGGGCAGCTCACCGGATGACGGGAATGGGGCAAAGCCTTCGGGACCCGCAATCTTTGATGATAGGAGGGAAACCACGGGGTAACATCCCTGGGTCAGATTGCGGGAGAGTGTGTCGGAGTGGTGCTGAGGTGTCGTCCACCAGACGGCGGTCTCCTTGGGTTAACCTGAGGCGGTCCCTTCGGGTGGATGCCTGGAATGTCCTATCCCGAAGAGAGGATGATCACCTGTCTCTGTTATCATCTGAGCTCAAGCATTTGGACATCGGGATTGCAGCTCTCTCTGAGGTTCGGAGACCGGATTGCGGCGAGATAATGGTGGGTGGTTACACCTACTATTGGTCTGGTCGCTCTGATGGTTACCATACCCAAGGAGTTGCTGTAGCTGTGTCCAATAAGCTGACCCCAATGATAATTGAGGGAACACCGGTCAACGAGCGTATTATGAGATTAAGGATTCGTCACTCCTTCGGTGTCATTTCCCTGGTCTCTGTTTATGCTCCGACTGAGGCGAGTGATCTCACCGTGAAGGATGCATTCTACGCCACGCTCGAGTCTGTGGTTGATCAGTGCCCCAGATGAGATACACTTCTTGTCTTGGGGGATTTCAATGCATCGACTGGAACTGATAGGGATGGTTATGAGGTGTGTGTTGGTCCCCATGGGTCAGGAAATATGAACCAGAATAGCACTAAGTTCTTTGATTTTGCAAGAAGTCATGGACTTAGGGTGGCTGGTTCATGGTTTCAGCGCCCACAAGCTCATCGCTGGACTTGGTATTCCAACGCTGGCGGTGTGGCAAAGGAGATTGACCATATCCTCATTGACGGTTGTTGGAGGATGATCCAGAACTGCAGGGTCTACCGGAGTGCTCAGTTCCTCAATACTGACCACAGGCTTGTTGTAGCAACTCTAAAGCTGCACCTTAAATCCTGGAGAATGGTACCATCCCAGCCGAGGCTGGATGTTGGCAAGCTCAGGGATGAGAGAGTAGCTGAGGAGTTTGCAAACAGGCTGAGTGGACACTTGGAGGGTCTGGGTGCTTTGGGGGGTCCTGAAGAGTTGTGGAGCGCCTTCAAGACCACTGTCCTTGATGTTGCCAGTGGATGTCTTGGAACTCACCGCAGGGCAAAGAAGAATTTTGTCTCTCAAGTGACACTGGATACCATTGACCAGAGTCGCAGGGCCAGGCTGAATGGCAGAGCTGAGCTGTTCAGGGAGCTGAGGCGTAAAACAACGTGCACTGAGGGTGGACAAGGCGGCCTATGTGCGAGGAATCTGTGAGGGGGTATAGCATCACCTGTGGACAGGTGATTCTCGTCCCGCTTACAGGGGAATTCGCGCATTGCGTTCATCCAAGCCCATCCCTCGGAGCACTGCAGTTAGAGCAGAGAGTGGTAGGCTCTTGACAGAGGAGTCTGAAGTGAAGGCCCGCTTGGCCGGTGACTTTGAGTGGTTGTACCAGGCTGATCCCCCAGCTGTCGAGTTGGACGTCAAGGGTATTACAATCCCTGTTGCTGACCCTCAAATCAACTGTGGTCCACCTTTGCTTGTGGAAACACGGGCTGCGGTGAACCAGTTGAAACGGGGCAAAGCTCCAGGGATCTGTGGCATCCATGCTGAACTTCTCAAGGCTGGTGGAAATGCTGCACTTGTGTCGTTGCATGCAGTTTTGTGCTCTGCCTGGAACACAGGCATCATCCCAACTGATTGGAAGAGGGGCCTTGTTGTTCCTCTCTGGAAAGGAAAGGGTGATTGCCAAGACTGCAACAACTACCTAGGGGTGACGCTGCTCTCAGTGCCAGGCAAGGTCTTTGCTCTGATAATTATTCTTGATAGAGTTCGCCACCATCTGCTTGAGCACCAGCATCAAGAGCAGTCAGGCTTTACACCAAAGAGGTCAACGATTGACCGTCTCCTTGCTTTTCGTGTCCTCACCGAACGCAGATGAGAGTTTCGGCAGGGGCTGCTTGCAGCCTATGTTGATCTCTGTAAAGCGTTCGATTCAGTGAATCGGGATGTCCTCTGGAGGATTCTTGGTCTTCGGGGGGTGCCACCAAAACTGATCGATCTGATGTCTGAACTCTAGTCTGGTACTGAGAGTGCTGTGAAGTGTGGTGGTACCATCTCTGACTTATTTCCAGTTGTTACTGGAGTTCGTCAGGGGTGTGTACTAGACCCCACACTTTTCAGCACTTGTATGGACTGGATTTTAGGGAGGATGTCGGAGAGATCAAGCAGCGGTGCATCGTTTGGGAATGTCAAGATCTCGGACCTTGATTTTGCAGATGATGCAGACATCTTTGCGGAGACTTTAGATATCCTTTTGGGGGCCCTCGAGGTGCTGAATGAGGAGTCGGAGCCGCTGGGATTACGGGTTTCTTGGGTCAAAACTAAGATCCAGGCTTTCGGTGACATCTTGGATGCTGCTGTCCTGTCTGCGTCTGTTTGTGGTGAGGATGTTGAGGTCGTGGAGAGATTCACTTACCTTGGCAGTGATATTCATGTATCTGCTGGCTGTGAGTCAGAGGTCAATAGACGTCTGGGTCGGGCCTGGGGAGTTATGGATTCACTGGATCATGGGGTGTGGCGCTGCCGGTACCTATGCGGGAGGAGGAAACTCCGAGTCTTCAGGTCCTTGGTACTTCCAGTCTTGCTCTATGGATGCGAGACTTGGACTCTGACCAAGGATCTGAGACGGAGACTTAATTCCTTTGGTACCAGGTCTCTTCGGAGAATCCTTGGCTATCGCTGGTCGGATTTTGTGTCCAACGAGCGGTTGCTGAGAGAGACTTGGATGAGATTTGTTACCTGCATAGTCCGTGAGCGTCAGTTGCGGCTGTATGGACATGTGGCTCGTTTTCCTGATGCTGATCCTGCTCACCAGATTCTCTCAGCGAGGGAGTCTCATGAGTGGAGGAGGCCAGTGGGCCGACCACGTGCCTCGTGGTTGCAGCAGGTTGACCATCATCTCAAGGAGATGGGGATGGGCCTGGCATCTGCCTGGCGGATGGCCAGACGGAGGCCCCTGGAGTACCGGCGGAAAGTGGACACAGCGACGCGCCGTTCTGGCACATGCTCCCATACCTGACATGACCTGATGACTATTAATATATTGCACCAATTATTAGTATATTTACATTAAAATTTTGCCATGAAAGCAGATCACACAAAACGGTGAAAAACAAAAAGCCCTCATCACTTGCAGCAGCAAAAAAGTACCTCTTTGCTTGCAGAAACTACCAACTATTAAAATATTTCTGCTTCTTCTTCTTCTTCAACTTCTTTTTGCGTTTACTGGCATTATCAGAGCTGCGAGGCTCTATAAACAGCACACACCCAAACTCATTGGCTGCAGCCAAGTACAAAAAAAATCGAAGGAAAAAATGCGTGGGACTTTATAATGTTTGCCCCGTTTCCTTTATGAATTTTTAGACCGATTTGCAGAGTCGGGGGTGCTTCTGGCTCAATTGACAAAGTGTATCCAGTACGCCTGACCAGGGGATCCCCAACTCTCAAACACTGTGAAAAAGACACGATCTGGTTTCTCTGTAGCTATACCGAGGGCATTGAGAGAGAATGTGTTCCAGGTCTTCAGGAAATTTACACTGCTCGCAGAACCCCGTCGGGTGACATCCTATCCGATGTAAATAGGCATTTAGAGCACAGTGTCCAAGTCTGAGCCTGTAGATGATTCCCTGTTCCCGTCGGGAGAGTCGACGAAACAAGACAGAGGACTCGACCGAAGGGTGTACCTAAAAGCACCATCTCCCTTTGGTGGTCACCGACTAAGATTGCCATTTTTTGTTGTAGATCCTAATTAGATTTGAGAGTTCTGATAGGCCCCGAGGGATGGGGTGATGAGATCACACCTTAGTGCCCATTTGGCTGCCTGATTGCAGGCCTCATTGCCTCCAATGCTCATGTGGGCAGGGATCCAGCACAGGTCAACGACGGTGTCCCTCCAAATGGCCATGTTAAGAATGTGAAGTACCTCAAGAACCAGGTCCTGCCTACATCCAGACTGTAGGGACTCCAACGCTTTCAGACCAGAGGGTGAAATTAAGAAAAAAAAAACTGTGCTCAGGGGATTAAAGTCAATTATCCATTCGAGGGCCAAGACGATAGCAAAGAGTTCAGCCGAGAGTACTGAAAGATGGTCAGAAAGCCTAGCGGACTTGATCACCGTAACGTCTGGGATACAAAAAGCAGCCGCTGTTCTAGCTAGTACCGATCTTTAGAGCCATCTGGATAGACATGTAAGGATTGGCTCCAAACCGTGCTGATGTATTCCACGGCGTGGTTACTTGTTATGACCACATTGTCCCTACTGGTTCTCCCCCATAGATCCAAGTGGATGCGAGGCGTTTCTAGTCCGGGGGGGGGGTGCAAATTGCCACTTTGTTTGGGCGATTATCCGGTAAAGAATCCAAACCCATATTTCTTTAGCTGCCATCACACACGCAAGTCCAAAGGGGGAGGGAGGGAGGATTTGCTGAGAGCTTGATGCTCCCAACAGTCCAAGAACTGCGCTTTTCCTGGATGGTTGTCCATGGCAGAAACGCTCCGAGTCCAGTACCTCAAGTTGGACCCCTCCAAATGGAGAGATAAGGGCAACTCACCAGCCTCTGCAAGCAGAGCACAGACTGGCGTGCATTTAAAAGCACCCAGACACAACCATAGCGCTTTGGCTTGAATGTTTTCCAGCTTTTGGCGGTTGGTTTTGCACATGTCCCAAAAGGCCTGACTGCCATAATCAAATGGGGAGCGGATGAGGGTTTTATACAGGAGGAGACTTTCATGATGAGCTCCCCAAGATGTACTGGCAAGACTTTGTAGAAGGTTCAGGCCTTTGGCACATCTGACGCCAAGTTTTTAATATGGGTGCTCTAGGTTAGGCCCTTGTAGAAGGTAATTCCTGGAAAAGGATACATCAGGGGGAAGGTTTAATGAAAGTACCATCGATTGTTATTGATATGTCCTTGACCTTCCTTTTGCGGGAGAAAATAATGAACTTGGACTTGCATCCAGAAATCGAGAAGCCCCATTTTTGGGCCCACTATTCGATCCTGCAGACCTCCACCTGGACTTTTGGCCATAAACTGAAGGTTTCTGCTCCGGGTCCTGTGGGAGCTGGATTATTTAATTGATTTTATAGTCATGTAAAAAGCAAAATTTACTTAGATTTCTTCTCTTTCTTACAATAATTTAATTAACTTAGTTAAGAAATGATTTCCTCGTCAAGCTAATAGACATGCATGCTGATGAAGCGAACATATGCATTCTGATTGAGCGAGGTACACATGCTGAGTGAGCTTGCAAGAAAAACACACTCAGTCCAATTAACCTATTGTAGAGATGTATCTGTTAAATGAAATCTTAACCTATGATCAAGTTCTCAGAATGAAACAAATTCCAACCATTGTACTCTCTCTCTCTACCCCCCCCCTGCCCTACACCCCTCTCCTCTTACCAGAAGGCAAATTCCAACCATTGTATAGGCATCCTTGAACAAACCAAAACCATTGTATATAACATATTTGCATATCTAGAGTCCACAAAGCTCCATCTGATATCTTGGTGAAAAACTGAATATAAACCTCAGAAAAGCTCTGTACTCTTAAGCCTTCAGACTCCCAACACTGTTGAGAGTTTGGAGTCTTCCTTCTGTGCACAGAAGTGTCTTTGTATGTTATTAGAATAAACGGCTGGTATATGAACTTACTTGTTTTCCTTCTCTGAGGAAGGAGGACTCAGCCTTGACAGTCCACACAGCAACATCATTTGCAAATAGCAATATCCTGTTTCTTTATATTACTAAAACTCTCATCTTGTATGTATGTATGTATGTATGTATGTATGTATGTATGTATGTATGTATGCATGTTCCCGAAATACAGCCAAAACAGTACACGATAGCGCAAAAATTTTAGGGCCACCTTACTCACCATTCGCCTGCGGTGTGCAGTGTCAAGTTTCGTTCAAATCGGGCAACGAAAAAAATTATTAAAAAATCAATTCCCAATCCAGTCAAGTTCTCTTCAGGAGAATTTTATCATGCAAACAACCTCAGCGTTATAGTTCGCTGGAGCTATCTTTTTTTCTTGAAATGACTTTTTTTTTCATCAACCGCTGTCACAACGGGAACCAAACGGGTTCACGGGTCATCTCGCAGGACATTAAAGGGGTGGGGCAGCATCGATCATGATGCTAAAAATGGTGGGACGAAGACAGCTACCCTGGGGAATGCCATTGACCATGGGGAACATGGAAGACAGGGCTTGGCCGACTATCACTTGGAAGGGTCTCTTGGATAGGAAGTCACAAATACACCAGAACATTCTGCCACCATGCCCAGTCTGTGTATCTTGTACATGATGCCTTCTTTCCAGACTGAGTAATAGGCCTTGTGAATGTTGAGGAATACTCTTACGAAGGACTCATGATTGTTTAGTGCTTGTCTGATGTCGTTGGCAAGTGAAGCAATGTGGTCAGTGGTGGAACGACCCTTTCTCAACCCAGAATGATACTTGTGCAGTAGGTTGTTCTTCTCCAAAAAGAAGACCAGGTGTTCGTTGACCATCTTCTCCATTAATTTGCTGATATGACCACTGAAATGATAGCGATTGGTGGGTATGAGCATGGGTTTGAGGGATTTTTCACAGCTTTGTGAATAGGAATGACAACAGAGTGTTTTAATTTGTGAGGAAGCTTACCAAAAGACAAGGCCTTGTTAAAAAGTTCAAGGAACACACCCAGCACCTTATCATCCATGTGCTTGAACATACCGTAGGTTAAGTGGTCAGGACCAGAAGTCCTGTCCTTGGATCTTGAAATGGCCAGCTTCAGTACCCAAAATGAGAAGTCCAGATTGAGCGTGAAGCTTACTGGGCAGGTGTCATAGATGATGGCTTTGTGTTGGACGAATTGACGTTTGTGAGCTATGAGCATTGGGTTCATGTTGGTGTCCCCCTTGGGATTGGAGAAGAGAGCTCCCAAAAGTGGAGGCCTTGCCACCATTCAGACTGAGAGTTGTATTGTGGGTGAGCACAGAGACAGTTCTCCCTCCATCTTTGCTACCATTCATACATTTCACTCTCCTCCAGATGGTATGAAGAGAGACATCCGGGTTGATGGATGCACAAAAGGAATGCCAAGCCACAATCTGGGCTCGCTTGATTGCTTTCTGGACTTGAGCTCTTCTGCTTTTGAACTCCAAGGCATCGTGAATCAATAGGGATTTCCTTACTCTTTCGAGAGTGACCCTCCTAGCCCTGATCACCTGTTTGCATTCATCATTCCACCAGGGGACCTGGATTTTCTGACCAGCTCAACTTTTGCAGAAGGGGATTGAATCCTGGGCAATGGTCTTTATGGTATTGATGAAATTTCCTCTCCCCCCATTTCTCTCCCCTCCCCTCTCCCGTCATTTCCTGTCTCCCCATCCCACAAACTCCCATCTTCACCACCAGTTCACCCCTTCCATATTCCCCTTCAGCCTGCACTTCCTCAGCGTTGTGTGCAACACACGCTCAAAAGACCCGTCCAAGATTGTGCCCAATAGCCAAGGAAACTGCTGAGCCGCTGCCGCAGACAGCACCAATGCTCTGCACAGAGTATGGTCACAATGGATGGATGGATGGACTTTCTCTCTCCGAAAGGATGGCCTGACAACCCCATCTACTTACCTTGTGCAGCTTTTCAGTCACTAAAACTCCTGGGTCTCACTATCAGCCATGATCTTTCTTGATAGAAGCACATTTCAAAATTGGCCTCCAAAGGTTGTCACAGGTTTCGCATCCTCCACCATACAAAGTCCTTCATTGGTACACCTGAACTACTATCCACCTGCAAGGCCTTCATCCACAGCTTGATGGATTACTGCTCTTGTCTCCAGGACTGGCTACTTTGAATTACACCTTGGTCAGCTTGATGCTGTGGAAACCAAGGCCTTCAAAATCATTGGAATCTCCTCTGCTGAAGCTAAAACTGTGGGCCTATCTTTCCAATTGAAGTCAGGTGGGTGGTCTCTCTGTCTTCTACCACCTCCTTTCTGGTTTGCACCCTCTGGCTCTCTCCATGCTTTGTCCCCCTATCATATTTCTTCAGGGTGCACACAGTCCACCATCAACCCTATTCTGGTGAAACTATCTAAATCCAGGATCACTGCTCACCTCCACTCATTTGTTCCTATTTTTATACCCGCGCTTTCGAAGAAAAGCGGGAATATTGTGATTGTCTCCGCCGTCCGTCCGTCCATCCGTCCGTCTTACCCTGTAACTCCTCCAACACCATTTGAAATAGGAACTTGAAACTTTGGAACATAGTAGATATATGTATGGGGAAGTGCACAACACTTTCGGATTTTTGATATGACCCCTAGGGGCTGGGACAGAGGGGTTGGGGTCATGGGGGTCCATTAAAAAAAATTGTCTTGTAGCTTTTCAAATCAAACATATTCATGAGTTATACATTTAACAACATATTTTTTTTAAACACATGATGATCAGAGGGTGCTTGGTGGGTAAGGGGTGCTTAGCGGATAGGGGGTCAAAATAGCTCCTCCTACACCGTTAGAGATAGGAACTTGAAACTTTGGGACATAGTAGATATATGCATGGGGAAGTGCACAACAGTTTCGGATTTTTGAGATGACCCCTCAATGTGCAGCGGAAAGAGGGGGTGGGATCATGGGGGCTGATAAAAAAAAAACTAGCGTTAATGGGACAAAGCAGTGTGGAATATGCAATGGTGTGCCATCGACAACGTAGTTCTAGTTTTGCATGTGAAACCAACTTCCATATTCCCTCCATGTCTTCATGAAAGATGTTTACCACCATCTTCGACTTCACTTCCAGACTTCCGCTTTGGGGATCGGCACACGTGGATGGCTGGGTCCCGAGCTCTCCGTCCAGTCCTTCTAAAGCGAAGTTTCCAGTCCTCCTAAAGCTTTTTTGCTTATTTTGTTATCGTGATTTGTGTCAGGGCCTGTGGAACTGGAGTTGTGTTCAAAACAGTTTTAGCGGGAATTTGAGTTGGTTTATTGAAAGAAGCAGGGTGGGGCTCGTGTTAAGTTTAGCGTTAAATCAGTTGGGGGCTTGGGATGGGAGTATGGGGATAAAAAAAGGTTATAAATGGAGACCGAAGGAGAAAGGACGAGGAGTTCGTAAAATGTGATAATTGCTCAATGTGGGCAACGTCAACAATAGAGGAAACAGATGGTTCTTATTGTTGTAGGAAGTGTGAGGAAATAGCCCACTTGAGGGTGGTTATTACTTGGTTGAAGGAACGCATCGATAATTTGCAGCAAGTAGCAGGATGTGAGAAATATGTAGACAATAGTTAGCAGAAGCAGAAAGTGGTGGAGGTGCAGCAGAGTCAGGAGGTGGTGGATGTGCAGCAGGGGCAAGAGGTGGTGGAGGTGCAGGCAGTGGTGGAGGTGCAGGCAGTTGTGGAGATGCAGGCAGTGGTGGATGTGCAGGCAGTGGTGGATGTGCAGGCAGTTGTGGATGTGCAGCGGGTGCAGGCAGTGGTGGAGGTGCAGCAGGTGCAGGCAGTGGTGGAGGTGCAGTAATAGAAATTGGTAGAAATGAGGTATGGGAGGTAGTTTTTGTGGGTGATGAGACTATTAGATATGTAGATTCTTCCTCCTGCAGGAAGAGTCATAGACATAGAATTCTGCACAGTTTTAAATAAGCAGAAGTTAGGGGCATTAAAGGAAGGGTAAACGATATTGTTTCGGGTCATGGCAGGAAGAAGTTTGTTGTGGTACACCGAGGAGCGACTGATGAAGATAAAGTTTACTCAGAGGTTTTGAAAAATAGATACACGATAATGGCTAAGCGGCTGAAAGCAAAGGGTTGTGAGGTCGTTTTTCTACCTTCTACCTAAGATTAGGAAACAACATAAGAATTATGTGCAGAGCAATAGATGTCAACCAATGGCTGGAAGAATGGTGCAGGGAGGAAGATTTTACATTTAAGAAGCACTGGGAATCATTTTGGGGACAAAGGGAGTGTTTCCAGAATGATGGCTGTATGTTAAATAGAAAATGTGCAGCAAGGTTTGCAGTGGGAATTGAGGAAGGTATTGAGGCTTTTTTTAGGTCAGCGGAGGGTGGGGAAGCTATTAAGGAAGGAACGGATGATGTAATTGTGATGATTAAGGCCAGGCAAGAAAAGAGAACTTCAGGAAGGGAAAAGTTAAACATATTCTATACCAATGTCAGAGGTTTAAAGGACACTGTGGGATATGCTTTGGGCAGGAATTTGGAATTTGGCCATGGTACTGGCAATGGCTTGTCAACTCTTCACAAAGGACACTGTGGGATCTTTACCATCTACCAAAAAATGCTGGCACACGGGACAGCCATTTACCGTCCATCCAAGGGACCACGCACATTGATGAATTACCCTGCCTGTGAAACACCAGGATGACAATTGAAAGCTGGGTTGGGATTCAAACCCAAGCGAGACAGCTTAGAGGCCAGTCTGCGTACCTCCAGCCCATCCTGTCAGCCCCAATCAAAAGGTGCCATACCTGCAGGACTATAAAACTAGAAATCTGTGATCAGAAAGCAATCGCCAAGGGTAAGCCTCCCCAGAGATCACATGCAACTTACCCTTCCTTGGCCTGCAATCCGATTATGACCATATTTTGTTTGGACCACCATATAACCTTATATTAACCTTCAACATTTAGGGAAAGAGTATTGATTAAGAAAATATGTCCCCATCTACCCTCTATCCATAAAACTCAACATCATGAAAATTGGAGGAAAATTCCTCAAGTTATGATCAAAAAGGTATTTTTTGTGAATTATGTCACCATCCAAAAAGTAAGTCAATGACAAGAATCAAATATCAGATGCATAATCGAGTGCTTTAACCCTTCACCACCCACCACCCTCCTCCCCATCCTCACATCACACCCCCTCCCCCTCCCCCCCTTGGTCCATCCTGATGTCCCTTCCCACTAGAAATGTCTCACACACGATGACAGGTTTTGACAGGCCCCTATGGGGTATTTTTTGGGGGGGGGGTGGAGGGGCGAAGAAAGGAAGGAGGACAAATTTACCCAGGCAGAGTGCATTAACTTCAGCGTTGCCCAGGTAAAAAAGGAAATTGTAATACCCTCTGTCTCCACCACAAGGTGGTGCTACACGCACGATTCACATTTACATGGAGAATTTACACCCCTCCCTCTTGCTCCACCCACACCCCAGCGTGAGGCCGTGACCACAGCCTTTGTTACCACCCACACGAAGTTGGATTTGTACCCTGAGATTGGACTTTGTAACTTAAAATATGTGACCATGCACAAGGAACAAAGAAAGCCACAGAGAGAAACACAATGGCTTTCATAAAAACGAGTACAGATATAAAAATGTCCAAGTGGTGTAAAGCTCTAAATTGTCAAGGGTATAAGCTGTCTAATCTGTTGGAAGGGTGTAAGACTGTAAGGGGGCCAAAGGTTGTTTAGGTCGACGGGGTCGAAAGGGACATAAGCACTGAAAAGGTGTAAAGGTTCGAGGTGTCAAAAGGGTAAAAAAAAAGTCCAACGGGTGAAGGGAACTAAAGTTGTCTAAAGTGTGAAAATGGTCTTAAAAGTAAAGGAGTCTTCAGGGTCTTGAAGGCAAAAGGGGTCTTTAAGGGTTTTAGGGGTTTTGTGGGTCTTTTGGATCCCTGGGGTCTTTTGGGTCATCTTGGTCTTTTGGGTCAGAAGAGTCTTATGGGTCTTTTGTGACCTCAGGATTTTTTGGGTCGAAAGCGTCTTCAATGGTAAAGTACATTCGAATAGTACGTAAATAACACACACACACACACACACACACACACACACACACACACACACACACACACACACACACACACACACACACACACACACACACACACACACACACACACACACACACACACACACACACACACACACACACAATACTAAAGGGGGAGAGAGAAAAAGAGGGGAGAATGGAGAGAGGGGTGGGGGGAGAGTGAAGAGGTGGAGGGAAAAGGGGAGAGGAGGGAGGGGAGTGAGGAGGGGTTTGGGATGTGGGTGCGAGGAGGAGTGGGGGGAGAGTGAAGAGGTGGAGGGAAAAGGGGAGAGGAGGGAGGGGGAGCGAGGAGGGGTTTGGGATGTGGGTGCGAGGAGGGGTGGGGGAAGGGAAAACAGTGTAAGGTGAGAGGAAGGGAAGGCAGACGTGCGGTGGAGCGTTAATTGCGATTCATACCGTTTCATCAAAATGATTCTGCATCGAATAACAGTGAAGATGGAAACAAAATAATGTCTGAAATCCATTTTCTTCCGGTCAAACTATAATCACGGCCCGAGGACAAACACCACACAGACACGTCCAGAGACAAAAGCTGCCAGACGCATCCGAAGACAATCTCCCTTCTGGACATATCCAGAGAAAAACACCATCCAGACAGAACCACTGTCAGGATATGTCGACACACGTACACACGTGTACACGTACACACGTGTACACACACACACACACACACACACACACACACACACACACACACACACACACACACACACACACACACACACACACACACACACACACACACACACACACATGCTTGGCAGATATCAGCAATTTTTCTGGAATTGGCAGGATGGAGTCAGTATGATTACCCACTGCAGTCATACTGTATACAACCTAAACACCTTGAGTAGCTTTCACCGAAACACAACGTTGCATTTATATAGACGTTTCAGAGATATGTTCACAAATGCTAATCCTTATAAACAGCTGTGTGTGATGGGTGGAAAAAAATTTTGGCTCTGTTATTTAGAAAACACGTTAATCCGGAAAATGGCTCGGAAATCGGGTATTATTTCACACCAACTCGCTCATAATGACGGAGCACGAACAACTCGCTCAGAATGACGGAGCAGGAACAACTCGCTCAGAATGACGGAGCAGGAACAACTCGCTCAGAATGACGGAGCAGGAACAACTCGCTCAGGATGACGGAGCACGGACAACTCGCTCAGGATGCCGGAGCACGAACAACTCGCTCAGGATGCCGGAGCACGAACAACTCGCTCAGAATTACGGAGCACGAACAACTCACTCAGGATGATTGAGCACGAACCACTTGA
>NC_140961.1:30197239-30199739 GCF_056783735.1 Eptatretus burgeri
CGTTATCCTAGCAATGTTCATATCATCTCGATAAGTACCACATTCTGTATGGGAGATATATATATATATGTACATACACACACACTATATATACTCTGATGAGCCAAAACATTACGACCACTGACAGGTGAAGTGAATAACATTGATTATCTTGTTACAATGGCACCTGTCAAGGGAAGGGATATATTCGGCAGCAAGTGAACAGTCAGTTCTTCAAGTTGATGTGTTGGATGCAGGAGAAATGGGCAGCAGTAAATTCCTGAGCAACTTTGACAAGGGCCAAATTGTTATGGCCAGTCGACTGGGTCAGAGCATCTCTGAAATGGCAAGGCTTGTGGGGTGCTCCCGGTCAGCAGTGGTGAGGACTTACCGACAGTGGTCCGAGAAGGGACAAACCACAAACTGGAGACAGGATGTTGGGCGCCCAAGGCTCATTAATGCACGAGGGCAACGAAGGCTATCCCTTCTGGTCCGAACCAACAGAAGGTCTACTGTGGCACAAGTCACAGAAAATTTTAATGGTGGTCACGGGAGGAATGTCACAATCCACAGTGCATCACACCCTGCTGCGTATGGGGCTGCGTAGCTGCAGACTAGTCAGAGTGCCCATGATGACCCCTGTCCACCATCAAAAGTGCCTACAATGGACACGCGAGCGTCGGAACTGGACCTTGGAGCAGTGGAAGAAGATCGCCTGGTCCGATGCGTCCTGTTTTATTTTTGATCACGTGGATGGCCGTGTACATGTGCGCTGTTTACTTGGGGAAGTGATGGCACCAGGATACACTGTGGGAAGCCGACAAGCCGGTGGAGGAAATGTGATGCTCTGGGCAATGTTCTGCTGTGAAACCCTGGGTCCAGCTATTCATGTGGAAGGAAAATGCAGCCTGCCACACTGCACACATTGTTCAGGAATGGTTTGAGGAACATGAAGTGTTCACGGTGTTGCCCTGGCCTCCAAATTCTCCAGATCTCAATCCGATTGAGCATCTGTGGGATGTGCTGGACCGACAAGTCCGATCCACGGTGGCTCCACCTCACAACTTACAGGACTTGAAGGATCTGTTTCTGATGTTTTGGTGCCAGATACCACAGGACACTTTCACGGGTCTTGTGGAGTCCATGCCTCAGCGGGTAGGCGCTGTTTTGGCGGCACACGAAGGACCAACGGTGTTTTCGGCAGGCGGTCATAATGTTTTGGCTCATCAGTGTGTGTGTGTGTGTGTGTGTGTGTGTGTGTGTGTGTGTGTGTGTGTGTGTGTGTGTGTGTGTGTGTGTGTGTGTGTGTGTGTGTGTGTGTGTATATAAATATATATATACACACACACACACACACACACACACACACACACACACACACACACACACACACACACACACACACACACACACACACACACACACACACACACACACACACATCGATATGCAAATACCAACCTGTCGCTTTGCTGACAAGAATATTTATAGGGGTGGGGGAGGGGTTAAAGAGGGAGAGGAGGGAGCGGAAGGAGAGAGGACGGGGGAGGGGGAGGGAAGGAGAGAGGACAGGGAGGGGGGAGGGAAGGGAGGAGGGGAAGGAGGTGGGAGAGGGTGGAGGACGGAGAGGGTGGAGGACGGAGAGGGTGGAGGACGGAGAGGGTGGAGGACGGAGAGGGTGGAGGACGGAGAGGGGGGAGGACGGAGAGGGGGAGGACGGAGAGGGGGAAGGACGGAGAGGGGGAGGACGGAGAGGGGGAGGAAGGTGTGAATGTGGGGGGAGCAAGGGGGAGTGAGGAGTGCGGAGGGTCGGGAAGTGAAGAGTGGTTAGAAAGGGGGAGCTAGGATGGGGGGAAGAGTGAGGAAGGGGGGGTAGGACAATGATTCCTCACCAAACGTCGCTGTACACTCCTGGAGGGGTTTTGGGAGTGAGGAGGACGGGGGAGAGAAGAGGGGGGAAATTGTGTCGGGGGAGGGGTTTGTGAAGAGGTAAGCTTGAGGGGAGGGGTTCTGGAATTGCATTTGGTCGTGAGACTTATGGAGGGGGGGTAGCAATGGATTGAATGAGATGGGGTACGTTAAAACAGCACGTGGAGACTGCCGAGAGATGTCCATGGAGGGGAGGGGGTGGAGAGGGGGAGGGGATAAACATGAGGGGTGGTGGAGTGAAAGCAACATGATGGGAAAGGAAGGCAGCATGAGGGAAGAGAATGGGAAGGCAGCGTGAGGGGAGGGAACGGGAAAGCAGCATGAGGGGAGGAAACGGGAAGGCAGCGTGAGGGGAGGAAACGAGAAGGCAGCATGAGGAGAGGAAACGAGAAGGCAGTATGTTTGGGGGGGGGGAATGGAAGACAGCATAAGGGGTGTGGAAGGGAAGGGCAATAAAATGTACCCAAGCAGCAACATTTTCTATTTAACCACCAGGTTCTATATAAAACCAAGTGGGATATTTTAAAACCCATGTATCTCCCTGGCAAAGGCATACCTGCATGCATGCCTGCTCGCGCATGCAGCAACATTT
>NC_140961.1:30204739-30209739 GCF_056783735.1 Eptatretus burgeri
AGTGTTTTGTCTATCCCTCCCCCCCCCCCCCGCTCTCCCCTTCCCCCAAACTGCTCCAAGTAAATTTGACTGTTTCTCCACCATGCACCTCTCCAGATCTCTTGAGAAGGTTCTGGCACTCTCAAAATCTTCTGAGTGTAAAACGTTGTGACCTATGGGTCAAAGTATTGCAGCAGCTCATCAATGGATGAATCGACAGGTTTGGAAGCATAAAAAAAATGAGCATTTGGAGAGTGTTGGTGGTCTTGTGGTCATTGATAAAGTCATGGTGATTAAAATAGTCGAGGTCATTGAAGTTGTTGGTGGTGAGGGTCATCGAAGTCATTTGTTTGGTGGCAATGGCAGTTGTTGAGGTTGTCGGCAAAGAGAGAGTCAGAGTCGAGTCAAAGTTGGTGCCGGAAGAACAGGGTGGCTAGTATTAAGATCCGTGCCACAAGTCAGGTGTGGGCTGATGTTTTCGAATTGAGACTTGCCAGGCTTGCTTGTTGAAGGAGAACCACGAACCGCTTTGTATGTCTGTGTTTGTCAAAGAGATGAGAAAAGCAATTTGGTTTGGCCATTCCACCGGCCTTAGATTTCATTTGGAGCTCTTCATTTTTTGTGATTTTCTTTTTCATGAACTTATTTTATACACGGTGTTTTGTGCTAAAGTTTGTTGATAAACTGTGTTTATTTTGCGAGTTAATGAATTTCGCTATTATTTTGTTCAAATGTATATAAATAAACAATTATTCAGTTATCCAAGCTCGTCTCGCCACAACCCGTCTCTGGTGATCTCTATTCGGTCGCAGAGCAATATATTAGACAAAGATTTATCACATTATGGAAATGTATCGAGATAACCAAATACCAGAACAGGCAAGTCCCTTCAATGAAAGAGTCCCTTCAATGGAACTCCTCTCAAATTATTGTTACGGTCGTGGGTCCTCAAGATCGTTACGTCGCAAGGCGGTTAAGGGATGAGAGGTCTCCACGTCTCTGAATAATAAGGGCATGATCGGTGTTTCAAAACCACATGACCGGAGCAGATTAGCCTCACAAGATTAGACAAGCGAGAGTCGTCAAACAATTCACTTTTTTCTGGTGACATATAATGCGGAGACCTCACTGCCCATTTATGGGTAAATCCACAATTCTCCACACACTATTGAACCTGTTTCTCGATGATCACACAAAGGTTAACAAACTGCATATATTTACAAGAAAATGTGGTAGGGAGGAAGAAGACACGAAACAAAACTTTATCAAATGAACACTCAAATAAATATTCTTCCTCGAAACCACAAAATAACTTAATTAATTAACTAGAGCGAAGTTGATAGTGCGCCATCGCAAATCCCCATGCTTCTCAACCAAAGCAAAGATGAAAGATGGCAAAAGTTCAACCAGAAATGACCCTATACTCTTCTAAGACAGCCGTGGCACATGAATGGGGGGTTAAATCCCCCCAAAAAGTTACATATTTAATGTCTCCCAATGTTAGTTGCATACATAGGTTCAATAAAAAAATGTTTTAAAATGTGCCTGAAATTGCATATTTTGGTGTTTTAACTGTTGACAGCACCCAGTGCCCCCAGGGGGCAGTGCCAAAAATGATACTGCTCCTGCACCTTCTTGCCATGTGGTGATGATAACTACAAAGTTTGAATTTCTGCACAACCGTTTAGGAGCTAGCGTGAGAGATAGATGGACAAACAGACCCGATTACAATATCCTCCCGTTTTTTTTTTTTGTTTAATGTGAAGATAATGACTACTCCATATGGGCATATGTATATGTTTGTTTGCATTTGTTTATGCTGTTTGTAAAATAAATGACTAAAATGTACAGGATGACTTAAGAATTTCTTCTGCACATTCAAATGGGACTCAAACTCAGCTGAAGATAGATGAGACAGAGGTAAGAGAATGGAACCTGTCCTATGTGACAATGATCGCCACATGGTGGAGGGCCTTGTACAGCTGTTCGTAAAGGCTGCTTCTTACGCTGTGCTCCCCATGCTCTGTTCGCCAGCCAGGTGAAGAGGGAGAACCACACCAGAGCTATGCGGGACCAATGGAGAGCCGTGTGGGATCAGCGCTGCACAGGATCACTGGAGACCTGTGCTTTGTCGCACCAGAGACTGAACCAGCCCGAAACATAAAGTGAACAGAAACAGCACAAACTCTTTCCAGCACCAACTCTCCAGAACAGAACGCCTAAGCCACAAACATCGCAGGGAGACCAGAACACGATCACACCAGAATGACAGACAGAACCTTGTGCAGTTGTCCTGGGTTGCTCATTTTATAGTCCTGTCACTGGGTTGAGCATACTCGTGCTATGTGCTGATTGGATAAGCACCAGACATGCCATCATCTGCTCCCTCTTGTCATGTCTGGAACATTGCTACTCGCCACAGCGACCGTGGTGGGGGAGGGGGCAGGGTTTGGGGGGGGGGGAATTGATTGCTGCTCACTTGAAGGAAAACACCAAAAAGGACAGAAGCATTGTGGAAGATTCAAGAATGTGGGGAGGGGGCTGGGCAGAGGGAGCTGAGAGCTCATAAGTAGACATTTGGGTGGGAAAGACTAGAGCTGACGAAATACTTTACCCATCACAGGAAATTACAATACACTTACACTGACATGCACTGATAAATAACTGTTCTAATCCATCCCATTTTACCCCAAGACAAGATCCGTTACAACATTATGAAAAAAAATCATGATCAAAAAATCATTATGATCCGTTACAACCTGTAAAGACCCACAGTGAAACCCAAGATCTTGTAATATTGAGGAAAATATATTGGGCCTCAAATTATAACAGCTCGATAAGTTTCAATAAATCTAAAACAACATTCTCACTTTAGAGAATAAGGTCGGTATCAGCGTACTTAGTCAGCGTGTTGTTCAGCCATTTCAGATCACCCATCTTGAAAGGGATGAAGATGAGACCTGTTCCTGAGGGAATTTTTGTGGCACTCTCGGGATACATAAAGCGATGTGTGGTGAAGGTCCCCACATCATTCTCATAGCCTTCCACAGGACCACGGTTCATTCTGTATGAAACAAAAGTAGAAATACTCTCTTGGAACATACCATGATGCAAAAATAAGAACAAGCAACATGTTGTTCTTCAAGAAAATGTTGTTCTTCAATTATTATTGTTTTTTCAAGAACCAAACTAGCCCGACGTGGCAAATTGTCATTTTCTGTTATTCTAATATCCATGTTATTCTAATATCCTGTGAAAATAAAAATAATTTTAACAACTCTGTGTTTTGATTTTTGCTTCTGTCAATTGTTACCAAATCTGATAATGACCCTGAAAGGAAGAAGCATTTCAATTTAATGAACATTCAGTTTGGAGATATTGAGAAAATAAGGTGAAAAAATAACATAGAACAGGAAGTACAGGCAGAAGGAAATTCAACGAGGATGAGATCACTGTGGAGTGGAAAGTTAAAGTATTTTTTGTTTGTTTGTTTTGATTTTTTGAAGCAAGGAGTGGAAATAGGGTAGTGTTGAGGAGCGAGAAATAGTCAAACGGAAGACCAAATACTGTATTGGAGTGATCAGGAGGAACCCGAATAAGTAAAGATCAAATGTGGAGTCATCAGAAGGAACCCAAATAAGTAAAGAGCAAAGGTGGCATCATCAGGAGGAACCTGGATAGGATTTGAGTTCCCAATAAGATATTTGTGAAGAAAAAGCAAAATGAGGAACACAGAGCCAAATCATTTTCACAGTTTCTATCTGAGGAATGGCTGAGTTGGGCCTTCAACAATATGAAACTATTTCAAAAACAGCAAAAACGTATGATCTAACACGAAATTGCCCTCCCTAGATAGTCAAGGCCTCTGAACCTCTCGACCCTCATGCTTATCATAAAATATAAATACTTATATAAATATAAGCATATATATGGTTGTATTTTCTGTCTGTCCATTGATAGAATCAGCCCCATCAGTAGTAACCCCATCATATTGCATACCGTTGGAATACTCTTGGCAAATGGCGATGCAAGAAAACATTTTCAAACCTCAAGGGTGGAGGGTTCAGGGTGGGGAGGATACTCCAATTTGCTCCATGTAAATGTGCATGATATAGCACTACCCAGTGGTAGGCAGTAATATGGAATAGGCAAAGCCTAGAAGCGAACGTAGAATTCTTCTTAAATATATCAAATTAAAGTCTTTTTGCTATGAAAAAATAAATATTACCTTAACATTACCTTCACAACAACAACTACACCACCTAGAACAGGATCTCATCTGAAAAAATTAATATTACCTCAACATTACCTTCACAACGACAACTACACCACATAGAACAGGATCTCATCCAAAAAAAAATATATTACCTCAACATTATACTTCAACATTACCTTCACAACAACAACTACACCTCCTAGAACAGGATCTCATCTGAAAAAAATATATTTCCTCAACATTATACCTCAACATTACCTTCACAACGACAACTACGCCGCCGAGAACAGGATCTAATCTAAAAAAATAAATACCAGAAGCGAACGTAGTATTCTTCTTACATTCGCTTCTGACTTTACCTATCACTTGTTCACAACTGTATACGCAATTTCCGGTTACTTCGGCCGAGATTCAGGATCAGCGATCAAATAACATAAATCACGATTAAAAATGTTTTTGGATGATGCGGGAGATATCTTTATTAAAATCAGTGAAGGAAATATACACCATGTCTGATATTATTTGGGTCTTTCATGTCTCCGCTATGCTTTTATCTCCTGGCATGCATCATTCCCCATGACAAAAACCAGAAACAAAAAAAATCAGAAGCAAAAAAAAAAGGAAGCAAAAGGGTCATAGCCAACGACACAGATTCACAATTGCCATGGTATTGTGTTGTTGTTGTTTCCTATTCTCTCATGTGCACGCATTAAGTAATATTCACAAGATAGAAATAAAACCCAATCGTGTTGAAAAACAACCGGAAGCAAAAGGGTCATAGCAAACGACACGGATTCCAAATTGT